>NC_057817.1:2727272-3030303 GCF_910594005.1 Cervus elaphus | reverse complement strand
CTCCTTTAGACCATTCATGGCGATACCATGTAAACTCGCCCCTTTAATATAAAATGATTATAGTCAAGAAAAACATGAAAAAAAAACAAACATGAATATTGTTTGTGCCCACATTTCTACTGAAAATTGGGAAATGTTATAGTCAATATTTTATAATAACTATAAATGGAGCATAACTTTTAAAAATTATGACTCACTTTATTGTACACCTGTAACATATAATATTGTACATCAACTAAAACAATAAAAATTTTAAAAAATGAAAAAAAAAAAGGAAAATGCAAGACAAAGAGGGTGAAACATTAAAAAAAAAACTGGGAAAATCCTATTTCTAGAAGTGCAAACTGTTCTCATGTGCTTAACACGCAAAGAAGAGCCTTGGACAGCTTCACTTACCTGCATTAGGTGCCTGGTCCCAAGGGGCCACTTCAATTTACAAATCCTGGCTTACTCTATTTAGTTCAAGTCATAGTTAACCTGCCAGTGTTACTTACTTACCTCCCTCCCCCAGCCATCGTCCCCTACTGGGAATCATGAATGAGCAGCCAGAAATCTGTAGCTTGGAAAACACTCACTAGATTATTCACACATTTCTTTGCAAAACGACTAAGGTCTAAGATGGCAGTCACTTACAACCATTTAAAAGAGTTTACGTTCTCACTCTATTTTTCACTTTTCCTTTCAACTGAACAGTATTCCGTTTTTATAAAGGGGTATCAAGGAATCTGTACAAAAGCATACTTGTGCTCTACACCAGCTTCAAAACCTTCAAGTTTTGAGTTCAGAGTACCTTGTATTTATGCAAATTGGTTTCAGGCTTTAAAACAATTTTGGTCTTTGGCAGTGACCAAACAGCAGGCAAATCTTCCAAATCTCCAAATGTGAACACTGTGTCGTTTATTTTCATTTTTTTTACCGGACACATGAAACTGATGAACTTTATGAATGTTCTTATTAAAAGTACCACTGCAATTGCTTTGCAAAATTATGTTTCACTTCACTTGCTTTTCACCAAGACAGACGTAACAATTACATAAAATATAAAACATATTTTGGAACAGGTATAACTGGTATGACAAGCAATATTTATTAAAAGCTTTAAAACGTTCAAGGCACTGCATATTTCCATGTTAGTAAATCCAAGTCAGGCCACAGAAGTTAAATAAACACAACAGTTTATAACCCTTCAGAGGATATGAGTTTTGGCCTTCAAAATGGGACATTCTAAATTTCACCGATTAAAGACAAATTAGAACATTCATACTCACCATAATAGGTGCTTGCAGTCATAGACATAATCCAGAAAGCTGAAGAAATGCAAATGATCAGGCTCAATATAACTATATTAGTTATCATCTTTATGTATTTTTTGTACGTATTGTCGTCAAGATCTCGCATGAAAAATGATATAAACACCTGGGGAAGAAACTATCTCGCGTTTCGGAGAAAAATAAAGTCAGTTAAGTGGCCAGCAAAACATTCGTACAGAGGCGAACATAAATGCAAACATTTGCCACCAGTCCGGAAAACAACAAAGCCCGAAACTGTCTCTAGATACTGGGTTGAGTACTGCCACGGGAGCTTAGGCGAGGAGATGAAGCCGCACCCGCGAGGAGCGCCCGCTCGCAGAGCTCCGTCACTTCACACCTGAACTTCGCCGCCGCGCACGGGAAAGGGAAGCGGGGGCAGCCAACCAGAGGCCCGGGGCGGCGACCTCCGCCTTCCCCGCCCGCCCGTGCGCAGAGGCCGGGCGCCCGCGGCGCGAAGGGGCGGGACGCGGGACTAGGACGCGGGGTGTCCCGGCTGCGAGTCGCGCCCGACCGCGGGTGGTCGCTCCGCACGGCCGCCCGCGCGGCTCCAGAGGCCTGATCCAGCCGGCCGGGCACAGGACGCCGGAGATCCGCCGGCGCCTGCCCTCTCGTCCGCCGCCCGCGCGGCTCCAGACTCCTGGTCCAGCCGGCCGGGCACAGGACGTCGGAGCTCCGCCGGCGCCTGCCCTCTCGTCCGCCGCCCGCGCGGCTCCAGAGGCCTGATTCAGCCGGCCGGGCGCAGGGCCCCGGAGCTCCGCCCGCGCCTGCCCTCTCGTTTGCGCCCAAGATGCGCCTCCTGTGCGCATGCTCCGCGGCCACCGCGGGCGTGGCCTCGCTCACGCGAGCGTTTAAAGGGCGGCTCCAAGGGCAGGCAGGCCTGGAGGCTCCCGCAAGCGAGTACCTTCGATAGTGCCCTTTGCGTTAGCAATGCTTCTTAGAATCTAGGCAACTGGAACACCCTATAAAGGTCTTGCGTTTGAGGTCATACCCAAGCGCTGAAAAGTGAAACCGCCACCATGAGACTAAGAGGAATGAAGGCAAGTGGATTGAGATCCAGTTAAGTCCATGTCAAGCATCAAATTCGGATGAATTGTTCATGCCATTCAATATTAACGGACTTTCTCGGGGGAAAGGGATATATTGGGCTGTAGAAGGGGAATTTTGACTGAGAACGTCGTTTAAAAACAAGGTCGTTCTGTAAGGTGCTGGACACTGTTGGCCACTGGAGATACACAGATAGCTCAGCATAGCTCCTGTTACTGAACTCTCAAATAGTTACTATCTGGAACTGTGGGAAATCTTTTCCCACACGTCTCCTATTTGAAGTCTGTGAATTCAGTCAGTTCACTTAGAAAGCTCAACAGCTTGTCAGCATTAAAAATCTGAATCTTGTGACTTCACATTTTATTTGAAGTTTATTTTTGTTTGCTGAGTTATCAGTAATTGATAATTACATAATATTCTGAACTTTCCCCGCTAATTGCTGACAGTGTAGCCAGCAGCAACTCATTTTCAGACGTAGTACCCAAATGTGTTTTAACCTGTTAAGAGTAATTACTTATTGAAAACACAGTGTTATATGCAAAGACTATTTAAAACGCTTTCCTTTGGTAAGTAAGTGAAAGTCGCTCAGTTGTCTCCAACTCTTGCGACCCCATGGACTACAGAGTCCATGGAATTCCCCAGGTCAGAATACTGGAGTGGGTAACCCTTTCCTTCTCCAGGGAATCTTCCCAACCCAGGTCTCCCGCATTGCAGCCGGAGTCTTTACCAGCTGAGCCTAAGAGTACTGGAGTGGGTAGCCTGTCCGTTCTCCAGCGGATGTTCCTGACCCAGGAATCCAAGCAGTCTCCTCAATTTACAGGCGGATTATTTGCCAGCTGAGCCACCAGGGAAGCATGTGATTAATTACCTGAGAACCACATTTGTGAAGTAGGACTAAATAGTAATGGACTTCTTTTACTACATGCATATATAGTCTTTTTGCAGAGATTATGTGCCCACTGTAGTCTGGGTCTGTTCCACACAGGTAAACAATTGGATTACTTCAGAAAACATATTGGCCAATCATAGTGATGCTAGACTACTGGGTAGAGTTATTATTAATAAGTGACCTTGTTTTTGTCTTTGCTTAGACAAAGTTATGAACTGGTATTGCTTATTTTTCCCCTTCATATCAGTGTGGTCGTAGGGTGTTCTTGCCTGATCCTGTTCTATGAGATTTTTATCTCCAATAGGAAACCTGTGTCCGGCCATCTTCTGACAACACTCAAGTCCAGCCTGTGTCAGGCTAGTTCCTGAATGTCAGGGATGATTTTCTTGCTCATGAATATGTTAGCTAAATTTGCGTTTTAAATAATAACAGTATCAGTGATTGACTCTTCAAATGAATAGTGGTCTTCCATTTATTCCGATGTCCAATTATTGCTGCTGTTCTTCATAAAATAAGTTATTCTCTCTTAAAGCTGAAACAATTTGGGGTAATTGACATAATTAAAATATTCTTTAAAAAGAAACATCACTTTACAATTTGATAATGTTTATAGACTTTGATAATCTGAAAATATTTCAACAAAGTCTTTTTCTATTTGCTTTAAAAGCCATCTCTAGCAGAATTCCTGGGTAAGCATTTTCTAAACTATGCTCAAGATATTAGTACGTATGCTACCCTCCCCCACCACCTTCCTTCCAAAATAGTCTTAGTGTTAGTTGCTCAGTTGTGTCTGACTCTTTGTGGGACTTCATGGACTGTAGCCTGCTAGGCTTCTCTGTCCATGGAATTCTCCAGGCAGGAATACTGGAGTGGGTAGTCTTTCCCTTCTCTGGGGGAATCTTCTTGACCCAGGGATCGAACTGGTCTCCTGCATTGCAGACAGATTCTTTACTGTCTGAGCCAGGAGGGAAGCCCTCCAAAATACCTCTGATAAAATTTAAGGTTCAGATATGAGGTTTGTTTCCTCAAAGGACTGGGAGAGTGCAGTAAAGGCTCTGAGAAGTTAAGAAACTGAACACTTCCAACAGAGTTGTTTTACCACAGATTTCATTCCCTCATAAAACTTCACAGTTTGATAATTGTTATTATAATCAGAGCAACAGCCTGAAAATTCATTGTTGGACTGATAATCTTTAAATTTCACAATATAAATACTTACTTATGTGGTTTTTGACATAAACATTTTCTGGGGTAAACATTTGACACTCTAGTAGTCTTGCCTGGGAAATCCCATGGACTTAGCAACTAAACAACCACCACCAATTGCAAAAATCATCCTGCTGGCAAAACCACTTAACTGATGCTAGGAAAATATCAGTGCGTTCTGTGTACGATCACTTTGAATCTAAGCCAAAGGAGTGTTTTAGATTTTGTGAAATCTCTAAATGTGCTCATGGCTAATATATACATGTCAGACCCCTGAGGCCCAAACCAAAACACACACACACATTTGGCTGCAGTACAGGAGACCTGGGTTCGATCCCTGGGTCTAGAAGATCCCCTGGTGGAGGGAATGGCTACCCACTCCAGTATTCCTGCCTGGAGAATTCCACGGACAGAGGAGCCTGGTGAGATAGTCCATGAGGTTGCAAAGAGTTGGACAGGACTGAGCAACTAACACTTTCACTTTCACATATACATGTCAGACCCTGAGACCTAAAACAAAACACACACAGAGCCTTGAAGAAACACAGAAAATGAAAATAGATGTGTAGACAATAATGAAAGGATGACTTTATCCAAGTTATGCATAAAATAGGACTTAAGGAGAGAAGCGCTTATGTCACTTTGATAGGTTACAGGAAAGTGTCAGGGAGTGGGAGCATCAGAGCTAATACTTAAAAGGAGTTTGCTAAATGACAAAACTAAAGTACAGCCAGTATATAAAGATTTGGTGGTTAAGACCATGAAAACAGACATTCATGAGAATGGAGGATTTTGAGATAACAAGGTCTGAAATACTTAACTAAAGAGCCTCTTGATCAAAGTGAAAGAGGAGAGTGAAAAAGTTGGCTTAAAGCTCAACATTCAGAAAACTAAGATCATGGCATCTGGTCCCATTACTTCATGGCAAATAGATAGGGAAACAGCGGAAACAGTGACAGACTTTATTTTGGGGGGCTCCAAAATCACTGCAGATGGTGATTGCAGCCATGAAATTAAAAGACACTTATCCTTGGAAGAAAAATTATGACCAACCTAGATAGCATATTACAAAGCAGAGACATTACTTTGCCAACAAAGGTCTGTCTAGTCAAAGCTATGGTTTTTCCAGTAGTCATGTATGGATGTGAGAGTTGGACTCTAAAGAAAGCTGAGGGCTGAAGAATTGATGCTTTTGAACTGTGGTGCTGGAGGAGACTCTTGAGAGTCCCTTGGACTGCAAGGAGATCCAACCAGTCCATCCTGAAGGAAATAAGTCCTGAATATTCATTGGAAGGGCTGATGTTGAAGCTGAAACTCCAATACTTTGGCCACCTGATGTGAAGAGCTGACTCATTTGAAAAGACCCTGATGCTGGGAAAGATTGAAAGTGGGAGGAGAAGGGGACGACAGAGAATGAGATGGTTGGATGGTATCACCGACTCAATGGACATGAGTCTGAGTAAACTCTGGGAGTTGGTGATGGACAGGGAGGCCTGGTGTGCTGCAGTCCATGGGGTTGCAAAGAGTAGGACACGACTGAGCGACTGAACTGAACTGAAATATTTAAATAACTAAAAAGAAAAAGACAGGCACATATCTGTTTTCTTGAAGTTGAACCCAAAGGTTTTTTTTTTTAGCTTTTGGAGCACAAATTTTAAAAGCGTAGGCAGCTACTTAAAAACTGATATGTTGTTTTAGATTCAACTTACTGTAAAAGGGCAATAGGGAGATGTTAGGGCAGGAATAAACAAATGGAATATTCTTTTCCCTACAGACTTGAGGACAGGAATCATGTTCATTATCGTTTGCTTAATGTCTTTTAGTGAATGTTTAAGATAGTGTTTTTAAAATTAAAGTACTAAATAATATTTAATAATCATAAAAAATTATTAAAACATTTTATTTCCTTGTTATGAAAATAATGCTGTAGTAAGCATATCTATGGGCTTCCCTGGTCACTCCGACAGTAAAGAATCTGCCTGCAATGCAGGAGACTTGGGTTCAATCCCTGGGTTGTGAAGATCCCCTGGAGAAGGGAATGGCTACCCACTCCAGTATTCTTGCCTTGAGAATTCCACGGACAGAGGAACCTGGCAGGCTCCAGTCCATGGGGTCGCAAAGAGTCGGACACGACTGAGCGACTTTCACCTTCAAGTATATCTACAATCTGTGTGTGAGCCTCAAATTGTCAGGAGAGACATAAATTTTTATAGCCCTTCATATTTCTGGTGTAGATTATATAACCAGTACTTAAAACAGTGCAAATAAATTATAATGTATGTTTAGATATAATTTGAGCCATAAAATGAAATGATAATTCCTCTTCTAGGCTTTACATATCTTTATTTTGCTTACAGTTTGCTTCAATTTAAGGAGAGGGACTTCTTTTAAAGTATTTCAGGGGTTCAATTTAAGGGGAGGATTTCCACAGAAATGTTTATGTACATATTTTAGAAATAATAGGCATGACAGTAATTTCCTTAGAAAAGCTTTTAGTATCAACATACTCAGAATACATTTTTTTTTGAAAACAATATGCAACTGTTTAATATATTATAAATTCCTTAATTTTTTAGTTTTCAGCTGTCTAAATACCAAAAGAATCCCATAATCTGACATAAAGAGGAACCATTTTCTCTATTATACCAAAATTACAATTTACCCGTATTCTAATATTGAGAAGTGAGATTTAAAAAAACCCCAACATTATAAAGTCTACCTAGAAGAGATCAACAATGACTTCATAGACTGTCTTTACTGTATATCTATGTATCTATCTATATTTATACACACAATATTTTTTGT
This sequence comes from Cervus elaphus, assembly GCF_910594005.1. NCBI lineage: Eukaryota > Metazoa > Chordata > Mammalia > Artiodactyla > Cervidae > Cervus > Cervus elaphus. Next base: position 3,023,049 of record NC_057817.1, on the reverse strand, counting down.
TTTTTAAGACACATGGCCTGCCCTATTTTAATGATGTATTTAACAGAGGGTTATAATGTAGAGGTCAGAGAATAGGATTTGGAGGCCAGATACATTATAAATGTCTGAATAATTACATTAACAAAGATTTCTTCATCTATAAATTGGAGATAACACCACCTACCACACAGAATGTTTGTAAAGAACAAGTAAGAGAACTAACTGTTGCCATAGTACATTGTGGGGTTTTTTTTTGCCATAGTGCATTGTTAACTTTAAGACTCTGAGTTAAAACTATCTTTAAAAAAATTTGTGACAGTAGGGCTTGTTGTTTGTTTAGTAAAAATATCAATATCAAATAAACTCCAATCTTGGCTTTGATATAATATTTTATTTTGTTATGTTTTCCTTTTAACAAGATATCATAAAGAACAAATTTGTTCAGTGTTCATTTTAAAGGGAGAGAAAGTCTTACAATTCATTAAATAAATACTATGTAATTCACCTTAAAACCGAGTTCTACAAAATCTCCTTTGGTAAGTCATTATAAGAAGAAATCCGTTTATTTCAAAAGAAAACTATTATAAAAAGGTCTAAAAGTTTATATGTTCTCATTAAATTCCAATTTAATGGCATTTACCAAAGCACTTCACACACATCTCTTTCATAGCATTTATCCTATTATTATAAATAATATTTGTTTGTCTCAAAAGACTTTGAGCAACTTAAGGGCAGAAAATTCATGTCATATTCAACTTTATATCAAATTCCTAGGCTTTGGCTCGTTCTCTGTAAAGGTTAGTGCCTATTAGACACAGCATGAATGATGGACATAAAACAGGATATATGTGTACAGCAGAGGACGAAGAGCTACTACAATTTTGATGAGTTTCATGATATATGGGCTAAGTGATGAATTTATCAACAAACTGAAAACAGGGTTTTAAAAGATTCCTTTAATTTTTAAAGTACAACTAAATTCCTTTAATTTTCTCTATGAATGAAAGTAGTTTTAAGGTAGATGGATATATGTTAAAATAATTTGATGCAGACAGAGTTTGTAGCATGTTATCAGACCAGTAACATGAAAATGACATGGGGAAAAAAAAAAGCAAAAAATTTACTGAGTGGTAGTTGATTCAGGGCTCTCAAATAATAATGAAGTCAAGTTAATTTGCCAAAAGTTTGTTGTATTTTATAATGGTTTATTTTTGTGATTTAAAAAGTGTTATATTAAGATATCAAGGTACTGCTGTGCATGGGAATCAGCCTGCATCGGTGTTTTGCTTTGTATTGGGAGGGGTGGTGAACCACATGAGAGTTTATATTTGGAAAACACAGTTTATGTTTAAATGATTATCTGCCCAACTTATTTTGAAGTATGGAAATGGTCAATAAGTGTTGATGATTATGTTTGAAACCACATAAAGACAGTTGAAAACATGAAACAATTCCAATAAGTGACACCCAGTATTAAAGATAACATGACTAATAAGGTTTACACTATACACAAAAGGAGTTTCTTAAATATTTACTTTAAGCGCCTGATGAAAACTAAGAGAGATCTTTCCTACCACTGCTATTGTAACTCGAGTTGCTTGAGAGACACTCCTTATTAAAAGAAACGGTGCAAATAATGTAAAAAGACTGTTGCCAGGATTTAAGCAAATGTTATAAAAACTTTTTTATCATCAAGGAGCCATTACCTTATGGGAAAGATTTACAGTAATATGTGATTATATATATGGCACTTTCATATGGTGGTGTCAGAAACTCAAGTTAGGCCTGGTTAACCTGACTGTACATTAATAAATTTTTATATGATTTGACCAAATCTGTTTGAAGTGTTCTTACTAAACATTTATCTGGCAAAATAAGGCAAACCCTTTAATTGTTCAAGCGGAAACTATAAGAAGAGTTCTGATATTCTCTGTTGTAAAATAATTAGCACCTGTATAGCTTTATCACAGACACATGTATTTTTATAGAGATCTACACTTCATCTCCTTTATGCAGTATGGTTACTCTACATTACTCTTACTAAAAGAGATAAAAAGCAAACTGATATGTAAGATAAATTGATTCTATTTTATGTTATAAGCTGTGGAGATACAATCTGGTAAGTACTTTTCCGTAGTTCAATTCTATTATGGGTTTATGGAAAAAAAAGAAAGCTTAAGAATTTTGGTATCAATACACGTGGAGACAGAGGGAGTATTTCTAACATGAAACTTTGTAGTATGTTTGCCTATTAATGCATCAGCTTTGAAATTGAAAATGTAGTATTTTTATTATGAGAAAAATGTGGTATACATTTATCTTTGTGTTCAATTAAAGTAAAAGCTAGATCTCAATCTCTGTGTTATTTCATAGCATATTTTCTCAGAAGGTGAATATAACCAGTTACCAGTTTTTAGTAGTCTGAGATCCTTGGATAACCCAAAGGTACTTCACGTTTGAAAATACTATTTTCAAAGTATTTTACAAGCTATTGCAAAAGCTAATTTTGTTATGATGGAGGCCATGATTAGCTTATTTTACTGATAAAAAGATATAGAAAGTTTAAATAAAATAATTTGCCCTGTATTTCAGGGGGCTTTTCCCTATAATTTTTCCCAATTACACTGCCAATAATTTAATTAATAAAAACTGAGCAGTTTTACAGTTATATGTCAGTTAATCCCTACTAGGCAAATTACTTAGAATGTAATATCCCAACTTTGGTACTGGAAAAAAATTTTTTATAATATAAATTAAAAGCATTACTTGTAACAGGCTGTTCTTTAAAGAGGTTAAAAAAACAAAAACACAAAACAGTCTACAAATATTCAATTTTCTAGCAAAAATTTTAAGTACATAATTCTCACAATAAGGCACTTCTATTCTCATTTAAATGTTTCATAGAAAGTTCTCCATTTTCTTGTAATCAAGTCTTCATAAATTACACAGTAATGTTGTTACTTCAAGTAAAACTCTATTAACTACTCAATTTTGGAATAATTTCTTTAAATACCTTTACCTGTGAATAGAATGAAGTTTGAGTAACAAATCCTAAATGAATGTACTCTTGGTTTGTTTCAGATTTAGAGAACTGATAATGTTTTACCCTGTTGATCTTGTTCAAGAATCTTGAAATCTTCCAAAGGAAGACTGTTTAAGGCTGCTGGTAAAATGTGTTCTGATGTGCCCTTAGGTAACACGTTACTTGTTTCCAGACTCTTCACCAAGCGCGCGGCTTTAATCCATCTTCGAGTTGCTCTGCGTTCTTTCTGTAGGCAAGTTTTCATTTTCCTTCTTAAGCTTGCTATCTCCTTTTCCAGTTTAATTATCCTCTTTTTTGCTTCCATAGGATTCCTGAAGGCATAACTGTGTTCAAGTAGTACTTGCTGACTACTAATGCTTGATTTTAAATTAGATGGTCCGGTTGGTGTACAACTGTTGTTTTTCTTCAAAAGATTCCTTGACTTGAGTTTCTGAACCGAATAAAATTAGAGGGATGAACATAAATTATGGAATATCACAAATAAGCAAATTCTGTCCAATTTTGTATAACAGTACTTAAACTGCTCTTTTTAGAACCAAACAATGCACTTCCCAGGTTTCTTTCAAATTACTGAATATGATTCTATTGACTTAAAAAATTTATTTGCAATATTCTCACCAAGACCAATATAGAATGCATTTAGACATTTATTTGTGATACTGATTTGATCTCTTTTTAAAGTAAATACTATTCTCCCAATTTGATTAATATTTCAGACCTGTGATCCTACTTAATAAAAACATTTCCAGGAATCAAGCTCCTGAATAGGTTTACTTATTAATTATGCACAGTTATATCTTACAATCAAGGATTTAAGATCTGGTTAGAAAATTTCTGTCCAGATAAGAAACCTGAGGACCCTTTTTCCCCTTTAATTTCTTTCATTCAGGTAGTCATCAAGTCCTATTAATTCTAACTCCTAAATATCTCTATCAGGACGTTTAAGATCTCCCCATCATTCGTAATGCTACTACCCTCATCAGGCCCATATCATTCATGTCTGGCTTGAATATATTAAAAACTTTTTTGATCTCTGGGCTCATTTTGATCCTCACTAATCTATTTCCCTGACCAGTAATGCTGAAAAAGCTGAAGTTGAATGGTTCTACAAAGACCTACAAGACCTTTTAGAACTAACACCGCAAAAAGATGTCCTTTTCATTATAGGGGACTGGAATGCAAAAGTAGGAAGTCAAGAAACACCTGGAGTAATAGGCAAGTTTGGCCTAAGAGTACAAAATGAAGCAGGGCAAAAGGCTAACAAAGCTTTGCCAAGAGAACGCACTGGTCATAGCAAACACCCTCTTCCAACAACACAAGAGAAGACTCTACACATGGACATCACTAGATGGTCAACACCGAAATCAGATTGATTATATTCTTTGCAGCCAAAGATGGTAGAGCTCTATACAGTCAGTAAAAACAAGACCAGGAGCTGACTGTGACTCAGATCATGAACTCCTTATTGCCAAATTCAGACTTAAATTGAAGAAAGTGGGGAAAACCACTAGACCATTCAGGTATGATCTAAATCAAATCACTTATGACTATACAGTGGAAGTGAGAAATAGATTTAAGGGACTAGATCTCATAGACAGAGTGCCTGATGAACTATGGACGGAGGTTCGTGACACTGATGATCAAGATCATCCCCAAGAAAAAGAAATGCAAAAAAGCAAAATGGCTGTCTGAGGCCTTACAAATAGTGTGAAAAGAAGAGAAGTGAAAGGCAAAGGAGAAAAGGAAAGATATTCCCATTTGAATGCAGAGTTCCAAAGATAGCAAGGAGAGATAAGAAAGCCTTCCTCAGTGATCAATGCAAAGAAATAGAGGAAAACAATAGAATGGGAAAGATTAGAGATCTCGTCAAGCAAATTAGAGATACCAAGGGAACATTTCATGCAAAGATGGGCTCAATAAAGGAGAGAAATTGTATGGACCTAACAGAAGCAGAAGGTATTAAGAAGAGGTGGCAAGAATACACAGAAGAACTGTACAAAAAAGATCTTCATGACCCAGATAATCACAAATATGGTGTGATCACTCACCTAGAGCCAGACATCATGGAATGTGAAGTCAAGTGGGCCTTAGGAAGCATCACTATGAACAAAGCTAGTGGACGTAATGGCATTCCAGTTGAGCTGTTTCAAATCCTACAAGATGATGCTGTGAAAGTGCTGCACTCAATATGTCAGCAAATTAGGAAAACTCAGCAGTGGCCACAGGACTGGAAAAGGTCAGTTTTCATTACAATTCCAAAGAAAGGCAATGCCAAAGAACGCTCAAACTACCACACAATTGCACTCATCTCACATGCTAGTAAAGTAATACTCAAATTCTCCAAGCCAGGCTTCAGCAATACGTGAACCGTGAACTTCCAGATATTCAAGCTGGATTTAGAAAAGTCAGAGGAACCTGATATCAAATTGCCAACATCTGTTGGATCATCAAAAAAGCCAGAGAGTTCCAGAAAAACATTTATTTTTGCTTTATTGACTACACCAAAGCCTTTGACTGTGTGGATCACAACAAACTGTGGAAAATTCTGAAAGAGATGGGCATACCAGACCACCTGACCTGCCTCTTGAGAAACCTTATACAGGTCAGGAAGCAATAGTTGGAACTGGACATGGAACAACAGACTGGTTCCAAATAGGAAAAGGACTATGTCAAGGCTGTATATCATGACCCTGCTTGTTTAAGTTCTATGCAGAATACATCATAAGAAAGGCTGGGCTGAACGAAGCACAAGCTGGAATCAAGATTGCTGGGAGAAATATCAATAACCTCAGATATGAAGAAGATACCACCATTATGGCAGAAAGTGAAGAACTAAAGAGTCTCTTAATGAAAGTGAATGAGGAGAATGAAAAAGTTGGCTTAGGGCTCAACATTCAGAAAACTAAGATCATGGCATCCAGTCCCATCACTTCATGGCAAATAGATGGGGAAACAATGGAAACAGTGTCAGACTTTATTTTTTGGGGGGCTCCAAAATCACTGCAGATGGTGACTGCAGCCACGAAATTAAAAGATGCTTGCTCCTTGGAAGAAAAGTTATGACCAACCTAGACAACATATTACAAAGCAGAGACATTACTTTGCCAACAAAGGTCCATCTAGTCAAGGCTATGGTTTTTCCAGTAGCCATGTATGGACGTGAGAGTTGGACTCCTTAAGAAAGCTGAGTGCCGAAGAATTGATGCTTTTGAACTGTGGTGTTGGAGAAGACTCTTGAGAGTCTCTTGGACTGCAAGGAGATCCAACCAGTCTATCCTAAGGGAGATCAGTCCTGAGTGTTCATTGGAAGGACTGATGCTGAAGCTGAAACTCCAATACTTTGGCCACTTGATGTGAAGAGCTTATTCATTTGGAAAGACCCTGATGCTGGGAAAGATTGAGGGCAGGAGGAGAAAGGGACAACAGAAGATGAGATGATTGGATGGCATCACAGACTCAGTGGACATGGGTTTGGGTGGACTCCAGGAGTTGGTGATGTTAGAGAGGCCTGGCATGCTGTGGTTCATGGGGTCGCAAAGAGTCAGACACGACTGAGCAACTGAACTGAACTGAACTGAATCTATTTTCTGCCACTAGAATAATTTTCTAACAGATTTGATGTTTTAATACTGGCTACATTCTTCTTTGCCTCCCTATTTCCTAAAGAACAAAAAAAATCTTTACATGGCATATTATACCATTTAGGATCTCACCCCATTCTGCCCTTCACCATCTTAATTTTCATTCCAAAAATATTAAAACACTTTTAGTTCCCAGATTCTCATTAATTTCATAAGTTTGTGTCTTTCATTCATTCAACAAACATTTACTGAAACAACACAACAGTGAACAAGTAAGATAAATATGGTTCCTGTCCTCATGAAATCTAAAACTGGCATTCTTTCTGCCTAGAGGAATTGGCAGGGGCTCCTTTTTGATCTTTATATTCCCAGCATCTAACTTGGATTTCGACATATGCAAGGCTTAGTAAATATTTGTTGAAAGAATAAATGATCCAAGTGTCAAAACCAAGGTCTACTTCAAATTCAACAAACATCTGAGTGTGTACTATGTACCAGGCACTATTTGAGGTTCTGAGGATTCAGAAGTAAAATGCTTGCCATCTTGGAGCTTTTCTAATATCTGTGATGTTAATATTAATAATTAGTTTACCACAATCTCCTCTCTCTTCTCTCCCATTCAGATATTAACCACACAGATTTGCAAATTTACCCGTCAAAAATAACTCAAGAAAAGCAGTGGTTTTTTTTCCTCTCTCAGAGCAAAAAATGTCTGTCCTCTTTTTCAAAGCTAAATTTTTTAATTTTTTTTTGTTCATTTTACCCCTTAACGTTTCAGTGACCCTGTCTTTCGCAGCTAGTTTTTCCCTTTCTGATTAGATCTTCCTTGAGTAGATAAAACATTGCTTTAATACATTCATACTATACCTAAAATTTCTCCTTCCTTTTAAATATCACTTGCTAATACTTGTTTTCCACTCATCCCTCAGCTCACTCGTTTTTGTTCTCATTTACTACTGCAGCTGCCCTGTGCAAGGTCAAGAACTCTCTCCTAAGTTCCAAACTCCAAGCTCAAAACCAGCCTAAATTCCGGAGTTCTGTGAAGTTTTCTGTTACGCCTCCCTCTGACCTTATATTCTTTGGTCTAATTCTGGTATTCTTTGGGTATGCTGCCGTGAAAGCACTTATCACACATTATTTATATGTTATCCTAAAACCAGGGCAGAATGATGCTAGAGGTTTCATTAAGATTTTTCAGTTTAACCAATGGGTCAGTTATTGATAATAATTAACAATAATGTAGAATTCCAATATGATAAAACAGTTTGGATTGGAGAAAAGAATAATAGAATCAGGAGACCTGAGCACTAATTCTAACCTGCATCTTTACTGCAATTTTCCAACTTCCTTGAGGTACAGTATTATATATTAATTTCAATATATTCTGAATCATTCCATTTTACAAACAAAAAGGGATGGATTCTAAAAATGGTAAAAATGGAGTTAAAGAAAAGTAGGATTACCTACCATGGACTTTATTTGGGTACAAAAATCAAAAATGGTTGGAACAGCATCCATTTTAAGTCGTCTAGTTTGTCCTGTTAGGTCAAAACAGGAAGCTTCAAAGTGCTTTGAACAAAGAAAAGTATGTTTTCCTGGCACAAAATTTTTGCGCCTAACCAGGCGAACCCATTCTTTTCTTCTTTTAGGATCCAAAGGAAACCTTAAAAAAAAAAAAAAGGGGGGGGCAACTCAAATTCCAACTATCACACTTCTGGTTGCACTAAATAGTCAAAAGAAATTTTGAAAAGTGACAATTTAAAATGTCTTCCATTCACATAACAAATTAAAAATTTATAATACCCAAACACTGGAACAGAAACCAATTCATGTTCATCTTTGTAAGTTCTTAAAAATTAATAAAGAGAAAAAATAAGACTAAATTGATCTATATCAAATTTATGTGGAACCATTGTAAGCAGGAATAATTTCACAATGATTTGATCTGCTGTTGATATACATGGTCAAGACAACTCAGATAATCCACAGATTAAATTTTATCAAGACAGATTCTGGTATTCCTTCCTCTGTGTTCATTATGATACTTACCACATGCTTTTTAATTTTTCTTTTAAAAAAATTTCCAGTGAAATGAAAGAAGATGATAAGTTTCTTGAGGACACGGATCATTATATCTTTTTATCTATCTTTACCACTTAGGTATTGCCTTGCAAATAGTTGGGACTCAATAAAAATGTGCTTAGTTACTATAAATATAGAACATATAAATTAATACTATACTATACTACTTCCATGAAGTTAAACTGCATATATTTTTGAAAAATGAACTCTTAAGCTATGTAATACAGTTGAAAGCATAATTACTACAAGAAGTAAAACGCTGATGACAAGCCAGCTAGAATGTTTTTCCTTTTATATTTATTTCAGATATAAAATACAGTGATATCACCTAGTGTACGGCTGTTAAGGAAGAGAAAAATATAAGGGACTTCTAAAAATTCTGATGGTAGCTGTGCTGTGAAGTGAAAGTTACTTGGTTGTGTCCCACTCTTTGCGACCCCATCGACTATGGAGTCCATGGAATTCTCCAGGCCAGAATACTGGAGTGGGTAGCTGTTCCCTTCTCCAGGGGATCTTCCCAACCCAGGGATTGAACCCAGGTCTCCTGCACTGAAGGTGGATTCTTTACCAGCTGAGCCACCAGGGAAGCCCAAGAATACTGGAGTGGGTGGCTTATCCCTTCTCCAGCGGATCTCCACTACTTTATCACTTCCTTAGCCAGGTTCTGCTATACAGAACCACGGTCTCCTGTATAGCAGGCAGATTCCTTAGCTTTCCTGAGCTTTCAGGGAAGCCCCTGTGTTGACTGACTTGGAAATAGAAGAATCAACATTTACATGCAGTAAGTTAGTTTGACTACCTTAAAGTATGAATTATGAACTCACTAGGGCCTAAAAAGAACCATTAAATTTATGTTAGAAGATCCTGTGGCCCTGAAGCCCCCAGCTGAAGATTCACTAGGAACAGCTTTGGCTATATTAGATATAGTAGAGTTGCTCAAATTACCAGCAGGGAGGGGCACAGAGATGAAAGCCCAGGTTTACTTATACACCTGCCGTCTCATGTCCCCATTCCCCACAACCTCAAATACACCCTGATCTGAAGACAACACTTGTATATCACTCTACAGTTCCTATGTTTTCATAAGGTACTTTTTTCCTATTTCACTAGACACTTCGTTTTTTAATTAATTAATTAATTTTACTTTACAATATTATATTCATTTTGCCATACATTGACTTGAATCCTCCATGAGTGTACATGTGTCCCCCATCCTGAACCCCCCTCCCACCTCCCTCCCCATCCCATCCCTCTGGGTCATCCCAGTGCACCAGCCCTGAGCACCCTGTCTCATGCATCGAACCTGGACTGGTGATTCATTTCACATATGATAATTTACATGTTTCAATGCCGTTCTCCCATATCATCCCGCCCTCATCCTCTTCCACAGAGTCTAAAAGACTGTTCAATACATCTGTGTCTCTTTTGCTGTCTTGCATACAGGGTTATCGTTACCATCTTTCTAAATTCCATATATATGCCTTAAAAAATAAGGAACGCTTCATGAATTTGCACATCATCCTTGCGTGGGGGCCATGCTAATCTTCTCTGTACCGTTCCAATTTTAGTATATGTGCTGCCGAAGCGAGCACCACTAGACACTTCTGATGGAGAATTAATCTACTCTGCTAGCTCTCACTTCTTAACAATAATGTATTCTCACTTCAAAGCTCTGTTCCAATATTTAATGATTTGAAAATTCTCCTGAGGACTGAGCTAAAAATTAAGCTGTTAATTCATAAGCACACTTCTTGTTGGGCCCTCAGTAAAGGCTCAGAATAACTAAGTATTACCAGTACTATTGTATTAGCATTTGTATAAGACTCTTCAGATATATGAAGACTGTCAGATATTATTTTTCACACCCCTCTTTAGCTCTTTTTTAAATAATGAAATCAATGCCTCCAACTGGACCTTAACTTCATCAAATTCTACTTCTTTTAAGACTCAGTTTAGGAATCCCATTTTCCTAACAAGTTTTTTCATGATCAGAAGACTTGGTTACATGTTCCTGTATCATATAGCACGAACATAACTATATTCTAATTGTTTACTTTTCTATCTCTACCACTAGATCACAGGTTTCTCCTTATTAGAAGCTGTTTATTTCACTACTTTATCCTGTAAAGTAAGCATTCAATGAACTTTTCTGAGTGAATCAACGAATACACAAACTAGTGGAGTTAGTTTGGCATTACTAAATAATCTTCAGATTATCTGTTGAAATAAAATAAGAATAATCAACAATTTTATATTTGATTTTGGATGTTTTATAAAGATTAACCTTAATTATGTTTTTCACATGTTGTTTGGATTTTTCCCAGCAAATCCAAAGGGTGAGTGAAGCTGCCTGTAAGCTGAATTTAAGTAATAATAAATCCTGTAAATATTAGTTTTAAATAAGTGACGTAGTGTTAATAGATGGATATATTCTTGCCACACAAAAATAGAAACAGGCTTTCAGAAACATTAGATGTTTTGGAAAATCACTCAGTATTTTAAACAGTGCTACTTTGCTTGGGTCTTTAATAAATAATTGAATGTCTCTAACATTCCAAGCACTGTCCTAGGCACTGGAGACATGGTGGTAAATAAAACTGACCTACCTTTATGATATCCTTCTTTTTTGAGGGTATACTGTAATGAGGAAGGTAGAGAATCAAACAGTTTGATGGAGCAGAAAAGAGTGGCTGAGAACAGTTTTTCTGGAATCAAACCAGGTGTCAATCCTGGATCCTTCACATAATAGCTGGGTGACTTTAAGGATGCTGCTTAACCTTTTTAGGCCTCGGTTTTATCACCCATAAAGTTGAGTAATAATGGTACCTAGTGTGGTTCTAGGAATTAAATGAGACAATGTGAGCAAATGCTTAGCTCAGTGTATGTGTGTGTGTGTTAGTCACTCAGTCCTGCCCGACTCTGCAACCTCATGGACTACAGCTTTCCAGGCTCCTCTGTCCAGGGAATTCTCCAGGCAAGAATACTGGAGTGGGTTGCCATTCCCTTCTTCAGGGAGTCTTCCCAACCAAGGGATCGAACCCAAGCCTCTTGCACTGCAGGCAGTCTCTTTACCACCTGGGCCACCAGGGAAGCCCAACCCAGTGCATAGTACATGGTAAATATTAAATACTGTTTTTATTATTGGGTTGGCCCAAAAAGTTCATTCGGGCTTTTCATGGAAAAACCTGAATGAACTTTTTGGGCCAACTCAATATTACAAATGTAATTACGAGTGTAATTATATGAACTTATAAAAGGGTAAGTACAGGATTGCAGGGAACCATAATAGGAAGAGCTAATCTCATCAAGAGGCCTTAAGAGAGTATGGGAATTAGCTAGGGAAATGGTAGTAGTGAAGAATGTTAGAGTATCTTGGGAATAGTGAAGTGTTACGACATGAAATGATGATGGAGGGCCTGCTAAGATAAAGAGTGATTTTGAACTGTATCCAAAATGGCATTGGTAAGTCATCAAGAGCCCAATTTAGAGGTGACTGTTAACAGAAAATGTTTTAACTGGTTGTTAAACACAGCCATGATTAAAAATTATGTAAGTTTGCATTTAAGTAGATTAAAAACAAAGGTAATATATATTAAAAACCCACCACCTAGTTATTTTACTATTATCTACACTCTTAAGGTTACTTACATGTATGAAACATGCATGAAATAAATGATACAGAATAGAGTAGTATTGTACATTTCTTCCCAACTCCACGATCAGTGATGTCATGTTGGTAGCTTAAAACCAGTTATGGTTGGGAGTATTTATATCCTGCAAATTGGACAAACACTACAAATCAGGGCTTTCACCCTTCCCCGGAGATCCTGTTGTTAAACATTTAGCAACACACCATTTACTATAAAAGAGCAGTTAGAAGGACATGAATGGAAGCAGTGAACCAGTTAAGAAGTTGTTTTAATACTTCAGTCGAGAGGGAATGGTGAGAAGTCAAGGGAGGATAACCTCCCAGCTTCTGGGTGGCTGGTGTTTCCTTTTATGAGAAAGGAAATATGGGAAATGTAGTTTTGAGGGAACGACAAGTTCAAGGGTACAGTTTTAGTATGCTGAATGTGAGGAACTAAGAGACGGGGAAATAATTGAGACACTTATCTAAAGGTCTACAACCCACTGAAGATTTGGACTAGAAATACTGACTTAGGAGGCATCAACAAATAAATGTTAACCAAGACCGCAGGAACAGCTGCAATCCTTTTGATGAGAATGGGCTAGGTGGTAGAGGAGTGGAGGAGACTGAAGTTAGGCCAAAGAAGTAAGATGAAAATCACAAAATTACTGCCAAATAATTCAAAGTAGAGAGTATTTCAGGGAGGAAATGACCACATGCCATGAAAAAAGATGTAGGAGTGACAGTTCATGTTAGCAAGGACAGTTTCAAAAGATTACTGGGGAGACAGTCTGGAATGGGCTGAGGAAGAGAAGAAAAATGGGGACAGTAAGTTTAGGCAATGTAAGTTGTATATGGGGATAAAGAAGTCTACCAATGTCCTAGGAAAGGAGTGAATTAAATGTTAATTATGAAATAGGAATTAATTTTATTATGAATAATGCTATCTTAAGGCCTAAACTTCTAAGGTTACACATGAATATGTTAATTTCATAGCAAGCAAATGATCAAACATGGAAAGGAGGTACATATGTTAGCGAACCACCACACATCTCCTAAACATTCATTGTTGGTGCCTTGACTCCACCCTCTTCCTCATCTTCCAAATCAAATTACCATATACAGTAGTTTCTCCTCAAACATTTCTCAAATCTGTCCACTTCTTCCCGTCCCTACTCTCAGTTCCACTCTACTCTAGGCCACTGGGTGGAGTCTCCCTTATTTTATTACAGGGTCCTAACTTTTTCCTCTATCAATTTAGTGCTGATCATGTCAGCATCGGAAGTACATTGTTTAGTTCCACTGAGCTGCATCAGGATTTCCCTGTGAAACAGTAGGTATGCTAACATTCTGTAATGAGCTCCTTTCTCGTCAAATTCATTTCATGATGATGCTTAACCAGCACTTTAGGTAACACTCTAATTCTCCACACTGCAGCCTGAGGACTTTTTAGTATGGAAATCTAATCACTTCATTCTTTGTAAGCCTTCCATAGCTACTCAAGAACTCACTGGATCAAATAGAAAACCCTTAAAAGTATTGTAGAGGACCAGATTTATGTCATCTTTTGGTCTCATTTGAAATTTCACATCCTTTGAGAAGTGTTATTTGACTTTCCAATGCTAAGTTAGGACTCCCTGAAAGTCTCTTCTGTGGCATTTAACCATAATTATTTATGTTGGTCTTTCTCGTTCCAAGTCCTGGAAGGTTAAGAATTTTCTGGATCCTTAGCACCATGTCAGGTGCTAAGAGCTTGGGACACATTCACTTCAGTTCGGTCACTCAGTTGTGTCCGACTTTTTGCAACCCCATGGTGCTACCATGGACTGCAGCATGCTGGGCTTCCCTGTCCATCACCAACTTCCCAAGCTTGCTCAAACTCAGGTCCATGGGGTTGGTGATGCCGTCCAACCATCTCATTCTCTGTCCTCCCCTTCTCTTCCTGCCTTCAGTCTTTCCCAGCATCAGGGTCTTTTTCAGTGAATCTGTGCTTTGCATCAGGTGACCAAAGTATTGGCGCTTCAGCTTCATCATTAGTCCTTCCAATGAATATTCAGGACTGATTTCCTTTAGGATTGATTGGTTTGATCTTGCAGTCCAAGGAACTCTCAAGAGTCTTCTTCAACGCACTGATGCTCCAACAGTTCAAAAGCATCAATTCTTCAGCGCTCAGCTTTTTTTATAGTCCAACTCCCACATCCATACATGACTACTGGAAAAACCATAGCTTTGACTATAGGTACTTTTGTTGTCAAAGTAATATCTCTGCTTTTTAATACATTAGATGGATCAATGAATAAAGCACTACATTTGCATGACATACATGAAAAACATAAACACCACAAGGATTTTAAGTGGCAACTTTTAATAGGGGGTACATTTAGTCATAATGAGGTGGGAAGAAAGGTCAGGGATATCATTTTCTCAATTCTAAGATCTTATTGAGTTGCAAAGTATGTAAACGCAGAACTGTTTGCACTTAACTTCTTGAATGCTTCTTTTGTTTTTGAGTATTTCTTTTCTTCAAGCATATGGCAGGCACTTGCAGAGAAGGCAAATGTTGTACCGAGTCATTATTTCATGCAGTATTCAACGTGCTTTCCAGAGTTCTGGTTTGACAGAACTAAAGAATTTTGACTGCGCTTCAGCAAATGAACGAAGAATGTAACCTGGGTTGTTTGTATACTGCTCTGTTCTAGTAATAATAGAAAGCTTATCTTTTCCATTTTCATTCACATAGCTTAATTCTACTGCTATTAATGGCAATTCCTCCGCAGTTACTGTATGTGACCATCAGAAATCTTAAACGCTTCCCATGTCAATATAGCTAGTGAGAACTGACAAATTATAACAGGAACGTAGTCGGCTTTTTAGGTGATTGCTGACTTGAAAAGGAAGATCTCGCTTCCTCTTAAGGCGTCATTAACATCAAGACCTGGTCGAATACACAAGAAATAAAAGAGGAGAAAATTAAGGTATCCTGTCACTTTCTAGAGAAGGACTAATCACTGTACAGAACTTGAGTAAACCTTCCCCGAAAGGAGAGAAAAACTGGACAGATGTGAGAAACACAAAAGGCAAAAACGACGCGTCCCTGCTACCAAATATCTAAGTTAGAACTGGTAGAATCCTCTTGTTCTTTTCACACAAGTGATACCCAGTCTAGGAACTCCCGTTCCCGTCAGCCCCACTCCCTGCCCAGGTTACCTGTGGAAGCTGATGTTAATGTGCTTGTTGTAGGTAGTAGCACAGCCCGCCGCGGCGCAATTGGTCGGCATTTCCCTTTCCACCTCATTCGGCGCTGTGTTAAGCCTGATTTGAGGCGCAGGATGCTACGCTTCCTTCGGGTGGACCCTAGGCAAAAGAGGCTGGGGAGGGGCCCACTGAGCTGAGTTGCCAGAGATGGCTGGGAAGAAGGGGTGTATGTGTGTGTGTGCGTATGTGTGTGTGTGTGTGGCGGGTGGGGGGCAGGAGGGGTCAACCTGCCCTTTCTCTTTATTAATATGGCGGACTTGAGCCAGCAAAGCCGACGGGCCTGGAGCTCCAGTCGCCCTCGTTTGCCTTCACCAACATGGCGGACGCAACCCGCCCTCTCCCCGGCTCCGGAAAGGGAGTGGGACTACAGCGTCTCTTTAGCTGCGGGTCACCGAGCAACTAGACGAGGTGTGCCCTCCTATCCCCCCTTTATTATGAAACTCTCTTGAGGCCAGGATTAAATACAGGCCCGCCTACCCCGCCACGCACCCCAAACCCCCAAAGACCAGTCAGGAATAGGTACGCGCCTCAGACTGGAAGGAAAATCTCAAAGCGAGCGGCAATAAAAAAGACTACAACTCCCAGGGAGCATCGCGCTCTCCTAATTATTATCGCGTGAACTGGGAGCCTTGTTTCCGGCGTGCAGCAGGAAGTGACGGCCGAACAGAGCCACTTCCAGAGCCACTTTCTCGCGAGGCGGAAGAGCCCCGATCGCGGAGGAGCAAGGGGGCGCTAGGGTAGGGAAGAGGGTTGCGACGGTCCGGCGAGAAAGAGCTGGGGTGCGGGGAAGTTGGGGAGCAGAGCCCGCTAGGTCTCCAAACAGGATAAGGCCGCACCGACCGGGTCCGTTAGGAAAGAAGGAAGCCGAAGAGGAAGGCAGTAGTCGGGCGGATCCCCGGATAGAGGGCTAAAGGTTGTGTGGAAAGCGCTGTTCCCGGGATGGCGACCGCAGATACTCCGGCCCTGGCTTCCAGTGGCCTCTCGCCTAAGGAAGAAGGGGAGCTTGAAGATGGGGAGATCAGCGACGACGATAATAACAGTCAGATACGGAGCCGGAGCAGCAGCAGTAGCAGTGGCGGCGGGCTGTTACCGTACCCGCGGCGAAGGCCTCCTCACCCGGCCCGGGGCGGTGGATCCGGCGGAGGCGGTGGCTCCTCCTCGTCGTCGTCCTCTTCTCAGCTGCAGCTGAGGAATTTCTCACGCTCGCGGCACGCGTCAGAGCGGGGCCACCTCAGGGGACATAGCAGCTACCGACCCAAAGAGCCGTTCCGGTCTCACCCGCCCTCCGTGAGGATGCCTTCCAGCTCCCTGTCCGAAAGCAGCCCCCGGCCGTCGTTTTGGGAACGGAGCCACATCGCCTTGGACCGTTTCCGTTTTCGAGGCAGGCCTTACCGGGGTGGGAGTCGCTGGAGTCGGGGACGAGGAGGGGGTGAGCGAGGAGGCAAGCCGGGGGGCAGACCTCTGGGAGGAGGAGCGGGATCCGGATTCGGCAGCAGTCAGAGCTGGCGAGAGCCCTCTCCACCTCGGAAGAGTTGTATCCTTAACGTGGCGGTCTGCCCTGGGTGTGTCACTAAAGTTCCTTTAGCGTCATTACTGGGTCTATGAGATGAGTAACTTTTCTGAACCGTCAGAACCGCTTATTTGTCATTGTGTCAATATACTTAACGTAGGTGGTTCCTCGGTAAACCCGGTGTGTCAAATTGCCGCGTTGTTTCTTAAAATTGCTTGATTGGGTATATTGCTTTTTTTAACAGTAACTTGTTTTTGGATGGGGGCCAAACTAGTGGAATCTAAGTGTAAAATCAGATTTGAAATACTACATCACAAGTCCAGGTTTCATTAGCCTTTGTTTTTGGTAGTAAAGTTTGTTATGTGAAGTTGTTTTAGATTGTTAGAGGGAGAAAAAAGTATTAGCTGTAAAAAGTTTGAGGAATACTGTTGCTTATATCGTATTGCATTGCCACATTGAAGATTATGAAGTGTCGATACACCGAGTCCTAATGTTTTTATTTGTGATTCTTTTTTTTTTTTAAACTTTTCTTGATTTATTCTTATACATTGCTGCGTTTTTAAGTTGGGGGGAAAAAAACCCTGGTGTCACCAACTATTAATTCAGAGGTTTGAAATTCATGTATCTTTGGCAGAAGCTTTACCTCCTTAACTTCTCTATTTCTTATGTTCATATTTTGGGCATTTTATAACTCTTAGTGCAGACAGTTGTGGACTAGAGAGATAATGAAACTTACCAACATTTTTATTTTAATGTATTGGAAACCATGGGGTTTTTGGGGAGGTGGAGCTAATGGAGAGGTTAAGGAGGAAAATAGCAAATATCTGATTCTTGTCCCCTCTAATCTTATTCTTAGTTATCTTAAACATTCCTGAGTTTATTCATCTGAGGATTTGCTATTTTAAGATGTGTTTGTAGAACTACCCTTACAAAGTTTTTTTTTTTTTTTTTTTACGTTTAGGGTATGTATTTCAAGATACAACAAAGTGATGCAGATGTATATTTATAGTGATTAATTAATATTCTCTTTCAGATTATTTGTAGAACTGTGTCTTGACATATTCCATGATAATTGTGTCTTGTCTCCATGATAACTGCATAAAAATAGTTTATTGAGAATACTTATTGCTGATTGTAATTTCCATGCTGTAGTGATTTTTTAATATATTCATTATATATGAAACTTACATGTAATGACATTTGTTGGGGAGACAGGCAACGTTATTTTCACAGAATAGTTAAGACCAAATGGTCTTTGCAGATGTCAGGATAGAAAGAGGACCAGAAATGTAGTTTAGATAAGGAGGAGGAGCTTCTGATGCTAGTGCTCTGAAAAAACTTATGCAACCACAAGTTGGGTCAGGAGCACTCCAGGATTGTTTCAGGAAAAAAATCACATAGGTATTTAACTTTTAAAAAGAAAATGTTCTTTGAATAAAGATAGAAACCCTTAGCCCAAGATACTTTTTTAAACCAAGGATTTGTTAGTTGTCGGTTCTGAGCCTAAGAACAGAAGAGCTGTTTAATTACAGACTCGTAAATTATTTAAGAATACAAAAATGATTGAGGTTTGACAGAAAACAACAAAATTCTGTAAAGCAATTATCCTTCAATAAAAAAAAATTTTTTTAAAAGGATAAAAAAGAATACAAAAATGAAACTTGTGCGTTGAAGAGACAAATGTTAATTACATTCAGTGTAAAAAGTTCAAATTGAGGTATGTAAAAAGTACTATGGGAGCTTAAAGTTTTTTTCTTATTTTATGTTAGAGAAGGAGGTGATGCATGGACTTGCCTACTTCCTGCTTTTGCCTTCTTTCTGCCCATGGATTCGATATATATTTGGCCTCTGCCATATACCTTTATTAATTGTTAACCTTAGATGTTTTTATTAATGAACAAGCATATGGTGTTGTGAAACAAGTATGGAAAGTATCCAGTCTGATTTCTGTAGTAATTCATCAGAAATGAGCTGTCTTGGTGTTTTTCTTTTCACACATCCTGCACAGGGATGATTGTTTTGATCCTCTGCTCATTGTTTTCCTTGTGAAGTAACATTAATCCATCCTAGAGGTGGAATTCTTTATAAAAACTTGTGAAGAGAAACATAGTTCCCAGCCTCTTTTATGTAACGGGAGCAAATAAATTTTGTAATAAAAGATTTTGTTACTTTAAATTCCTTTAATACCATGATTATACCAAGTTTAATTTTTATTTCCACTGTGTACTTGTAATAGTGACATTTTTATGTTACAAGTATTGCATTAAGAAAGAATAAGAGTTATTCTGTGACTTATTTCTGTAATGTAGAAGTGAAGTAGCATGAGTACAGGTGAGTATTTTTTAAAACTTTTTCAGTAATAATTAAAATATGCTAGATGCAGCTTTAATGAAATAGAATAAACCAGATTCTGTTGGAGGTAGTTATTTTCATTCTCATTCATTTTTAGTTTTCCTTATTGATAGGCACTTAGTCAGTCACTCTTAGCATATGTCTCCTTTGGATGGCTGCAGCTTAAACTTTCAAATCTGGTCATAGCTAAGATAAACCAGATTTCAGTTAGAAGCTCCATGTTGACCAATTTCTTATTAAATCATTTAAGTGTTGGTTTCATTCTAACTGTTCTGTGTAGGTAGAAGTAGGAGACTTCATTTAGCTTTGAAGGAGATTAATTAGTCATAGCTCAGTTGATTTTCCTTTTTTCCTGTCCTTTAGTTATTTTATTTTTTGTTAGTGTATTGAATCTTTTCTCTTTCTGAATGTTTCCAGGGACTCCAGTCTTATTTTTTTAGTTGCTGTGACTCCATTGAAAAAGTGAGATTTAAATGTAGATAATTACCCAAGTTTATGTACAAAGAGTATGTAATGGTGGGGTGGGTGAGCAAATAATTTCTAGCTTCATGTAGCAGAGGGCCTTTGAATTGGGGTCAATTTGAAGAACAGAAAAACCTACACACAAAGCTATGCATAAATTGTGATAAACCTGGAAGAGGTAAGACTGGAAGGAAATCATGAAAGCATTATATGCCATTGTAAGGATTTTGGACTCTATTCTTAGTGAGATTAAAACAAGGGATAAGATCTGATTTGTGTTCTAGAAAGATTAACAATAGGATGGAAGATAGCTTGTGGGAGATAGAACCCCAAATACCTACCACCAGGCAGAACTATGGGAGTGCATTAGAATGCTCAGAATGAAAAGAGAGAGACCAAGTAGGATTCACTGGAGAACACTATTGTTGAAGCAGTTGGGAGAGAAAGATGTCATTAAAGACCAAAAAAAAAAAAAAAAACCAAACAAAAAACCCGAAAACCTAGAGAAACAAAGAGTTAGAGAAATCAGATGGAATAAGGTTTGAAAACACAATGGATAAACTCAGCCAGCAGAAGCCAGATTCCATTTGGTTGAGGAGGTAATGAGAAACCAGTATTATTTCAAAAAACCTAGCTCTAAAAAGGAGATCAGAAAACCAAAGACTTGCTAGAACAATTTTGCTGCAAAACCTTTAAAGATTTTCAGTTGTAATGATCATTTAGTTTCCAAAAATACTTGGTGGTAATTCCCGTTCTTAAATTGGTTATTAGAGAAGTTTAAAAATCTTTGCAGATTGTTTGTCCAGTAAATTGTTTCACAGAAGAAACTATATTTAGGGAAATGTAATGTTATATCCTAGCCAGTTTAATGATCTATTAATGCCTTAGTGTGTTAAAACCAAATAAAATACTTGTCTTTTATTAATTTCTAGACTGGAGAAGTGAGGTGAAACAGTTCTTACATGTGTGAATTATTTTGAATAAAAATTTTAGTTTGGAACTTTGTAGCCACTTCCAACCATGAAGTTATGTTTTATGTATCACTATGTTAAAGAAAAGAAAGACCAAAAATAACAGGTTTTAAATATCCTTATCTTCAAGGAAAAATTAGTTTAGAAGATACATCTTGAATACAACTTAAGGTGTTTTTTTTAAAAAATGGTTTCATTGTCTTAGTTGTACCTATTTTGGATGTTAGTATACTTGATGAGTTCTAAGATTGCTATGTGTTAGGTTTTCAATACAGTGTTTCTTATTCATAACTTAGTCTTAACTATTAATTATCAGTGTTTATTTTTTATCCCTTTTTAAAAATTTGAGATGAGAAATTAATTAAAAAGAAGAAACGTCTTCTGATTATTTGAAGTGTAAATTATCAACATCGGTGACAGACCATTCAGTTTCTTCCCTCTTCCTTCAGAAACAAATCTTTAACAACCCGCTTCTTATGGGCTTTCCTGATCCCTTCAGAAGGATGCTGTAAGCTAACTAGGTGCTGTTCCTGTGGATACTGTGGGTCATAAGTGACACTGGTGATCTTATAAGTGGACTGTTTATATGAATACTTGTTAAATTTGAAATATGGTCACATAATGAGAGTGCTTAACACATAACAGCACATGTGTTAAATGGAATTTAGTAATTTTAAAATATCAATTCATCTTTGAAAAACACAAAAAAGGGAGACAATTCATCTATAACTTAATGTGTTTTTGTTAAATTAACTGAAAAATTTTTGGCAACTGGTTTCCTTAATACACTGTTCAGCCAAAAGTTTTGGAAGATCTCCATCAAGAAAACAGAATTATTCATCAAAAAGTGAAAACTGTGGGGAAGAAACGTTTGAAGATTTACTTCTGAAGTATAAGCAAATACAGTTGGAACTAGAGTGCATCAATAAGGATGAAAAACTGGCTTTGAGTAGCAAAGAGGAGAATGTGCAAGAAGATCCTAAAATGTTGAACTTTGAGGACCAAACAAGCACTGATAATGTCAGTATTATAAAAGACTCAAGTAAAGAAGTAGCTCCTGAGGAGAAAACACAGGTCAAAACTTTTCAGGCATTTGAATTAAAACCACTCAGGCAAAAATTGACTTTACCAGGAGATAAGAACCGATTGAAAAAAGTTAAAGATGGAACAAAACAGCTTTCCCTGAAATCTGACACTACTGAATCTAGTCCAGGTAATGGAATTTAAAATTTCAGTTAGTGATGACATTTCCTTCAAAGGGGTAACTGGTTATTTTGGTAGTGTACTTCATTGAAATGATTCTAATATTTTGTCTGAATTCTTTTTGCACTGTCTACATAGACAGTCATATTGTTGGATGATGACAAATTCTGTTTGATTTTGGCCTTAAGTGCTGATCAGGGCTAATAATACAATTTTAACATAAGTGGTAATGGGCACTTTTGTTCCCTAGCTTACAGGGGATACTTTTGCCATTTACATTTTTTTTTTGATTGGAGTTTAGTTGCTTTACAATGCGTTTCTGCTGTACAGCCAAGTGAATCTACCATACATACACATATATCCTTTCTTTGCTGTTTACTTTTAGACATAGTGTTGGTTAAGTTTATTGTAGGAATTCAGACCTCACTCCCATTCCTTGTTTGAAATTTTCAGCATGAATGGATGTTGACGTTTATCAGATATTTTTTCTTCATTATGGAGAAGAGCATCTAATTTTTCTTGTTTATTAGTGTAATGGATTATATTAATTGATTTTTATAGAGTTAAACCACTGTTGTATGATTGGGATAAATCCAGCTAGTTCATGATACATTATCTTTATACATCATGGATATGGGTTGTTAATTTTTCCTTTTCTTCTTTTATGAGAGTGTATATTTAGATACAGTAAAAATTTATCCATTTAACTGTGTAGTTTTTTGAGTTTTGACAGATGCAAGCAGTTGGGTAATCATTGCCAGCCATCACTGTTCAGATGTAGAACAGTTCCGTTAAGTCCTGCCAGTTCCCTCATGCCACCAACCCCACTTGTAACCACTGGTCTGTTTTTCTGACCCTATACTTTTGCCATTTCCAGAATGTCATATAAATAGAGTCATGTAGAACATTTTTTTAATCCTAGCTTCTTTGATTAGTGTGTTTGAAATTGATCCATGTGGTTACATGTATCAGTAGTTCATTCTGTTTTACTGTTGAATGTCCCATTGTATGGCTTTGCTACAGTTTTTTTATCCATTTCCCACTTGAGGGACATTTGGTTCTTTCAGTTTGGGGCAGTTATAAAACCTTCATGAATAAAGTTTTGCTAATACTTGTTTATAAATTTTCATCTATGTTCATAGCCTGTAGCTTTGTTTGTTTTTCCTTGCAAGTTTTAGTATAAAGTTGGTAGTGTGTCCAACTCTTTGTGACTCTGAATTGTAGCCCGCCAGGCTCCTCTGTCTATGGGATTTTGAGGCTAGAATACTGGAGTGGGTTGCCATTTTTTCCTCCCGGGAATCTTCCCAACCCAGGGATTGAACCTGCCCCTCCTTTATCTTCTGCATTGCAGGCTGATTCTCTACTGAGTGGGGGAAGGGGGAGCCTAGTATAAAGTTACAGTGCTCATAATGAGTTGAGTGGCTTTCCCTCTTTCAAATGGGTTTAAGGTTGTACTCATTCCTGGGATATTTGGTAGATCTTGCAGGTACAATTATCTGGGGCAGGATGGAGTTTTTCTGGGGAGGTTTTAAACTACTGACTGTTCGGGTTTTCTATTTCTGGGTAAAGCAGTTTAGGTAAACTGTAATTTTCTAGTAATGTGTTCATTTCCTGTAAGTTGAACAGTTTATACTAAGTTATTCTTAAATGTCTTACCTTTTTATTATCTGTAGCATTTATAAATTTTATCTCCCCATACCTTTTAAAATTTCCTCAGAAATAAGTTCCCTGCTTGTTAACTCATTAATTCTTAGCCTCTCTACTATTGACATTGTTTTGTGGTATAAACTTCTATTAGTCTCATTTTGGGCTATAAATTTTGCCTCCCTGATAGCTCAGTTGGTAAAGAATCCGCCTGCAGTGCAGGGACCCCACTTCCATTCCTGGTTGGGAAGATCCCCTGGAGAAGGGAACGGCTACCCACTCCAGTATCCTGGCCTGGAGAGTTCCATGGACTGTACAGTCCATGGAGTTGCAAAGAGTTGGACACGACTGAGCAGCTTTCACTTGGGCTGTAAGGTTTCTGTTTTAGTTGCATCTCAGCTTGTAATACGTAAGTTTTTTTCATTCAGTTCTAAGCATTTTTCTGATTTTTGTTGTTCTTTGGCCTGTAGGTTATTTGGAACTATTAACTTCCAAGAATGTAGGGTTTTTAGCTGTTTTTTTGTTACCCACTTGTAAGTCAGTCAACACTGTCAGAGACCTATGTGGTACCAATCTTTTGAAATATTTCTAGAGACTTGCATTATTGTCTAGCATGTGATCAGTTTTTATAAGTTCTTTGTGTGTTTGAAAGGAATGTTTGGGTTGTTAGATCAGGCTTTTATGTTCACATCTTAGAAGGAAGATGTAAACAGTTTTTTGACCTGCTTGACCTATCAGTTACTGAGAGGCTTGCTAAAATCTGCCAGTATGGTGGTGGATTTCTGGTTTTCAGTTTTTACTTTAAATACATTGAGGCTAGGGAATTATTATTCTTATTACTATGTAGTGACCTCTATGTCTAGTAGTAATTTTGCCTAAAAGATGATTTTGTCTCAAATTAATAGCCAGCCACACCATCTTTCTCTTCAGAAGTGTATGTTTTTTGTATGTCATTGCCTATCCTTTCAGTCTTTCTGTATCTTCTTGTTCCAAAGGTTATTTGCACATTAAATAGAACCGATTTCATTTGTAATTTAACCTGATAATCTTTGTCTTTTAACAAGACAAATATAATTTGTTCACACTTTTTCATGATTACTGATCTTTGTATTTCCTTTTTTTCTTTCTTGCCTCTTTTTTTTGTTTGTTTGTTTAAAATTTTTTTTTTTCTTTTACTGGTTTGACAGTTAGGTATTAAGTTTTTGGTCTCATTTTGATTCCTTTAAGAATTGTAACATGAATTCTTACCAGTGTTTAAAGTTAATCAAGGCATTTACTCTCTCCCTGATACACAAGGACAGTTTTTGCCTACCTTTGGCCATGTATTTAACTCTTTCTTAACTCACTCTTTTATGTCTAGAATCACTTAGGCTTAAAATACGTTTTTAAGAATTTCCATGTAGTAGTTTGTGTCTACCATATGAAAAAGTTACTTCTGTTTACCCCCCCTTAAAAGACAGCTTTCCCATGTTTAGAATTCTAGATTAGTTAATTATATTATCAATATGTTGAAGATATTTTCTGGCTTCCATTGTTAACTTTGAAAAGTCAGCTGTCCATCTTAACAGTTTCTCATTTGAAGGTAATCTATCATTTTTCCCTAGTTGCTTTAAAGACCCTGTTTTTGTCTTAATACTCTACAGTTAAACTGTGATATGTTAATTGTATTTTTTATTTTTATTCAGCTTGGGACTTGTTTTGCTCCTAGTTTTCATTGATTCTGAAAATAGTCATTATCTCTTATATTGTCCCATTCTCTTTTTTTTTGAACTCTGTATTGTATCAGTATGTTTTAGTAAATCATCTCACTTCACCTTTCATTTCTCTTAAATTTGCATCTGTAACTGTGTGATACATTCTGGAAAATGTCCTCTGATGTATCTTTCAGTCCACCTAGTTCTCAAATTCTTTATCTCTTGTCTGATTGGCCTTAAGCCCACTTACTGAATTTTAAATTTCAGTTACAGTTTTTGTTTTAGTGTTTCATTTTTATTTTGTTCTTTGGTCATTTTTAAAAATTTTTCTTCTGTTTTTCAAATTTATCTTTATTTCTTTAAACATTTTAATTATGGGCTTGTTTTGATTTTCCTCTTTGCCTGCTAGTTTCTGGTATCTGGGTCTAATTTCTAATTTTTGCTATCCCTGCTGGTTCTCATTTCTTGGTACCTTCTTTTCTTGCATGTTTAGTGTTTTTTGTTCATTGTTTTTTTTAAAGTAAGGTGTTCATTGTCCTCTGAATTATTTTGGTAGGGAGTTTTGGTGGCCTGTACAAAGGTGAATTTCCTAGCGAGGATTTGCTTTTGCTGCTGCCAAGGAGCTAAGTAGACTTTTGATTTGGGACTATGTTATATTTGACCTCTTCAGGCAACTCATGTGATGTAAATTTGATTGCAAACCCAAGTGGTGACTGATTCTGGTTACACATTCCTAGGGACATGTTTATTCCTCCTCAATTTAGCACCATGGTTCCAGACAGGCAGTTTTGAAGATTATACCCCAGTGGGATAGAGAAGACACATAGACAAGTATGGAATATATTTGAGTTATGTATGACAGCCTGGAATATATTTGAGTTATGTATGACAGCCTGCAGTAATGCAAAGGAAGGATCAACTACCTTCATTGGGATTTAGAAAGTTTTCATTGTGACGGTAATGTTTGATGGTAATGTCTTGGAGGATGTATCT
Organism: Cervus elaphus; assembly: GCF_910594005.1. NCBI lineage: Eukaryota > Metazoa > Chordata > Mammalia > Artiodactyla > Cervidae > Cervus > Cervus elaphus. The sequence continues at coordinate 2,996,652 of NC_057817.1, read as the reverse complement.
TTTCCACTTGGGAATTCCCATCAGAAGGAACCAAATGAGCAGTTGAAAGCCTAAAGAACTTTTAAAGGATATTGAGATTGATCTAATACAGGTGCAGTGTGAAATATACGTATGTTTATTGAGTGGTTGGATATAAATTTATAAAAGTACAGGTTGAGATTGGAATGCAAAGGGCACTGAATATCTTGCTTAAGGGATTTAGATTTTCTTTAAACCTCAGGTGAGCCATCAAATATTTTTAAACAGAAAAATGATATGATCAGATGTCTGCTTTAGAAATATAACAGGCAGCAGTGTAAAAGAGGGAAGAAAACCAAAAAAGCTGAAATTTATCTGAATCAAGAAATTATATTGATTAGTGTTAAAACACATGCACCCCTTCCCCAGTCTTCAGCAAAACTTGCTGCTTTGCCATTAAACCTTTTGGTTGCTATGGGTCAGCTTCCGCCCCCCCCCCCCCCCCCCCCCCCAATTTCTCTTTTTTCAGGCCATTTACTCAACCTTTATCCCTGTTGTCAGTCTGTGAGGTTGCCTCCTATTTCAGGTGATCTCACTCAACTTCTAACTTTTCACTTCCTAATTGTAAGCTTATATCCATATCAATTTTCATTTCAGTTCTCTACTGTGAGGAAGTGGTGACCCTCTCTTTGTTTATGGCCACTTTGTCTTAACCTGATTCCTGGCTCTAATTTCTCTCAGTTTCTCTGGGATCTTACTCCAAAGGTTTTTTATTCTGTGTCCTCTTTAACCACTTTTCTCTTAAGGAGTGCTTACTATAAACACACTGGTGTATTCCATCCCCAAATCTGAACAATCTCTCCTCCCCATTCTACCTTGTCCCTTAACTTCTGTCTTTTCAACCAGACTACCAGAAAGGCCAGTCTGCGCTGACTCTTTTCACTTTACATCTCGGTAACTCAATGCAATACCTTCCTAACAATGCAGTTTGCTTGTCTGCCCCTACCAGAGTACTGAAACTACTCAGGGCAAGATTACTTTAACCTAGTTGCAGATTTTACTGTTCATTTTCTTTCATTTTTTTGTTTCATTCTTCCATTTATTCAAAAGTTAGTTGAGCACTTTGTTCCAGGCTCTTGGGAATACATCAGTGAAAAAAATAAATAATCATTTATTCCTTTGTGGGCTTGCATTTTAAGACGAGGAAACAGTAATTATGATGACTAAGTAACAGTTGTAGAGAGAGAAAAAGCATCGCAGTGAGTGAGTTAGAATGGAGGCAGTGGGTACAGCCTGCAGTATTAGTGAGTGATCAGGAGAGGCCTGCATTTGAAGGTGAGATTTAAACAAAGGCTTTGAAGATGGTGGGGGAATAGCCAAATGTGTACATGTGGGAAAGAGGTTTCCAAGCAAAGAGAAGAGATAGTTTGGAGTATTGGCTTTTTAACTGTGGTCATTAGACCTTCTTTACTTGGGAACTTAATAGAAATGCAAATTCTCAGACCCTATGCCAGATCTCCTTGGAAAAGACCTTGCTGGGGAAGACTGAAGGCAGGAGGAGAAAGGGGACGACAAAGGATGAGATGGTTGGATGGCATCACTGACTCAATGGGTATGAGTTTAAACAAACTCTGGGAGATAGTGAAGGACAGAAAAGCCTCATATGTGCAGTCCATGGGGTCGCAGAGAGTTGGACACAACTGAGTGACTGAACAACAGCAACCCTAGATCTACTAAAGAGGAAACTCTGGAAATGGGGCCCAGCAGTCTGTGTTTAACAAACCCTCCTGTTGATTCTGATACCTGCTAAACTTTGAGACTCACTGAACTAGAGTAATGACCCTTAGGCAGAGGGGTACTGGCACATTTGAGGAATAATAGGGAAGCCAGTGCCACTAAAGAAGAGGGAGTGAGGGGGATGAATAGTGGGAGAAAAGAGGTCAGAGAGAATGGCTGGGACAGATCATGCAGTATCTTACAAGAACTTTAGTTTTTATTCTGAGTGAAACAGGAGGTGTTACAGGATTTTGAGCAAAAGATTGGCATAATTTGCTTTGTATTCTCAAAGACTCACCCTGGCTGCAACTTTGAGAGTATTCTATAGGGAGTAGACACATCTATTACATTCAGTGATACTTTTCTCATTAATCTTGAAATTTCAGGGTTTCAATGATACTATACACATCAGTAATTTCTTACAACTTTCTTCTGACTTTCCTGTTTGTTTATTTTATAACACTTTTCCTTTATAACTTCTTATCTGTTGATATCTTTGGTGTTCTCTTCTCCTTGGTTGTTCTCATTTGTTACAGTTTTTTTTTGTTTGTTTATTTTTGGCTGTGCAGGCTTTCTCTAGTTGTGGTGAGTAGGGGCTAAGTTTCCAGGTGGAGTGTGTGGGCTTCTCATTGTGGTCGCTTCTCTTGTTGCAGAGCATGGGCTCTAGGCCACGCAGGCTTCAGCAGTTGTGGCTCACAGGCTCTAGAGCACAGCTCAGTAGCTGTGGTGCATGGGTTTAGTTGCTCCCCGGCATGAGGACGTCAAATTCACGTCCTCTGCATTGGCAGGTGGATTTGTAACCACTGAACCACCAGGAAAGTCCAGTTATGGTTTCAACTACCCCCGAATCCTGACTATCTCTTGCTCAGTTTAGAATTTCAGGTAATAATTTTAAAAATACTACATGGCTGCACAAGACCCATTTTCATTTTGGAAGTATTGAGTAGGAATTGACATAATAATATTGTAAAGACCTATGACAGGTGGTAGGACAAAAGGACCAAACCACGTATCTGGTCAATTAAACCATAACCTGCTTTTATTAATCTTTGTGTGAAGCTGAATTTATGGTCTGAAATTTATGGCTTGTGCTTGTTTTTCAGGTGACATTGTGCTCATTAGGTATCTGCCAGCTTAGTGGATAGTTGCTTTTACTTCCCTTACAGGGAGGTGCTACTACCTTTTTATAGAGAGCCTCATCAACTAATAGACTTCGCCTAACTTAATGATTCCTCTCGTGTCGGACAAAAGTTCAGTTCTTTTTACATTTATTATGGAAAGTCTGTCTTTTTTTTTTCCTGTTAATTTTTATGTAATAGTTATTACTATTCTGGTATTCTTTGAAGTATGGTCAGTTTTGCTATAAGGTGACATGCATTCCTGAAAATCACTACACTGGAATTACACAATAAAAACCACAGGGTTTATGGGCAGATCATGTTAGGGGAAAAGGCTCTCAACAACCTTGTCAGTGGCACATAAAAAAAAGATTGCAATCTAATAAAAATGATAGTGCAAGTTTACACATTAAATGGGTAAAAATGCCTGAAATACTATAATGTCACTTTACCTTGAGAAAGACCTAAAATGTGTTTGTGGAAGCAGGCTACAAGTTACAAGTGGAAGCAGCTCTACTTACAAGTTACTGTGAGTAGAGCAAGGGAGGTTATGTGAAATTGGACAGTAAATTGTAACACCAAATGGGGATGGGTGTGGCTCATCACATATGTACAGTGAACTGAAGAGCTGGTAGATTGCTCAGAGTCTGTGGGGTTTGTATATTCCTACATGGCTCCTCCCAGGATCGCGTGGGTACAGCTTTCTGCATTCTCGTGGTGTTTCTTGGACACAAATTGTACGTAAGCAAATGTGAAATTTGTATTGTCCTCAAATTATTTTCTAATCTGTTAATCATGTTGCAACAAATTTGTATTTCCAAAACAAGCAATATGGCAGAACTGACCTAACTCAAAGTTTGGTGGTTGCCTTCCATTTACTTTTTTAGGGTAGTTGATTAATTCTATGTATTGAATAAATTGCCTGTTCTTTTACCAGTAGATCTTGAGCAATCAAGTTAAGATATTCGGAATACTGGCAGTGGTATTACGGAAAAAAACCTAGATTTGGAATTTATACTTAGTTTGAATCCTAGCTTTGCAAATCCAGTTGTGTCATCTTGAGAGATTTTCTTAGTTTTTAACTTAATCTGTTTTAGCTATGAAAGAGTCTCAGTACTGTTACATAGGTACTATAACTTAATTGCATGATTTGTAGAGCTGTCGTAGAGGAAATAATATCGTTGTTTAGTTGCTAAGTCATGTCTGACTCCTTTGCAACCCCAGACTGTAGCCCTCCAGGCTCCTCTTGTCTATGGGTTTTCCCAAGTAAGAATACTGGAGTGGGTTACCATTTCCTTCTCCAGGGGATCTTCCCAAGCCCTGGGAAGTTGAACCCACATCTCCTGCATTGGCAGGTGGATTCTTTACCACTGAGCCACCAGGGAAAGCCCAGATTAGATAATATATAAGTAAGATTTTGTAATAACTTAATCATAAATATGGATCTGAGGCTAGAATTCTGGAAGATGTGTGGACGGACTTAATTTTGTCATTTAATCTACTTCTACAAATACTTTTTTGGATAAAGAGAGAACATTTCTTATTTTTCTTCTTCTTTTTGTTTTTAGTACATTTTGGCCACCAGGAAAGTCCTGAGGACATTTTTTTAATAAATCAATACTATCTCTAGATGTTTGAATTCATTTCAGCTTCAAAGGTCTGAATTAGTCGTCATCATATTCTTTTTTCTGTATTATCTATTTAGTAAGGAAGCTTTGTTTTTTGCCTACCTACTCTAAATTCTGTTCTTATTTGAAATAGTTTTTAATTCAGAAGTCATTTTTATCATGGTGCAGTTTTAATTTATATTTTATTGTTTTGAATTATTTTTGCCTTGTAACTTTCAGAAATGAAGCTGATATGTAAAGTTTTTTCAAATTTTCATTCTGGCAACATTCTTTCCTTTTGATGGAGAGATTGAGAAAATGAAACTCTTTATTGAGACCTTTAAAAATAATTATTAGTATAAATGTCACGTAGCATTTTATTTTAAATTGATTGTAGCAGTCTTTTAAAGCATTCAAAGTATGCTGTTTTATTTTAAAGGATTAGAAGAAAAGGAACAAAATTTAACCAGAAGAATTAGTGCCTCAGATATTCTGTCTGAAAAGGTAAGATAATGCTTTGTGGGATTGGATATCTCTGTAAGATTGATTCTTGTTCTGCTTTACTCTGTTCTCTTGAATGGAAAGTTCTGTCTTGTTTTTCACTTTTTTTTTTCATCATTGCTGTACGTCCATTTGGATATAAACCTTAAAGATAAAATCTGGAGAGAGATCTTGGAATATCAATGTCTCCACTGGATTCAATTAACATATTTAATTGAAGTGCTATATGTTATCTGTAGGTGAACTTTCTGCTTGTATTTTGAAACTTTTGCTTTCCAGACATTTTCTGTCCTTTCTATGGGAGGATTACACTGTGGGAAAACTTTGAAGTTAAACCTTGACCTGGCGTCCAGTTCTGGTTCCTCTTAGTAGCTGGGTGGTCTTGCGTCAGCTGCTTAGGCTTTGCCTGCCTCTCTTTTCTTTTCTACAAAATGAGTCTAATGTCATCTGTTCTCTGGATTGTTGTGAGGTTCAGCAGGGTAAAGTGCAAGAGCATCAAGCACTGTGTTTGTTTAATAGGTACTCACTGGGCCGAGCCTTTTGTTTGTTGAATTAGATTATCTGAAATATCTTCAGTTTCTTCTGTTAAGACTTCAGTTTCTTTCTCTGAGTAAATTGAAATGATGAAAACAGCTTAGAAGTTTTAGGAAAGAGATGGTCTTGAATTTAAGGGTGATAAAATAACAGATATACCCACAGGCAATCATGCATATATGTATATATGGTTTTGAATATCCTAACAATAACTCTATAAGGTAGGTTGACATTATCTCTTACAGAAGAGCTGAGGTTCAGATGTGTAGATTAACTGACTTGCTTAAAGTTTTATAAGAATTAGATATCAGAGCAAGGAGCTTGAATGAGCCTCAGTACTCTTCTTATTGATCAAGTAACTGCTTTGAGGGACAGTATCAGTGGTCTCTCTCATTCCAAAAGTACAGGTAGCAAAAGATAATCAAAGACTTTTAAGTCTCTGTGGAACAGTAATGATAGCTTTATTTTAGTTAAACTCTGGATCATCACTGTCCAATAGAATTTTCTGTAATAATGGAAATTTCTATATCTACACTCCAGTATGGTAGCTATTAACCACATGTGCCTATTAAGCATTTGGAATGTGACTAGTGTGACTGCGAAACTAAAGTTTTCATTGAATTTTAGTTAAATAGCCACGCATGACTTACTGGTTCCATTTTTTGGATAGCATGACTCTAGATCTTCAGTACCAAGCAGTAGAATTTGATGTTTAAATGACTTAAAGTAAAAAAGACTCATGATAATTTTTCAGCTCATTTTTTACATATATTTCCCAAGAAAGCAAAGAGTAACTGTATCCTGGTTTGGGTAAACTGAACTACCGAAATATGTGATGGTAGTTCAGTTAGGGATTTATAATAGTCTGTAAAATGTTAAACCACTAGATAGACTCTATTGTTTTCTTTATGTTTAAGAATTAATTTAATTTGATTTTAAAAGTATAATTACAATTCACTTATTAGATTAAGTGAACCTTAATTTTTTTGAGTCTTAGCCTCTTTTTAGTTTTCCCTCCTTTTCTGTTTATACACATAAGGGACAAAACATGCATAGCTTTGTGTTGAACTTCAAGGAGTGGGGATGCCAGAGGACCCCCTTATTGCCCTCCCTCCAAAGACTCATGGACTTCAATCTCACACTTTTGCTTAGGTCGCCGGACATTTTCTGTTATATTTTAGCTAAAATGTGCAGAATAGATAATTTTTAAAATTAACTGAAAAAAATAGTGAAAAAATAAAGGTTATTTCAATTGGAAAAAAGTTATCAAACGTTTATTCCTAAACTGTTTCCCTGTTTTAGCTTCCCTGAAGAAGTCTTGGGTGTTAAAAATATTGTTGATACCAGATAAATATCTGTACCTTTAGAACATGGAATGCTCAAGTATAAGCAAATCTTTATATATTTTTTCCTTCAAAACTGATTTGAAGAATTATAAAATATATTTTTAAAAGTTTGCAAGTTTGAATCTTGACATTTCATTGTGCCTGTTCTGTGTAGTACTTGTAAGGCTAGTAAACACCCATGATTATGGGACCACTTTGTTCTTTGGTCATTACCTCCCCTGGGTTGGTTTCTTCTTGCATTCACTGCCGTCAGATTTCTACTTTGGGAAGCAGTTAAGTGCCAGTCTCAAACTTTTTTTTTCGTCAGTTGTACCCTCCCCCTCTAACCCTTCTCATGTATACATATACCCTCTACAGACTGATCTTCAGTTTGTATTACAGGAACTGAGTTAGAGTATAGGGCTATGGTAACTTATTCAGTTTCCTTGTTTTATTTGTATTTACCATTTAAGTATTTGTTTTAAAACTAACTTTAAATTCTGATCTTACAGCAGCTTTGATTTGGTAATATGTCTAAAGTCAAATAATAGAATTTTTAAATGGCAACTATTTCTTTTGTTAAAGAAGCTTGGTGAAGATGAAGAGGAGTTATCTGAACTGCAGCTTCGTCTTTTGGCTCTTCAGTCAGCCAGTAAAAAATGGCAACAGAAAGAACAGCAGGTGATGAAAGAAAGTAAAGAAAAGTTGACTAAGACGAAAACTGTACAGCAAAAAGTTAAAACCAGTACAAAAACACATTCGGCCAAAAAAGTTAGCACTACAGGTGATCATTTCTATTAAACTCTTTTAATTTATTTCCTATATCAGTATAGTTTCTAGATTTTAATTCAGAAAGTTTTGAGTTGGGAAATTATATAGGGCCCTGAATAAAGAACAGTCCTGTATAAACAGAACTTAATGATTGAAATAATTATTAAAGCTTTGTTTTCTCTTCTTGAAAATTCTAACTCTAATAGAGGCTGATGTTTCTATATTTTTTAAAGCTAAACAAGCATTGAGGAAGCAGCAAACAAAGGCGTGGAAGAAGCTACAACAGCAAAAAGAACAGGAAAGACAGAAAGAAGAGGATCAGCGTAAGCAAGCTGAAGAAGAAGAGAGAAGGAAAAGAGAAGAAGAAATCAGAAAGATTCGAGATCTCTCAAATCAGGAAGAACAGTACAATCGATTTATGAAATTGGTTGGTGGAAAGAGGAGATCAAGGAGTAAAGTAAGGAGTTAAAAAATACAAAATCAAAGTATTACTCAAGTTTGAGTATCCTTGTATTAGCTCATAAATTCAGTCAACTAGGAAAACGTATTAAGTTACTTTGTTTGATAGAGCTTGTTATAGATAAATATTGCTTTGGGAAGAAGGGAAGGTAGGTTATAATTGAGAATGAATTGTTTTTATAGTTACAGATGCTAGAAATAGAAGAAATAGACTAAAATTATGATTAGAAAAGCCTCTCTTTGGCTTTTGTGTCCTTTTCTATTTAGAAGAAAGAAGCATTCCTGAGTTGCAATGAGGACTTATTCTTAAAATTACTATTCCCTTTTAGTTTTCCATTGTTTAGTGATGTAGAATTAGAAATGTATCATAATTAGTTGATATGGACTATTTTTAAGAAAGTTAAATCATCATATCATAATAGCCTTAGTGCATGTGGCTACTTCAGTTATCAAGCATTTGTGAACCTTTATTATGTATAAGTCATTGATAATGACTGGATGAGTCGTTGCCTTTTATGGCTCATGTCAGGAAGTAAACTGGAGATTTAATATTGATCTGGTGCTATTAGCAGTGACAGATTTCAGAATTCTGAACTTTGAGACTATACTTGGAAGTGTATTATTGATATTAAAGAATAGAGGGATATTAAAGAGTAAGAGCTGTTTAATTGTAGGGAGTCAAGGGTTAGATTTAAGTAAGGAATTTATAAGTATTCATACTCTGAGCTTCCAAAAAGTACTTTGATGAAATCTTTCTATAGAAAAGTATTGTATATTACTTGTATTCATTTGGATAGGTTTTGGTAATTTTTAATTTCTTATAAACTGTCTCTCAGTGGAGATTGTAAGAAGTGAAAAAAAAGAAAACAGCATATAAGCATATGACCAAGAGTTTTTAGTTTTCAGTTATCATTAATTTATTCATAACTGAAATGTTAATTCGGGCAATATTCTAAATAAAACTTAATAACATAAAACTTGAATTCATTTCTCTGATTTCTTAATTTGCAGAGAGAGGCCATTAGTATTTCTGATCTTGGTGTCATCTTACTTTCTAGAGGAATAGCTGATTATTTAGTGACTCAGTTCACTGGGGGATTTCATCTGTACATGTAGTACTTTCTAGCTTCATTTTCTGTCTGACAGTTATAAAATGTCTGCCACAATGTACCTATCATGTATATTGAATTTCCCAAATCAGATGTGATAGTTCTAAGTGGATCATCATGATTTTTGATACTGTTCTATGTAAAAGATTACTGTTAATTGTTTTATAATTTCGAGCCTAATAGTAGACTGAGACAGAAAATGCTGTGAAACTAAAAATAAATCTTGTATAATTAGTCTTCAGATCCTGACCTGAGACGATCCTTAGATAAGCAAGCTACTGATAGTGGAGGCGGCATTTATCAATATGATAACTATGAAGAAGTTGCTATGGATACAGATAGTGAAACCAATTCTCCAGGTATGAGCTAAAACTTAAAACATTTGTACATTCACAATTATTAAGTAGAAAATGATCAAGAAGCTACCCAAAACATTGAAAGAAATGTGTAATGAAAGTAAAATTTGCTGGTAGGTTGTACAACCAAAGACATTATTTGGTGTTTAAATACTTCAAAAGCAAACCTCAAACTGTAGTATTAACCTTTATTTTCTTGTATTTCTTCCTGTATAGTATTTTAATAAAAAAGGCAGTATTCTGCTGTTAACTGTTTGATCTAAGAAGTGAATATTGTGGGAAAGGTGAGAACACTGCTTTAAAAAACCAACGAACAAAGAAATCTTTAAGTATCTTTATGTCTAAGGCATTCTTCATTTTAGTAAAAAAAAAGGATCTTTCTTTTGTTCAGGCTTCTTTTCTCCTTCCGCTGATGGTACTTTGTAGGAGTAGAGAGATGGAAAGGGATACCAGTGGTGCCTTAGGATGAGCCGATTATAATTGTTAGGGCTACACCTCTGAGAGTGCACATTTCAGGATGTGGCCCTCCCTGAGAGTTAGAGACTCACTTTAGTTGATTTTCAGGAGTAATGGACTGTGAGAGACCTATCCTCTTACTAATTAAAGCTATCCTCTTACTAATTAAAACAGATAAGAATGGGGCAGACAACAAAATGCTGTTAGTGTTCTAGAAACTAGAATACTTACTTGCAAGGTCATATGGCTAGTGTTTTTCTTCCACTGGTTGTATTGTGAGACCAGATGAAACTAGAATTCCACTTTAGTGTGTCTAGAGAGAAGGCAGAATCTATATGATTTGGTAATGTTTAGGAAAAGTTCATTTTCAGGTTATAATGTTTAGGTTCATATTTAATAATCTTATATTTTCATGTCATAATTCTCTTTGGTCAGCCTTTGATTATTTCTAAGTTCTTGGAAATGATTCATTGTAGTTCTCAAATATTGACATTATTATTACTCTATAATAGTTTTATGATTTACCCTTTAGAGGAATTTTGTAAAAAAATAATATAAAAAAATATAATCAAATGGCATCTAGCAGCTCCATATAAGTCATGTGGTTAATACTCATTGACTTGAAAGACAACTGGGACAAAGAAGAAATATTAAGTTTCCCTAAGGTTATATGGTTTAGAGGTAGCAAGAGTAATCTTCAAATCTGTCAGATTTCAGTGAGTCTAAAGAAACCACTGAAGGTCAAATAAGCAGTTATTTTTATCTGCTACCAAGGAAAAAGTGCTAACAATTTAATTGAGATGCATCAGTAACTATTTCAGAATTACTAAATTTGAAAAAAAATGTATACTTTAATGATTAAATGCATAGGTAATTCTTTTCATTCCTAGTCCTGTTTGCCTTCTCTCCAGTTTAAATAGTCTGTTTCTTCACTTTTCTGCACATTGAGGGAGGGATGGGGTCTCGGCATCACTGTTTCCTTTGGTTATGATACTTTGGCAGATTCAGGGGAAATTTTTGTTTTATTATTTCTTAAAAAGTATGTTTTTTTCCAAAAAGCAATAAAAGCCTTTCCTGCTTTATTCCCTTTTACCACAAGTAGGTGAAAAGTAGAACAAGATAGAAAAGTTTTCAAGGGACTAAATATCAGCTTAAGTGGATGGCTAACTTTATAGTGATATAAGAGCAATTATAAATAGGCAGAGGTAGTCTCATGGAGGTTAAGTATTTTATTGGAGATTAATACAATCTCACTTGTACTTTACTTAGATGTAGTTGTATGTCTTTAAAAATATTATAAATTTAATTTATTCCTGTTGAATATATGTTATTAAACTCCTATAAAAATTTTTCTTAACAGCTCCTTCACCAGTGCAACCACCCTTCTTCTCTGAATGTTCATTGGGGTATTTTTCTCCAGCACCATCTATTTCTTTGCCTCCACCACCTCAGGTTTCTGTAAGTGAGGATTGGTATGATTTCTAAGAAAGTTTGGTTGCCTTGTGTCTTTTCTAATTTGTTTTGAAAAGCTGTCATGTAGTTAATAATTAGGTTTGAGAGCATAAAGTCTGCTTTCCAGAATTAATAGCTGTGAAATCTATGGTATATTAGTTATTGGCAGGCTATCAATCTGGTAGATTTTTTCATAGCTAATTTTTAGTCTCATGTTGGACTTTCTTTCAATACTTAGCATGTTTCCTTCTTTATTTTTGCTCCTCAGAAAATGTATTCTTAAGCAGAATAAGAATTAGCTATTATTTTGGATTTTTTTAGAGGGTAATTGGGATTTAAGTGCATTTAAGGTGCTTCTGGAAACTTTTTCCTTTCTCGTCTTTTGATTATATAGTTGTTTTTAATTTAGAAATTCAGTAAAGGAAAAGCATTGACTGGTTAAAGAAAAGTTGATTTCTTTTCAACCTACTTTTGAAAGAACTGCCAGTCAGTCCCCTGTTAAAAAAAGAGAAAAGGCAGTGGGGGAATCACAAAGTGATTTGTAAGTTTTCTCTGGATTGAGACAACCAGGAGCTCACACTGGCTCTGTCTTAAGGGGTTAGTAGGAGCTTTGCCATTTCACAGTTCCTAGGCAGACACCTGGCGTCCTCCTGGAAAGTTTAAGATGAGGGGAATATTAGAGTAGAGAGTGAGAAAGAAACATTTTTTTTTCTTCCTTGAATTGTTTTAAGTGCCAAGAGAAATATTGGAAGGTCTTTGAAGCAAAAATGTGTGCAAATGCAGGGATTTGGGTAAAATTAACTGTCTTTACAGATGCTCTTTAAGAAGCCATTTCACACGGATTTTATGAGGGTAGTGGTGGTGATTTCTCACATTTAATTCTTGATATACTCTAGACTGTTCCCATCCAGAATCCCTTTGGTTCCTAATTTTTAATTTTTAGTTAAATATCTGTTTTCAGGTAGTCATCTAGAGAGATAGATCCTGTAAAATTTGATTTCTCTATCATGAAGTTCATAAATTAAATTACAGTTGATTTTAACTTTTTGTAAAAATTATACTTTTTCTTGGCTGAATATTGAATTTGGGTTAGTTTTGAGATTTCCAGTATACTTAGTTCACTTATTCTTACAGTAAAGTAACAACCTGATGTTTACCTTTTTCTAATTTGGTATTGCTGTAGCGATAAATGCTTGGAATGAGTAAACTTTGCATGGTAACTATTGTTTCTTTTTTTTTATATTAACTAGTCTGTACCGCCTTTGAGCCAGCCTTATGTGGAAGGCTTGTGTGTTTCTCTTGAACCTCTACCTCCTCTACCGCCTTTGCCACCTCTTCCACCTGAAGATCCAGAACAACCTCCAAAACCACCTTTTGCAGATGAGGAAGAAGAGGAGGAAATGCTGCTTCGAGAAGAGCTACTTAAATCTCTAGCGAATAAAAGAGCTTTCAAGCCAGAGGTAATTTAGGTACCTGAACCTCTAGGTGGTGCTGTTGAGCTTAGTTTTAGGTAGGACTACTCTGCTAGTTTGGGATTTTTTGGGCTTTTCAGTAAAGTAGGGATAAGTCTGTTAACTAATTTGCTCAGTACTTTTAAAGATGACAGGAATTTCATTTAAAATTGCTTAACATCTGTCTCTTCCTTCTTTAGGAAACATCCAGTAATAGTGACCCACCTTCACCTCCAGTTCTGAACAGTTCACAGCCTATGCCAAGAAGCAATCTGTCCATAGTCAGTATTAATACAGTCTCTCAGCCTAGGATACAAAACCCAAAGTTTCACAGAGGACCTCGTCTTCCACGAACTGTGATCTCGGTAAAAACAAAATAATTAGTCCCTACTCTTACTTAAATATCTTGTGAGAAATTTGTATGCAGTTTTGCTGTCCTGTTCCCTGCCTCTAGTTTATTATATACAAACATACTTTTTTTTTTTTTCATTTATTTTTATTAGTTGGAGGCTAATTACTTTATAATATTGTAGTGGTTTTTGTCATATATTGACATGAATTAGCCATGGATTTACATGTATTCCCCATCCCGATCCCCACTCCCAAAGTGAAATGGGAGCAGTTTTTCACTTGAAAACTGGTAGAGTTTATGATAATATTTTTGAGAAAGCATTATTTTCATCTGAGGGGTATTCTTTCCCCTGTCATTTCCTCAACTTTTGTTTTATATAAATTGGTCCTTTTAGATTTTTCATCTATTCTAGAGTCAGTTTCAGCAAATTTTATATATATATAGTTTTTCCTATCTTTGCTTATGTTTTTGTAGTTAATGACTGTACTGTAATGAAAGACTTTATAATGTTTTTCACTGTTTGTTAAGGAGATTGAAATGACAGTTTCTTTCTACTTTGTTTTCTAATGACTTTGAAATAAATGTGGAGAAGGAAATGGCAATCCACTCCAGTCTTCTTGCCTAGAGAATCCCGTGGACAGAGGAGCCTGGTGGGCTGCTGTCCATGGGGTCGCACAGAGTCGGACATGACTGAAGCAACTTAGTATGCATGCATGCATAAAATAAATGAAGCAAAGCCAAGTTGAAATCTTGCCTCTGTTAGGTTAACATATCCTCTGTATATCCTCTATATACACATGAAAGCCATAAAGTTTTATTAGTAATAATATAGAATTACATTTTTTCTGACTTTGAAAGGTTAGTCTAGATTGCATTATGTTTCTTTATAGAAAGTTGGTTAAAATAAAACTTAATGAAGAAGATGATGATAGTAGTATCTAGAATATTTCATTTTAGTATATAGAATATAGAATATTTTAAGTTTTTGGTATATCAGTAAAATACAGAATCTTATGTTTTTGTGTATCTGTGGAGTGGGACAAAGTTGGTCAATTAATGCAGTATAAACAGAAGGAACCATAGACTGCTTGAAACCTATTATTTTTATGAATTTAAATTCATACAGGTAAAGTGACTTCTTCAGTGTCGTGAAGCTAATTGTGGTAGAGCTAAGAAAAGGATAGTGATGCATTTGTTGTCAAGAATAACAAATATATTGGCTTTGCAGCTTCCAAAGCATAAATCAGTGGTTGTAACACTAAATGATTCCGATGATAGTGAATCTGATGGAGAGACGTCCAAGTCAACTAATAGTGTTTTTGGTGGATTGGAGTCTATGATTAAAGAAGCAAGACGAACTGCTGAGGTAATTAAGTGCAGTAATGAAAGATGGAAAGGTTTATTGACAGTTACTAAAATTTGCTTGTTTTTCCTGAAAACTAGACCTTAGAGGTTTAGATTTTTTAATATATTGAATTTATGATATATTTTTTGTACTTGTATCACTGAGTTTATATTATGAAGTGTGTATAAATTAAGATAGATTTAACTATTTATTTATTTATTTTTTCATTTATTCAAGATTTAACTATTTAAAAACCCCTTTTGTTTCCAGACTAATCCTTCTTTCAAAATAGTAAAATAGTGTGGATAATTGTCCTCTGTACTAAGGAAATTTATTGGTTTGCGATTATATTACCAGAAAATAGTTTTACTGAAGTGTGTGATCTACTTTTGTCCCTATATGTATTTGCAGCATTTGTTTAGATATGAAATAGTTCAGTTATTTTTAAACCGTAGGTCTTGACTGCTTAGTGGATTGTACAGTTAATTGGTGGTTAAAGGCCAGGATTGTTTCTTTTAAAGGAATAGAAAATAATGATCAAGATATTTATTTCTAAATATATAGATGTGTACTGGATAATGTAAAATATAGATCTAAGTTGAGGTTATGAAAGTTTTTGATCTGGTTGACTTCAAATGTTTTCTAGCAAGCTTCAAAACCGAAAGTACCTCCAAAATCTGAAAAAGAGAATGATCCCATGCGAACACCTGAAGCTCTGCCTGAAGAAAAGAAGATTGAGTATCGATTGTTAAAGGAAGAGATTGCCAAGTAAGTAGCATTTTTTGTAGTTTGCTTTAAAGGTGTGTGCTATTTGCAACACTTAATCTGGATAGAGTTTATTGGCATTGGGAAATGAAGAGGATGCTGTTATCCAAGATGAAGAGTTAATGTTTTTATAAGTTGCACAGAAGGGGGAGCCAGATGATCATCTATAAACTTGGATGCAGTCAGTAATGCACTGAGATACAGACAGCCTAGAAATACATAAACGCTGTTATAAGGAGAACTGCACCATCAGGTTTGGATGCCAGCTTGGGTCATGCACATTGGTCATCATTGTTATTAGTCAGTGTTAGTCACTTAATATTTTTACTTTATTTTATGAAAAAGATTACATCTTTAAAAAATAATTTCAGTTTTTCAGGGAATAATTTATCAACCTTTATTGATTATTTTAGTCGTGAGAAACAGCGTTTGATCAAATCAGATCAACTGAAGACAAGCTCATCATCCCCAGCAAACTCTGATGTAGAAATTGACGGAATTGGCAGGATAGCATTGGTTACTAAGCAGGTTACAGATGCAGAAGCAAAGCTTAAAAAACATAGGTGAGTCTCATTATCTGGTTATACTGCATGTATCAAAATGTTCTATATTAGAAGGATGCCTTTTTGTGCTGTGTGTCAATAATAAGTACTCTGTATGCTTACTAATCCTTTCATACATGGTAGACCTAGAGAGGCTATAATTTTGTGGAATTGTCCATTTACAGTACATAAAATAATAGTATTAATATTTAAACAAAAATACCAAGACTTCAAAATAGTTTTCTTTAGATTTATGTATGGCCTATTCATTGCTAAAATGAAACTCTTTGTTTTGGAATTTTCTTTAAAACCTCTGGCACGTTTTTAGAAATACCTTTATTGGAAGCATATTTTTATTGTTAAAGGTAGACTTAATTGTTCGGAATAAGTCATTACTTAGTGTGTTCAGTAAGACACATGGTCAAATATTGTTATTATAAAAACTATGATATGCAATAACCTTAAGACATATCCAGAGTATTATTTGCCGTAACACTAAGATGTATGAAGGTTTATAGATGAAATATGGCGGTGACCATAAATCTCTAAGGAAATGGTATGGTATGTATATTTTAAAGGAAATTAAAATAAATTCATTTAGCTTCTGTTTCTTTAATAACTTTCATAACAAATGAAAAGATTTTTAAAAATTGTCTTTCTAGTCCCCATCCTCTTTATCGCATATTTATCACATAGCCTCTGTCTTTATGATTGATTCAGTTGTTGTGACTGTTTGAAATATGGTATCTTTCTGGGAAAGATGCTTTTTTTTTTTTAGCCATAATATTCAGTAGTTGAAAAGATGGAAATCTGTATCCATAAATTTGTCTTTCTGTCCTGATTTATACTTCCTAAGTTCATAGTTGTAAGTTAATTAAATGTGCTTGTTTATGTTTATTAGATGTTTGTGTGTTTAATAAACATTATAAATGAACATTATAAATGAAACCAACATAAGGATTTTCTGTCTTTAAGTCCTGGTTTTTCAGGAGTTATTTAGGGCTAAGTTGAAATTTACTGTTGATAGCTTTTCAGCTATAATTCACATTACTCAGACTTGTAAATTCCCTGGTTGTCCAGTGGTTAGAACTCTGTGCTTTCATTCCAGAGGGCCCAGGTTCAATACCTGCTGTGGATGTGGAACTAAGATCCCACAAACCAAATGGTGGAGCCAGGAAAAGATTAACCCTTAGTTGCTTTCATAAAATTTAACAGTGTGTATCTGAATACTTGTGTGATTGAGGAATATGAAAATATTTATCCTTTTAAATATTTACCTCTCTGTATCATGAACATAATTTTAAAAATGAGCTATTACTTTTTAAGTTTTTTATTCTGATGATGTTAGTCCACTACTAATTTAGAAAAACATTAATAATTTTGTTATTTCCCAACTAGGATTCTCTTGATGAAAGATGAATCTGTTTTAAAGAATCTAGTACAGCAAGAAGCTAAGAAGAAAGAATCTGTTCGAAATGCTGAAACAAAAATTACAAAACTTACAGAGCAGCTTCAGGCAACAGAGAAAATTCTGAGTGTCAACAGAATGTTTTTGAAGAAGCTTCAGGAACAGGTAGTGTTCTTTTTTAATTTAAATATTGTAGTCTCATGTTTACTACACATTTTTATGGGCCAAATTTTTAATAAAACCATAAACCAAAGCCATCAAAATATATAACCTATATATTGTTCTTCATTGAGGCATAATGTTAGCACATTTTTAATTTTCAGTTGAATACCCTAAAGCTATTATGTCTAAGAAGGTATTGCCTCTCCTAAGATTTACATTTTCAGAATTACCCTTTATTTCAGATTCACAGAGTTCAACAACGTGTTACAATTAAGAAAGCTTTGACTCTGAAGTATGGAGAAGAACTTGCTCGGGCAAAGGCAGTGGCTAGTAAAGAAATAGGAAAACGTAAACTGGAACAAGATCGCCTTGGAGTAAGTTGTTGGTAGAATTATTTTATGTTTGAAAAGGAGAAGGTTTTAATAATTCTTTTGGGGATAAGAGATGCATGAAAAATTCAAGGTTTTTCCCTGCATATTCAAAGAGAATAAGATTAAAGCTTTGTTTTTAAATGACATCCACACTTTTGGAAGCTTATTTTTTGTTTTTATTTTTTGTTTTTTATATATCACAAAATAACAAGCAAATCTGTTGGAGGCTTTTGTTAAACTTTTATTCTTGTTATTGACTTAGTTTTATAATATTGGCATTGTTGGGATAGCACAATTATCCTAACAAAAATTGTTTATAAAATCATAGCAATATAAAATATTGATATCATTTTCCCCCCAGCCAAACAAAATGATGAGACTGGACAATTCTCCAATATCAAGTCCAAGAAGGCATTCAGCAGAACTGATTGCTATGGAAAAAAGACGGTTACAAAAGCTAGAATATGAATATGCCCTGAAAATTCAGAAACTGAAAGAAGCCAGGGCCCTAAAAGCAAAGGAACAACAAAATATTGCTCCACTTGTGGAAGAAGAACCTGAATTTTCTTTACCTCAACCCTCACTTCATGATCTGACTCAAGATAAATTAAGTCTGGACACTGAAGAAAATGATGTTGATGATGAGATTCTATCTGGTTCAAACAGAGAAAGAAGAAGATCTTTCTTAGAATCCAATTCTTTTACTAAACCTAACCTTAAGCACACTGATACACCTAACAAAGAATGTATAAACAAACCTACTAAGAATACAGTAGAAAAACCAGAACTTTTTCTAGGGTTAAAAATTGGTGAATTGCAGAAATTGTATTCAAAAGCTGACAGCTTAAAACAACTGATTTTAAAAACCACCACAGGCATTTCAGACAAGGTTTTGCATGGTCAGGTAACTGAACATTTCATATTCTTTATGAAATCTAGAATTCACCCTAGCCTTATTTGCCTTTTGAAATTGCTATTTTCTTTTGCAGGAGATTTCTGTGGATGTGGATTTTGTGACAGCACAGAGTAAAACAACAGAAGTGAAGCCGTGTCCGTTCAGACCCTACCATAGTCCCCTTCTAGTTTTTAAATCTTACAGGTATAGGAGAAAGATTCAGTAAGCTTGAATTTCAGGATTGCTCCTTATTCTTAATAGTATCTTAATCTTTAATGTTTGATGACAGTGAAAAAAGTTGAATCACTGAAAGAACGAGCTCATCATTTTAGGAGATAGAAAGATTTAGGTGCTTTGTTGTAGGACTTGAACCAAACAGGAACTAAGAGTTAACTCAGACTTGGGTTTATTAATTCTTATCAAATTCTAATTTCTGGCTACTGATGGAATTGTGGAAAATTCTGAATTACTATCTGTTAAGGATTTTAGGAAAAGTAACAGAGATTCTTATGTAAATTTTTAATATTGCTTTTTAATTTTATTGTTACTTTAATGAATAAATTAGCTAGCTTTCATAAAATTGATTTGACATTTTCAGATGATTAACTTTGGCAGGTTTGGTTTTTTTTTTGAGACTCTTTAGAAGCTGTGTAACTGTTAAATTGGTATGGTTTTATTAGAATCTGTGAAACTGTTAAATTGGTATGATTTAATCATAAAATCACAAAGCACCTACCTGGTAGTATAGACTTTTTCTTTGGTTTTCTGGGTGGCTGGTAATATGTAGAAGAAATACCAATGTTATATAGCATTTTATTATGTGGTAAGAAAACACTACTTTGAAAACCCTAGGATATTTTTGTTCTTTATTTTCTATTTCAGGTATTTTATGTCCTGAGTGTAGAAGTAGTTTGTCCTTGTGACTTGATATTCTAGTTGTTTTCTAGAGTTAATTTTACTATTAAGTAATTAAATAAATAGTAAACTCAGAGTATCAACACTTTGAGAAAGAAAAAAATGAAAAAATGTAAAATTTTCTGAGGACTGTTTGTGGAGCATCGTAATGTGCCTCTCGTTTTAGATTTAGTCCCTACTATCGAACCAAGGAAAAACTTCCCCTGAGCTCAGTATCATTCAGTAACATGATCGACCCGGATCAGTGTTTCTGCCGTTTCGATTTAACAGGAACATGTAATGATGATGATTGTCAGTGGTGAGTAGTTTACATTTGTGAACATTTTATAATTTAAAAGCCAGTCTTGGTCATTAGCTTTGACATATACATGATTATCTTTTCTGTGTTGTTATTTTAGGCAGCATACACAAGACTATACACTTAGCCGAAAACAGCTATTCCAGGATGTTCTGTCATATAATCTGTCTTTGATTGGTTGTTCAGAAGGAAGCACTGATGAAGAAATTGCTGCTGCAGCAGGTTTTAAAGACCTCTTGTTTCCCAAGTGAAAATTGAATTTAGGCAATTTAAACCTTTTATACTCAGTTGTTGGTATCTTTAAATAGCTATAAAAATTCAGTACAGTTATCTGTGACACCTTATCTAGGTCTGCTCTGTCCAGTACAGTAGTCACTAAAATAAAAAGTCACTTCCTCAGTCACTCTGACCACATTTCAAGGGCTTAGCAGCCACTCTTGAGCTCAGTCGTGGTCAGTAGCTTACCAGTAAGACAGTGCCGATGTGGCGCATTTCCATCATTGTAGGAAACTCTCCACGGAGCTCATCTGACTGTTTCAGTTTAAAAAGAGTGTGCTAACATGGCTGCAGAACTTTTACTGATGATTTTAAAAGACTCTATTTTTATTCCTTTTAGAAATAGAGGGGATTGGAAGTTGAGATGACTGTAGGTGAATTCTACAATGAAGTAAAAAAGAACTTTATACAGTTTGACATTGTAGAAAGTGTAGATTACTGCCAGACATTGTGTGTAAATGTTGTTAAGCTTTTCCCCAGATTTACTGCCAAATATTAAACCTTAAACTACAAGTCTTTTGGAAGTAAGGAAATTGATATTCGTTAAATTCAGTATAATCACAATTCTTAGTGATTGTAACAAAACAATCTGTTTAATCATTCCTAATTAAGGACCTTAATTTTCACTTGTTTAGGTTGTTTACTTTTTTTTCAACCCAAATTGGGGTACGTGATATGGTAGGGTTTGCTGTTTTAGTTGAGATAATGTAGGCCTTGCCCTTTAGAAGCCATAGATGTTTTTGACTAGTACCTTTAATTTTTAAACTGTTCTCTTCTTCATACTCTTTAATTAGCCTCATCTCTTTAATCTGTGTTTTTTATACTTCTTATGAAGATAACATTGCTCTAATTTCAGAAAAATATGTTGAGAAACTTTTTGGAGTAAACAAAGATCGAATGTCAATGGACCAGATGGCTGTTCTCCTTGTGAGCAATATCAATGAAAGTAAAGGCCATAGTAAGTATATATATCTTTCTCTTACACAAAAGGACCTTATAGTTTATGAGAACAAATTTTTGGCATTGTATAAAAAATATATTTATTGTTTCTGAGTAACATGATAGAATAAATTTAGCTCTTTTTGAACACTGGTTATCTTTCAGAACTGTAAAAGACTAGTTCTGTTAAATAACAGTCTTCTCCTATCTACTTTAGCACCTCCATTTACAACCTACAAAGATAAAAGAAAGTGGAAGCCAAAGTTTTGGAGAAAACCTATTTCAGAGAACAATTTCAGTAGTGATGAGGAACAGTCTACAGGACCAATTAAGTATGGTAAGAAGTAATTTAAGATCCAGAATCATTAAATGGTGGTGTCATTTCTTTGTCTAAAACTTTGCTAATCTTTTGATATAATCTGTGGATGCACGCTCAATTGTTCAGTTGTATCTGGCTCTTTGCGACCCCATGGATTATAGCCTGCCAGGCTCTTCTGTCCATGGAATTCTCCAGGCAAGAATACTGGAGTGGGATGCCATTTCCTCCTCCAGGGGATCTTTCCGACACAGGGATTGAACCTGTGTTTCCTGCATCTCCTGCATTGGCAGGCAGGTTCTTTACCACTAGCTCCACCTGGGAAACCCCTTGGTATAATTTACTAGCCTTTTAAAATTTTTCATTTTTAAAAAGCAGTGATGCTGCTTGGTGTTTAAGGCAAATAGTTCTTCCTTATGCAAGACTACCCCTTATGTAACAGGAATGTGGTTCCATGACCCATGTTCAGTAAATGCAAGGATCACCCTTTGGTAAATGTGAAGGCTTTAAATATTGCTAAACCTACTTGAGTGGGGAGACTGCTCCCATTTGAGAACTACTGCCTGGCCTATATGTCCTTCTTGAGAACAGGCATTCTGTTTTGTTTCATCTTTGAGTCTGTGTTTTCTGACATGCAGTAGGCTCACAGAATGAATGAATTAAATGAGTGAACAAAGTAATGTGTGAATGAGTGCTTTACTGTCAGGCACATCTTACGTTACAATCTCAGATTTTCATAATTACATACTATTTGTAGATTAGAAGATGTGTTCTTATGTACTTACTTACATTAACACTTTTTCTCTAATTTAAATGTAGTGGAATATATCATCTTCATAAATTATAATTTTCTCTTAAAACTTAATGAATGTGAATTATCAGTTGGTATCATTTACCCTTAGAGTAGGGAGGTCATACTTCTTGTTTGCCCAGAAGAGTCCTACTTTATATCTGTTGTCCTGGTGTTATTTTTATAATAACACCCCTTTTTACTCTTAGAAGTGTCCTGATTTGGACAATAATCTATATGACTGATTTGGTTTAAAGCTATAAGCTTTAGATTTTTATTGATAAAATTACTTGAGAGATGAAGCTGGTTTTTTCCTTAGGTCTGTGGACTAGAGAAATTGTGAGGCTAACTTACTTTTCCTCATAGCCTTCCAGCCAGAGAACCGGGTAAATGTTCCAGCTCTGGATACAGTTGTCACTCCGGATGATGTCAGATACTTTACAAATGAGACTGATGACATTGCTAATTTAGAAGCAAGTGTGCTTGAAAATCCTTCTCATGTACAACTTTGGCTCAAGCTTGCATACAAGTACTTGAACCAAAATGAGGGGTAGGTCTCCTTTTAATCTTTGTGTAAGCTGTTGCACTTTTATATTTTTATGTTTGAGGTTTATTTCATCTCTGGTAATCAGGTTTCCCTCCTAGTATCAATGGAGCCTTTGTTTTTTGACAAAGCGAAAAGTACTTAATTGTTTAAAAGCTGTTAGAAAAAGTTTAAGATTACATCTTGAGTTATGTGCATGGCTCAGTGTATGGGTAATAATTTAGCTACAATCTTTAACTTAAGTAGGCTACTTCAAAGTAGTATCAGTTAAAACAGTAAATTCTGAGCCGTCCAAGAATTAATCATTGCATTTTTTAAGAAGTCAGGTAGTCATGGTCTCTTAATAAAATTTTGATAAAGTCACAGTGTAACAGGTTAAATTTCATGTTAATTATCATTTAGAGATTTAAAGTTTGTCTAAGAACCTCTAAATTCTGGTGGACTGACTTTTCTGTTAGTGTTACATTATGTATATTCACATAAGATAAATATTAATTTATCTCAAAAATGACAACTCCTATTACATAATTATGTTTCTGACTCCTACTTATTGATAGGTTTGCAGAAATAATCTTTTATGACCAGGAGTAATAATTATTGCTATAATTTTGGAATTATAATAGGTTTATTTTTCCGACTCTTTGCAACACCGTGGACTATAGCCCACCAGGCTGCTCTGTCCATGGGATTCTCCAGGCAAGAATACTGGAGTGGGTTGCCATTTCCTTCTCCAGGGGATCTTCCGGACCCAGGGATCGAACCCAGGTCTCCCGCATTGCAGGCAGACGCTTTAACCTCTGAGCTACCAGGGAAGCCCTAGATTTTAAAGGCTGCTTTATCTAAAAACTTGGTATAAAAACTTTTTTAAGGTAGCACTACAAAGTGCTAGTACATCACACATGCCTGAATATGGTGCTTTTTAACTTGCTCTGTGTGTCATTTTCATGTTAATGGGATAAGTTAAAAGTGTTTTGTTTTCTGACTCATTTACTGAACGAAGGCCCAAAAACTGTACATTATTTTATGAATACGATCATGAGAGACAATTTTCTTCTCCAAGAGACAGCAAGCCCTTGACTGTTGAAAAGAACTATTATATTGAAAGCCTTGATTACTTTTTGCTGGTAGTAGCTGGCCTTGAGAACCACTGTAAATCATGAGATATTACTGAATATGGA
The DNA here is from genome assembly GCF_910594005.1 of Cervus elaphus. NCBI lineage: Eukaryota > Metazoa > Chordata > Mammalia > Artiodactyla > Cervidae > Cervus > Cervus elaphus. The sequence continues at coordinate 2,972,683 of NC_057817.1, read as the reverse complement.
CAGAAAGCACATTTGAAGTTGATGATCTAGTGGTTTTACAACACCATATTTTTATCTGGTAAATGCACATTTGAACATGCACTTAAAAAGGAATTGTTGGCTTTATGGGAAAATTAGGACATTTTTTGGACAAATGTGATATAAAATTTTAATCTACTTCTCTTTATCATAGGTGATTCTAGCTTCTTGGTAGGTTCTAATAGAAAATGGAATTTAAAAGTTGACTTATTAGACTAGACTGATTTTTTTAAAAGTATTTTCAAGCATTCAAAAAAATGCCGCCTTTTCTTTCAAATACGTAGGCTGTGTTCAGAGTCCTTGGATTCGGCTTTAAATGTTTTGGCTCGAGCTTTGGAAAACAACAAAGACAACCCAGAAATTTGGTGTCATTATCTCAGATTGTTCTCAAAAAGAGGAACCAAGGAGGAGGTGCAGGAAATGTGTGAAACAGCTGTTGAATATGCTCCTGATTATCAAAGCTTTTGGACTGTGAGTAGAAACAATAAAGTTGTGTGTGTGTGCATTATCAAATAATTCTTCAGGCCATCTTAAATATTGATGTGTAACTTCATAGATTATATGCTTTGTCTGCATACAGATATAATAATAAGCTTACTTTCACTGTCCAGTAACCTTAAAACCACTTCTCTGGGTCCGGATTAAGGTAAACTAAAAAAGAAGACAGTATTTAGTGAAGAGGAGTTTTTTTGTTGTTGTTGTTTACTTTCTTGGTAATGAAAAAAGATAAACATTTTAAAGCATTTCACACTTACCTATTCATAAGCAATTTTATTTTGAACACATTAAGTGAATTTTTCCTAAGTACCTGAAAATAATTTAAAAAAAACTTTATTTTTTTTTTAACATATTCATGAAGGCCAGAAAACATTTTGGTCTTTTTATTATGTTCTCATTACTTATGAAAATAATCTGTAAATCATACTAATATTGAACCTTGCCAAATTAAAAAGATTTGGTGAAAAAGTTTTTCCTCATTCTCTGAGAAAATGGGATGTTGCTTACCTATGCTTAAAATTATAATTAATCCACTTCTAAATATTCATTGATATGTTAAGTTTTACTGGCTGAACTCAGGAATTATTAGATTCAGATAAACTTTCATATAAACCTGTGGCTGTCAGATCTATCATTTACTTGCTAACTGAAATTCGGAACAGATAGATTTGGATAACATGATATCCCTTAATGAATGAACATAACGCTTTCTTATTCTACTAACTCACTGAATAGATTTAGACAGTGAAAAATGCTTGATTTTTAACCGGAAGCTTTATATAAAAATTAATGCTGTTGATCAACTCAAGTTAGAGTGTGTAATGTTTTTCCTGAAGTTGTTTGGTCTTTAAAGGACTTCTTAATTCTTACAGTTATTTTGTCACATATTTCTTATATGAATTTTATTCTCGAAATTTTTATACAGTCACACACCTGAGCGGTGCAAATTGTATATGGTCATAAACACATGAGCTTTTGAAGATCTGTTGTGGTCTTGCTGCCATTTATCTATTGATTCAATCAAAGGTGAAATGGCTTCAATGGTAATTCCAACAGTATATCTCTCTTGTTTTAGTTGTTATCTGATTCCACTATCCAACTTAGTACTGGAAGATGGGTTTATACATATTTGTAATTATCCTTTTTGCAGAAATTGAATTTTTAATATATGATAATTTCTTAGTAAAATGTGAAAAATCTGTAGTATTAGATTATTCTTGTGAAGCAGGAGTAATCATCTGAAATCCGTTTGGACAGTTTCTGCACCTGGAAAGCACCTTTGAAGAAAAAGATTACGTATGTGAGAGAATGGTGGAATTTCTCATGGGAGCAGCCAAGAAGGAAGCATCAGATACTCTGTCCTTTCAACTTTTAGAGGCTCTTTTGTTCAGAGTTCAGCTGCACATATTTACTGGAAGATGCCAGAGTGCACTTGCAATTTTACAGGTAAGCATTTATTACAGCATTTAATGGCATTATGTAGAGAATTTTTTAAAGGTTTAAAACAGTAGAGCTAGCATTGCTTAAAGATGAGGTTTTAGATTTGAATCTTTGCCACTTTTTAGTAAGTTGTGTGAATTTGGGCAAGTTTCTGACTGTTTCCTCCTTTGCTTATTTAGTAGGGATAAAAATCTTTAGAACACTCTTTAGAATATTTATGAGGTTTAAATGAAAATAATACTTGTTGAGTATCCACCAGAATAAACTTCAATATTCTAGGGATTCACATCATTAAGGGGATTAGTCCATAGTGAAAATCTTCTATATAGGTGTGGTGGGGTTTTTTGTTTGTCATTTTTATTCTGACTAGATTTTGAATTTTAAGACACTTTAAATATACAAATAAATTTAACCTTTTAATTAATTATGTCATAAACCTTAGTATAGTGAAAATTATGTTAATCTATTACTGATCTCTCTAAAGAGTTTTTTCATTTAAAAAATTGGTGACTATCAGAAGTTGGACTTAGCTGTTTAAGAATCATGCCAAAGAAATAAAACACTTCTAATCTTCTTTGCCTTTGCAGTTGAATCTTATTAGGAATATTTTTTAAAATATCTTGAGATTATTTTTCCATTTTACCTAGAATGCATTGAAATTGGCTAATGATGGAATAGTAGCTGAATACCTTAAAACAAGTGATCGATGTTTGGCATGGCTGGCCTACATACATCTTATTGAATTCAACATTCTCCCTTCAAAATTTTATGATCCATCTAATGCCAATCCTTCAAGAATTGTTAACATAGAACCATTTGTAATGCCGTGGCAAGCAGTTCAAGATGTAAAGACTAATCCTGACATGTTGTTAGCAGTATTTGAAGGTAAATATAAACATTTATAAATTATTTAGAACATCAGCTTATTGCTTATTATTCTTCATAATAAAGTGAAACAAATTTATATATTACAAATTGTAGTTTTATGTATTTTTATAAAAGATTTATTTATGTTTATTTTTGGTTGTGGTGGGTCTTTGTTGCTGCACGCAGGCTTTTCTCTACTTGCAGTGAGTGGGGGCTGCTCTTTCTTGAGGTGTGCGGGCTTCAGTAGTTGTGGCACATGGGCTTAGTTGCTCCTGCTGCATGTGGCATCTTCCTGAACCAGGGATCAAACTGGTGTCCCTTGCATTGCAAGGCAGATTCTTAACCACTGGACCACCAGGGAAGCCCCTGTAGTTTTATTATATAAATGCTTTAAAGATTAAATCAGATAAGGTGAGCACGGTCATGTGTGAAAACCAGGAACTGTACTACATTACATAGGTTTTCTGATTACGGCAAAGGGTTTCAGCTGAGCATGTAAATAATACAGCATGTTTACATAGGGTTAATGAGTTGATTGAGTCACAGAACCAGGTAAATTTTGTAAAGCAATCTATCAATGTGAAATTTAAAAGATAATACCTTATTTTTTCAAGTAGTTAGTATTTTCTCCCTCAGTCAGTTGGGTTTGATTCCTCTCTGTACTAACCAAGGTATCTGCTTTGAAATAATACGATATAAAGCTTGTTCCCTTCTAATAAAAAGTATATCGCCTAGTCAGAAGATAAAATCTATACATACAACATCAATCAACATGTGAGAAGTATAACTTAGCATATAGTCTAAATTCTGTGCTTAGAGAAGAGACTGGGATCTGCGATTTAGAGAATTACACGGTACAGGCCATAAACCTAAAGGGAAGAGGTTATTGCAGGTTGGCACGATCAAGTATGTCTTCATAGAACACTTAGGACTTGGAGCTGCACTTTGAAGCTTGATTATGATGTGACTGACATAGTGACGCTCATTCTTGAAGCTGGGACTCTTTGTTTTATTTCTGTTTCTCAAGGGCCTTTGCAGCATACTGAGTGCTTAGTAAATGTTCATTGAATAAACTAGGGAAGAAAAAAGTAAAAGAAGGACATTCCTATTAGGGGAAGTAAGTAAACAAAAAGCAACAAATAGATAAGAATTGGTGCAATGTATTTAAAGAGAAATTAGAAGAAGGAAGTCCTTATCAAAATGAGTTGTGATGTTTAGTTGCTAAGTCATGTCTGACTCTTTTGTAAATCCCATGGACTTCAGCCTGCCAGGGTCCCTCTGTCCATGGTATTTCCCAGGCAAGAATACTGGAGTGGCTTGCCATTTCCTTCTCCAATCAAAGGGAGACTTTTGTGATAAAGAATAGTAGCAATTAAACTAGATAAGTGGAATGATACTAGGTTTTCAAGAACTTTGTGTGGTAGGTTTGATAGCAATAGAGAATCTTTAAGAAAGAAAGAATGTGCTGGAGAGAAATGATACCAAAGGTAGGAAAACCAACCAGAAGCCAATGGCCATAACTGAGGCATTAAAGAAAGTAACCTGGGAAAGAGTATTTATTGGAGATATCTAAGAGACAGATGAAATATCAGGGAAGAAGAGAAAAAATAGTCAAAGATGATTTCAGGGTTTTGAGACCAGGAAAAGGAAAATATGCTAATAGAAAACTGGTGAATTGGAAAGACTGCTAGTTAGAGTGTGAATGATAATTGGTGTGACTGATAATTGGTCACCAAAGTAGAAATCCTTGTTGCTAGAAGGAAACTAGGAAGTGTACCTTAATTGGGCAGTTATGGAGAGAAATGGATTTGAAAGTTACCAACATAGAAATTGTTGTATTATGTAGTATTTTGCAATTTTTAATGTGCTCCCACACTTAAGTTATTCAGTAGTTGAAGCTATGAGATACTTTCTTCAAGGAAATGGAGATTTAAAAATACAGCAGTAAGGGGTCAAAGAGAGAATTCAGTCACTGAATGAGACCAAGAAAAAATACAATCTCTTAGAAGCAGAAGCAAGCAGAAATTAAGAAGAAGAAGAACATTATCAAATGCTAATATAAAGATAGATTTATTGAGAGAGGATACTTACAAGCTAACTTCACAAGGGCTATTTCAGAGTGGCTTTCACTTAGCAAATCTGAGAAGTTTAGTTTAGCAAGTCTGCTAAGTTTAACTTAGCAAATCTGAGAAGTCATGTCACTATTGGGCAAGAAGGAAATGGAGACAGTGGTGCAGAGTGAAGCAATGGAGGACTATTCTCTAAGGAGCAGATCAAGTAAAGGACTCTTCATAAAGGGACAAGTGTTCTGAAAGAGTAAAGAATTGTATGAATCTTAATTATGCTGAATTGGTTCATAGTGCTTTTCAGGTCTACTGTATCCTTCTATTTGCCTTTATATTCATTCTATTAATTTTTGAGAGTTTGATATTGAAACTCCTACTAAAAATCTTAATTACTTAAAAAATTGTAGTATATAGAACTATATGTAACTCTGTTCTGTGTTTTCCAATTGTCCTGCAAATGTATTACCATACTTTCATAATTAAAAAAAAAAAGATAGGGAAAGTGTTAACCATGACAGAAAACTGGGGAAAAAAAAATCAAGTTTGGGGGGCTATGTTTAAATGACTGTAGATTAGCAGAGCAAGGCCTCTTGAAGCAGGTGAGAGAAAGATGAAAAGATAATTCATTCTTTAATTTTCTTGATATAATTTTTCAGGAATCTAGTGTAAATGCAAAGATATATATTTAGATGCAAGAGCTAATAATGGATGTTTTATTCTTAACAGGAAAGTGAGGATAAGAGATCAGTTTTAGGAGTTTGGAGATAATTTGAAATATCTCCTTTAGGTGAAAGCCAGGAGCTTAATAAAGGTGAATAAGATATGGTCAAACAAAAGAAGAAAAATTCACTTAGTGTTTGATGCATGTTTTTGTGATGTTTTTGAGTAGATGCGGTGAAAGCTTGCACAGACGAGAGCCTCACTGTTGAGGAGAGAGTAGAGACCTGTGTCCCACTTTACACAAACATGATTGTTCTGCACCAGCTTCTTGAGAGGTAAAACTTAATTGACGAGCAGTTAACCTCATATTAAAAATCAATTTTTCATGTGTTAAGATGTGTATTTTTCTTGTGAAGGTATGAGGCCGCAGTGGAGCTTTGTAAATGTTTATTGGAATCATGTCCCATGAACTGCCAGTTGTTGGAATCCCTTGCTGCTTTATATTTGAAAATGAATCAGCTTGACAAAGCCAGGGCAGTGTGGCTTACTGTATTTGAAAAAAATCCTCAGAATGCAGAGGTTTTTTATCATACATGCAAATTCTTCATCTTACAGGTAAAAAAAAAAAAGAAAAGAAAAAAATTCTTTGTTTTTCATAATTCTTAAATATGATGTTTTTGTTTCACATTCATTTGTCCTTTAAGATGTTTCAGGCATCAGGTTCTCCAGGATGTTTTACTGATTGTCTGCCCTTTGCAAACTGTGTTAGGTATTCCTTCTCTTTCTTACAGAATACCCCATCCATAGTTCAGCCATTGTATCACATTGTAAATTTGCTTATGGCTGCTTTATATACTATACTAAGAACTCCTAGAGGGAAGGGAGCTCCCCTACTCCTCACCTAGCACAGAGCCAAACATGTAATAGAGCTTAATGCCTAATTGGTGAAATTGGTGAATGAATTTGCTTGTGGTATATTGGATGTTAAGCTGTTTATTGGTTAGTTCAGTCTGGAGATCAAAATACAAAACTCATCTCTACCTCCACCTACTCAAAAAACCTAATCTACTCATTATTTTGGGAGTGATGTTGATGGTGGGCCTTTTCCTCCCTTGAAAGGTTTTAATTAATTAATTAGCCTAATGTATATCTCTCCTCCCTCTTTTAAAAATAGAATCGAGGAGATAATCTTCTTCCATTTTTGCGGAAGTTTATTGCATCCTTCTTTAAACCTGGGTTTGAGAAGTATAGTAACTTGGATCTGTTTCGGTAAGTTTGTAGAAGACTGAGAAATGGTGTAGCTTAGTGGAAAGACTACCAGTTTTTGGTGGATTGGTTATATTTTAGACTTGATTTTTTTTTTTTAAGATACTTGAATACTGTCTTATAGATCTGTTATAAGAGCAATAAAATTTAGTAAAAATGGACACAAAATGTAAAATGCTTTATACTCTGTATTATGAACACTTATAAAGGAAGTTTTATATTAACATTATGGTGATCCATTCTGCTTTTAATTATTGTCATTGTTAACTCTAGCACTTAATACTATATCAACAAACTATCCTGAGATAATCTCAGTGATTTATGGAAAAATAAATTTCAAATTATTGGATTGGTGACTTCAAGTGAATCTAAATAATATGCCTTTTTGAAAAAAAAAAAAATTCTGAAGAGGACTGCTTCAACTTCTGAAAGCTTATTGAGTTAGAGCCTTGAGCGAATTTTCTTTTCAACTATCACTCAGTAGCTTATCGAGAATTCTGTATTTACTACCTTTATTTGTTTCCCTGTGAGTTCTTGTTCTAACAATAAGAGACCATAGCACATCATAAGGAGTGGGTTTTTTGGAGGCTTTTAAAAAGTTCTCTTTTATTCTTCCTCCTCATCTCTCAGTAGGGATCAGCAGACTTTTTTACTTAAGGGCCAGATAGTAAATATTTTAGACTTGCAAGCCATATGGCCTGTCACTACTAGTCAACCTTGCTTTTATAGCAGGAAAGCAGCCATAGACAGTATATAAATGAATGGGCATGGCTATGTTCCAGTAAAAGTTTATTTATGAAAATAGATGTAGTTTGCTGATCCTAAGTAAAATAGCATTGAAAGGAAAATATTTATCATGATACAACTTTATTATTTTATGTTAGAAAGGGCTGAGAGAAGGAAGGTCTAAGCTGAATATCTCCTAAAAAGTATTCTTATAGAAAATACTGAGCAAAGGTAAAGTCTTGGATTTATATGTGCAAGTCTAATGCTTGCATGCAGTTTTCTTTTCTTAGGTACCCCCTCCCTGCATCCTACCCCTCTGTATCGTAATGTTATATAAAAACATATTTTCAAAAATAACCCACATTTTGTTAAGTCAATGGTTTATCTGCCATAGGTTTTGAAATTTGACAAAAAAAAGTTTGGGGTCACTATTCTTTACCAGACTTGAGTCTTTTCTTCTGTCCTCTGATGGTTGCCAGTTTATTGACATTGTGATTTTATTTATTATTTTTTTCCATTTATTTTTATTAGTTGGAGGCTAATTACTTTACAGTATTGTAGTGGTTTTTGTCATACATTGACATGAATCAGCCATGGATTTATGTGTATTCCCCATCCCGATCCCCCCTCCCACCTCCCTCTCTACCGCATCCCTCTGGGTCTTCCCAGTGCACCAGCCCTGAGCACTTGTCTCATGCATCCAGCCTGGGCTGGTGATCTGTCTCACCCCAGATAATATACATGTTTCGATGCTGTTGTCTCAAAACATACCACCCTCGCTTCTCCCACAGAGTCCAAAAGTCTGTTCTGTACATCTGTGTTTCTTTTTCTGTTTTGCATGTAGGGTTAGCATTACCGTCTTTCTAAATTCATTAGTATACTGTATTGGTCTTTATCTTTCTGGCTTAGTTCACTCTGTATAATGGGCTCCAGTTTCATCCATCTCATTAGAACTGATTCAAATGCATTCTTTTTAATGGCTGAGTAATATTCCATGGTGTATATGTACCACAGCTTTCTTATCCATTCGTCTGCTGATGGGCATCTAGGTTGCTTCCATGTCTTGGCTATTATAAACAGTGCCACGATGAACATTGGGGTACACATGTCTCTTTCAGATCTGGTTTCCGACATCGTGATTTTAGTACTCTTCCTAAAGGTCTTTCTGCATTGCTGTACCTAAATTAACACTTACAGTTAATTACAAAAGAATAATTTGAAATGCAGGTTAAAGAGAAAAATTAAACTATTTTATGAGAAATTTAGAGATTGTACTGCTTCCCCATGCTGACTTTCTCCTTATTTAAATTAGATTGCTTTAACATCTCAGAGCACAGGTTAAATTCAAGGCTGAACAAGACTTTTTAAAACTTGACAATTCTGATTTTCCTTTTGTCACAAAGGTAATTATTTTAGCTTTGAAGAAAATGCTGCCAGTTTGTGCCATGGTCAAAAATGTTGAGATCTTCTTGATGTCAGCTTAATAAAGCAGAAAGTTATTCTGGGTCAATAAAAATTTGAAAGTGGGCTACCTCCAGATAATCTTCTCATTGTTTACTAAGTCATTTTGCTTAATTAATTTGTTACTGTAAATAATTCACAGTTCACCAAGAATTATGAGGAAAAAATATCCTGTGCTTAGTTTATATAGACAATTTGAAGTCCTTCTTTACAGAGTGCATTTCTGTTAACTGAGGAAATCTTTTTTGAGTCAAATATTAAGAGAATGGCAGTAAGTTAGAGAGTATTCAGCATTGCCATACTTACTTGTATTGATAAAACAAATTTTTTTGGCCACACCACTCGGTATGTGGGAACTTAGTCCCCGGACCAGGGATTGAACCCATGCACTCTGCATTGGAAGCTCAGAGCCTTAACCACTGGACCACCAGGGTAGTCCCTGATACAAATATTTTTAATTTATAAAAGAGCCAAAGCTTATTAATAGTTGTCAGTGCTCTTAATAGGTTCAAGATATTTTTATTTCATGAGTAGAAACTGTAAAGTACTTAGAACTGTAATATTAGAATTGGAGTCTCATTTCTCTTTCTATGTTTAACATTTAGTATAAATTTTATACTGTAAAATTTTGCATGTCAAATTTAGTATAAAAACAGAGCTAGAAGGATAATTTTCTTGTGTTTCAAATCAATTTGAAGATGAGTAGATAACCATAAAAATTAACTTGGGTGTTTCATTCACCTTACTGTTAGTAGGGTTAATCTTACATAGATGAGAGTTGAAGTTATTGTCTCTTACTTACCTCAGTTTTTAATTGAGGAAAGCTGATACTCTTAGAAGTTAAGTGATTAGCTCATGGTGATACAGCTAGTTATGGCCAAGCTGGGATGATAACTTCTAGGTTTACCATTTTTTCCCTATCTTATGGCTCCCCTCTCAATCTTCCCCACCCCAAACCCCATACAGCCTCTCTAATACATTAAAACGTAGTCCCTTGAAATAATTTTTTAAATCCAGTTGATTGTCCTTGTTGAAATCAGTGTATTTCCTTTAAAAACATTGTTCCTGAAGATGCTGGTAGTGTTATACACACAGATTCAAATATATTGGGGAAACCTGAATTAGCAAAGTCAAAAAGATAGTATTGTGGCTTTTTAAGAGCAAACTTTATTTTGCAGTATTTCTCAAGTCTTATTTGATCATAGACCTCTTTTTGACAAGTGCCTTATGGGCCAGTATATTATAGAATACACTTTGATATGTCTAAAATTAAGTATAGTGGTATTTGTATGTATGTTATGTGAGGGGGAAACAGTTTTCAGATACCAAGTTTTGTAACTCGAATTTTTTCTTTACAAGAATGTACAGATTTTGTGGGAAAATTGTAGATACTTGGTAGTCTCATTTGTTCTCTGTTTTTAATTAGATTTCATTAGATGATTATGGTGGTTTGTTTAATTTGAACTAAATTTTTTTTAAAATTTGTTTTAGAAGAGTTATTTAAGTAAATGGTGGTGGTGGTTTAGTCGCTGAGTCATGTTCAACTCTTATGACCCCATGGACTGTATGTAGCCCACCAGACTCCTCTGTCCATGGGATTTCCCAGGCAAGAATACTGGACTGGGTTGCCATTTCCTTCTCCAGAGAGGTTCTTCCTGACCCAGGAATTGAACGTGGGTCTCCTGCATTGCAGGGAGATTCTTTACCGACTGAGCTACCAGGGAATCCCATTTAAGTAGGTAGAAGATAATAAATATATGATGCTAGAGATGTGACCAAAATGATACGGTATACACCCGAAAATAAAGTCTCATTACATTATAAAAATATTTCAAGGAAATTTTAGTTGAAACTGAGGACTTTTTAAAAAGTATTAATAATCCATATGTACATAGGCATAATTTTAAAGAGTATGATTTTTTTCCCTCAGGTATCTCCTGAATATCCCAGGACCACTTGACATTCCAGCCTGTTTATGTAAAGGAAATTTTGATGATGAAATGTTTAACCACCAAGTTCCTTATTTGTGGCTGATATACTGGTGAGACATCTACTGTGGAGAGAAATGATGCATACGAGGCTTGCACTTGTTATTTACTACTGAATTACACTATATTAAAATTAACCTGTTGTTAAGATCATTGAAGCAGAATTGAAGGGATGCTAAGGTTTATTCATTATTAAAGAAGATCAAAAGAAGGATTCCATTGTAGTAATATCTGTAGTGTTTATACTTTGTCATTCCTTTATCTAATTGAATTGAGCTGTAGACATACAATGTTTTCCTTCATTTTTTAAACAGCCTTTGTCATCCTCTTCAATCAAGTATTAAAGAGACAGTGGAGGCATATGAGGCAGCATTAGGGGTGGCCATGAGATCTGATATAGTGCAGAAGATTTGGATGGAGTAAGTTTAGTTCCTCTTAATAAGAATGGGGTTTGAAATAAGGGAAATTGGTTGGGTTTCTTGTTAGAGAATTACTGGCTTAATTATTCTAAATTATAATATTTTTCTTTTGGCAGTTATCTTGTCTTTGCCAATAATAGAGCTGCTGGATCCAGAAACAAAGTCCAAGAATTCAAATTTTTTACTGATTTAGTGAATAGATGTTTGGTTACGGTCCCTGCCCGGTACCCCATTCCTTTTAGCAGTGCTGACTACTGGTCCAACTATGAATTTCATAATAGGGTAAGAGCTTAAAACTTTTTTTCTTTAGATATTTGTACAAAAGAAGGGTACTTAAATGATAGCAAAACTGCTGTTTAATATCAGGAGAGCTTTTCTTAGGACCACTTTGCTAGCATTTACTCTTATTCTTGACCTTGTTTTCTATTTATCTCTTCAAAGTCTCAAAACAGACCTTTAAAGTTCAGTTAAGATAAGTGTGCCATATTAATTATGTTCTACTTAAGCAAATTTAACATTGAAGCACAAGTGAAGCGATATTAAGGTTTAATACATATTAAAAAAGAAAGATCAAAAGAAGTAATTGTAATAATATCAGTAATATTTTTCTTGAGTAATTGGAAATTTTACTGAATGAAAAACTCCGTAACTTTAAAATTAATAATAATGTCCTTACATGTTGTAGCTGCCCTATTTATCAGTATTTTGTCAAGCAAATATAGGCATACATGGGACATAAGAAAGCTGAAATCAGATGACATTTGGAATTTTAAAAATAGAATCTGAATATTGGTATATTTATAAGGTCATCATCTTATAGGCAGTGAAGCAAAGTGTTCTTTTAAAATTGTTTTATTTTCAGAGACCCCCATCATTCAGTGCAGTGTAAGCTAAAAGCTCAGTGTAGACTAAAACATCTCTGTGTTTTATTTATTTTTTTGGTGGGTTGGTTTTGTTGCTAATCAGGATAACCAATTACTATGCTTTGTACTTCTATGCCATTCTTTATCCCAGGATCTCAAACCACTTTATGGACATTAAGTCATTTATACACAGGCGTTCCATGAGCAAGATGTGGCAGGTATTATTAGCCATATGACTTGCCCAGATATACACAGCAAGTAAAGGTAGACTCAGGAATAAAAACCCGGACTCCTGGCTTCTTGTCAGTGTTCTCAGTCCATGGCTGTCATCACTGGATCATGTTTCCTAATTCATACTTGGAAAGTCACTAATGTAATTAATGATAGGAACTATAACTCACAGCATCATACGTTATTATAATTTATACATTCATGTCTTAAAGATCATTTTAGTTTTCTCATAAAAATAGATAGGTAATTGGATTTCACATTTTGTTGCATTCCTTTCCCCCCTCAACCTTTACAGGTTATTTTCTTTTATTTGAGCTGTGTTCCAAAGACCCAGCATTCCAAAACCTTGGAACGGTTTTGCTCAATTATGCCAACTAATTCTGGACTTGCACTGAGGTAAGGAAAAATAAAATTCTCAGTTCAGTTGTATTGGCTCTTCATATAAAATGATTCTTGAAAACTTACTAAGAATAGTCGTTTCTTTCACTATTTCCTCATTCCACTTTAGTTTCAGAGCTGTTAAGCAATATGTAGTTTTTCACGTAAAAGTGATTGTAAAAATCTGGTCACTTCAGAAAGCTGCAGATTATAAGGGGACAAGAGTGAAAGAGAAAAGCAGCCATCCATATATATTTTAGTTAACTATAACTTCATTTAGGTCAGTCATTCTTAAATATTAGCATGCATCAGAATCTCCTGGGATACTCATTTAAAATGCAGTTTCCTGAGTTAGAGCTCTCTCTAATGACGTTGGAGAAACACTCATCCAGGGATTTCATACATTCAGTTAGATTTTTTTTAGAGCATGTTTGTAGTTTTTCTGCTCTCATATAATAAAATCCATTTTAACCGTGAACAGTTGATTTAAAAAGGTGCCCTGCGTACTACTGCTCTGGCTTCCACTTGTGCCATCATTTCCACTGCATCAGTTGTGTCTTATGCTTCTAAGCTTGTTTTACGCATTATAAGGTGCCCAAGGACTTCTCAGGTGGCTCAGTGGTAAAGAATCCGTCTGCCGATGCAGGAGACACAGGAGAAGCGGGTTCTATCCCTGGGTTGGGAAGATCCCCTGGAGAAGAAAATGGCAACTCACTCCAGTATTCTTGCCTGGAAAATCCCATGGACAGAGGAGCCTGGCAGGCTACAGTCCATGGGGTCACAAAGAGTCGGGCACGACTTAGCGACTGAACACGCACTCACACAAGGTGCCTAAAGTAGTTATCAAATATTCCTTTATGTTTACATTCCACTTAGCATGTATGTGGGAAAATGATGTAAGAGATTGAAAAAAAATTCAAAAGCCTAAGACTATGACAAAAATAACAAAATAACACTGCAGTGTTTTGTAATAAAAATTCTCAGTCAGCGTGCTGATCTACCAAAGTTAATTACAGAAATTTGTATTATAAATCATCACTTTTGGTAAAACATGTGAAAGAGAAAATGTAGTGGTAGTTGACTAGTTTCTGTAATGGTGGGTATTTTGGAACATAAGTAGTTTAATTGTTGGTTGTATTGGTGAAGCTCCACTTTTGATCATTCTTATTTCCTTATAGTCATTCCTGTCTTATTTCTTTCAGAATAGAGAACTTAATAATTAGTCAATGTACTTACTACATTTTAGCTCAAGGAAATTAAGTATACTCTGTTTAGTAAAGAAAGAAAAATACCAAAAAATCTTATTAATATATCAATTCATTATTTTAGAAGACTTGGGGCTTAAAGGAGGGGCATGTAGAGTGTTAATTTGGAAAGGTGCTTTGGTATCCTGTAGGAATATGTATTAGTTTGTTGAAGATGGTATGGACCTTGACTGGACCTTTTGCTAGTTTGCATGTTTCTTTCCCAGGGTAATTTTAATAAGAGGCTTTCTACAAATACTTGCTGAATAGCCTAAATGGACTTTAGTGGATCAAAAATGATAACTAATCAAACATTCTGCTCATAGAGCACATTTGAGGTTCCTCATACTTGGAATGCTTTTGTTCATTTCCCTGAATGTACTTTACAGGCTCCTTCAACATGAATGGGAAGAAAGCAATGTTCAGATTCTGAAGCTTCAAGCCAAGATGTTTACATATAATATCCCAACATGCCTGGCCACCTGGAAAATGTAATGCAGCAATCTTGTACATGTTCTTATAGCAATTGCTTTTATTTATAAGGTTTGCTCCAGACAGGTAAATCTGAAATGACATCTGTTTCTCCACCCGGAGAGATCTCTAATTTAGATTAATTTTCCTTGAAGGAGACATGTGGATAACAATACTGTTATCAAACAAATCTGTTAAACACATTTTAAGAGTGTCTCTTTTGAAATGCAGGGTTTTCCCCCTGTTATAATTGGATGTCTTCTTTCTTTTATAGGTGTTAGTGCTAAGTATTTTTTTTACTAGCAATTATTAGTATTTTTCATGAACCTTAATTTATGTTCAGAACACTGGTCTGCTTTATTATTGTAAAGTTGATAAAAATTGTTGAATTTTTCTTTTCACTATAGGTTACCCTCCTTGGAAGTTTAGCCTGTTACTTTCAGGAAGTTTTGTTCTCAGATTCCCACAGTCAGTATTCTGCGAGTGGTAGTATATTTCATTTTGTTCAAAGATATATAAATTTTTTTTTCCCTTCTCTATATTCCTTTTTTTTTCCTTAGAGCCATTGCTGCTGAGATTGTTCTAAAGGGACAAAGAGAGGTAAGCCATGATTATCAGATGGGTTGCCTTTTTTTTTTAAGTAGTTATTCTGCCCTTTTTGTTGGTGTCTCAATTTAAAAGGATTAAAATATAGAGGTTAACATCCTAAGAACTCCACATGTTTGGAAACTCCAAAACCCAATATAACCATTTTGTCTTGAATGTTATTATATTATGAAGTACCATTCAGATGGTTAGGATTATAAAGGGGCTTTTCACCACATTTCCTGATGCAATTGTATATATATCTATCTTATAGGTCCACCGTTTATATCAGAGAGCCTTACAGAAGTTACCTCTTTGTGCATCACTGTGGAAAGATGTAATGCTTTTATCTTTTATTTCATCTTGAAGTTTTCCTATAAATTTTCTGCATGTGCCATATCCATTGATGTGGTAATGCTCAAAATCTAGCTAAGTCTTACTTCTATGCTTCCCTGTCTTTTACAGCAACTCTTGTTTGAAGCATCAGAAGGAGGTAAAACTGATAACCTGAGAAAACTAGTTTCCAAGTGCCAAGAGATTGGAGTCAGCCTAAATGAGCTCTTAAATTTAAACAGTTACAAAACAGAAAGCAAGAATCACTGAACACTGGGTGCAGTCAGTTCTAAGTCCTTATAATAATTGCCAAAATTATTTGAATGATCCTTCAAGATTAGGCTGATCCCTGGCTAAGGTCTGTGTAAGGCAGACAAGCATTACTGATCATATCAAGTCCCCTACAATATCCTATCCTCAAAACCGGAAGCAATGAACATGACCCTCTTCGGTTGGATAAATGAACTTCCTGTTTGGCCTGCTTCTAGGCCCTGCCAGATTCTCATAACATCATGTACGTAAGTATAGTTCCTCAAAGTGACTGACATTTATTTTCATTTTGCTTTGTTTTTGTTTTTATTTTTTACTTTCCCCCTTCCTTTATGTTGTGCTATTCCTGATTCACTTGACACTCTCTGATGCCTGAGAGGTTCTTGTTTGGGATTTAATTTCCAGGGCTGTGTTTACAGTAAAAAGCCGGCAGTCCCTTTTAGTTTTTCCTCTTTAAACCTTTTGAGATTCTTCATTTCAGGATTTAAAACTTAAGCAGTCCATCTTAAGGAAAGTGTAACTGCCATGGCCACAAGTCTGCTAGTTGCACTTGAATGCTCTAACAGGGTGGTTTATTGCCCTCTCTACGTTCTGGACTCCTTGCCGAGACTGTTTAACTTGAAGATTAAAGAAACTATTGCAAATGCCAGTGCATCAGAACCTAAGAGTGGTCAAATATTATGTGCAATTTTTTTGTAAAGAAATTTTAATTTATAATAAAGTTTAACAGTTTAAAGAACAGTTAATATTCGAACTGCTTTGTATGGCAATACTACTTTGTAGTATTAAAATTGTTTATAAAATATTTTTAATATAAGTTAACTTTTTGAAAAATGTTGCTGTCTTTATTCACTTTGCACATTCTGGTGGGAAAGGGTTGAAGTAGGAGATACGGATATTCACTTTCTTATCCTGAACATGCTTTCCCATAAAAACATTCCATTGTCTTTTCAAATTCATGAGAAGGGTGGGTCCTTTTCTGTTTTGAAGACAGTGAACATATGGACTTGTACTACTGTTACATTCCTTTTTCTTAAGCCCATAGTATTTAGAAAGTTTTATCCCAACTATAGTGTGAATGACTTACTTAATGACTGCTATCTTATCTTGAATATCAATATGACTCCATTCAAAGGAGACTTTTTGTTTTGTTATCAGTCTATAGTGGATTGTTTGCACTTGATGAAAAATGGTTAATGACACACACACACTGCCACAAATGTGGTCTTAACAGCTACAAGTACAATCTAATTATTGAAGGCAGAGCAGCAGCCCCATGAAATACTAGGGAAATTTATACATCTGTACATTTTTATAATGCTTAGTTAAAGCCATGTTTGAGTCTTTACTAATGTGCCAGCCAGACAGTGCAGATTTCACTAGTAAGTACTGTTTGGTGAGGTCAGGCAGAGAACCCATTTGGCCAGGGTTTCGTTAAACCAAAAAAAGGCTATATAGTTTTTAGAGACAGTGCTAAGTTTTGAACTTTGGTTCAAAACCTGTCATTTGTTGCATTAACAATTCCATTGGCATGACTGTTGCCTCGTTTTCTTTCCCCCTTAAAAGAGAACGCTCTGCGTTGGTGCGTGCAGCTGTAACACCCAGCCGTGCAGACTCCACTGTTCCAGCCCCCAGAGGCCCCCGTTCACATGTGTACAGTCATGCAGGCTGTGACTCAGCTTGAGGTCTTAGCGTATGTTAAGCAGCTGTTTAATTTTTAATCACTTGTCATATGGCTACTTAAAATCATGAAGCTATTTTCTAGAAATTATACTGCCTTAAAGGTAATACCATGTTTTTTCCCTACCGTTTTATAAACTCACTTTAACCTTCCCCCCAAAATAGTAAACATTGCTTACGCGTGTGGTGTATGTTCCTGTCATCCTTCCATATTCATCTGTTGTTTGATGAAGTGTTTTCAACAAGTAATAATTAGAATATTAAACAAAACTTAGGGTTAAAGTTGATAGAGTTATTGTAGTAACATGAGTATAATATTTAACATACTGTATGACTGAAGCCTTTGCTTGGGCACAGAATGTTGTACAGGGTGAGGAGAGTAGTCACTGAGAACTGCAGTTCCTTACCCTCTCCCACTCCTGTCATGGGGAAACACAAGAGGGACTTTTTAGGCTGTGGGGCTTTGTCTCTGATAAAGGAAGTGGTGTGGCAGGTTGCGGTGTATTTTTATGTGTTTTCTTCATTTTAGGGAACAGCCTAATATTTCTATTTACCTTTTAACGGAAAGTGGACCTTGTGACATTGTTGTCACTGGATTATCTAAGGCGGTTTGCTTTCAATTAAAGGGCATATAAACCTACATCATAAAGCAGGCAGGAATCTCCAGGTGCAACATCTAAGGGCACTAAGCAGACAGAAGGTGACTAAGACTGACAGCAACTGGAGGGCCTTTGTTGAAGGTTGTAGTGCAAATATTTACTTTTCAAGGTTGAAAAAGTAGGAACACGTGGCTATAATACAAAACAGGGGCCAGTATTCCTGCTTAAAGCTGTCGTGTATTCACAGATAAGTCATAGTTTCCTTAAGTCACTTGCTCTCATATCTCTGTTAACATTAGTGTGAGGGAAGAATGGGAAAATACAATTTAAGTGACCTTGCAATTGGAGGATATTGCCTGCCCATATATCATTGCCCCTTAGTACAAATTAACAGTAATTATACAGAGCATTTTGGAATAAGAGCTTTTCAAGAGAAGGTAGGCTTCTTTTTTTTTTTTTTTTTTTTTAGTTGGAGGCTAATTACTTTACAAAGAAGGTAGGCTTCTAAGGGATATTTTTTGTATTCTTTTTTGTCCTTCACAGTTTAACAATTGGGTCTCTGTCTTTCCAAGCTGTGGTGGTACTTAATGCAGGTGGTATTGCTGAGCTGAAAAGGGAGGACTTTTTAATTTTTTAAAAAAATTTAGGATTGTATTACATATATCACCAAAAAACATCCCTTGGCTTTCTGAGGTATTCTTCAGACGTGTGTTCACTATTCAGGGGCCAGTGAACAGCCCCCTAAGCATGCGTGGCCCCATTCTGTTTTTCATTCCTATCTTCTACCAGCTCTCACATAGCCTTCCTCAGTAACACTTGATTGAGATATGTGCAATAATTGTGGAAAGAGTTTTTCATTTTTTTCTCTGACATATTTGAGGTAGATAATAGAAAGCAGTGTCTGTCTTTCATAGATGGTACAATGGCTATTGAATTTGTCTCCACTTTCCTTCAGTGATCTTCACAAGAGGGACCCAACAGCGTGTTTTTAGAGGACCCACAGTGAAGAGTCAGGCATTTTTTCATTCCAGAATCAATTTGAGCACTGTGTTACACACTTGCAATACAAGGAGAAATAAAGAGGTCCCTGAGTCTTAACAGAGCACAAGAGTATTTGCCAAGAAAGCATTTCCAAAAAGCCTCCATATTTGGGGAAATTTGGGGAGATTGGGAAAGTGTTCCCAGATGGAAGTGAATTATTGGCTAAGGCACAAAACAGGAGGAGAAAAAGTTGAGGCCAGTAATACTATTTTCAAAAAGTATGTACTACTATATACCTGAGTATTATAAGACAGTTTGCAGTGTTTAGAAAGCTGTTTTTAAAACTTCCTAAAAAACCTCTCTGGCTTTGTGCATAGCTGACAATTTGTTAGACACGATGCAGGTAAGATGTGAAGCTCCATAACAGCCATGTCGATCTAGAAGAGAGACCTCTTGAGACATTCTGTGGTTCTAAATCCTGATGAGCAAGACTGAGTGGGAGTCAGCCGTATCAAGCTCAGTTTAAACAGCCTTGACATAGAAAGTTAGACTGGCATTGCAGCTGCTTCTGCTGGTTTTTTCCTTTTCTTCCCCCTAACTTTGGGTAATGTGTGAAAAAAAAATGCTACATTGAACATTTATTAGTATTACAACTTGTAGAGCCCTGTTTCATTGCTACTCAAGGCTATAAGATATATTTTGTGACTCTGTTATGAATCATTTGTGTAGAAAAACTACCTGGAGATGGCCCAGCCTTCAATGCTTTAAACTGATTTTTCCAGATGGCATATTTTAACCCAATACCAGAAATAATTCAACTGATAGGAACTCAGTAATGCCAGGAGAAAATTAATATAGTTGGGGAGTAAAAATTTTGCATGATCTTAAAAGGAATAGGTGCTTCTTGGTTTCAACAAGAAAGCAGAAGATCTGAAATATTTGAGGCCAATTCGACTGGTCTTAAGTGATGTGACTACAGTGAATGCTGGTGGGTCTCAGTGCTTTCCTCCAGTTTAAAGACGCAACTTATGCATAGGAGACAGTGAATAGAATGTTAATATGAGTCAATTGTATCACAAATACCATGTAGAATAATGAGTGTTTTGCTTCTGTGTAAGGCTCTTTAGTAAATTTTGGAGCCCACTCAAAGATAGAAACAAATGACTCTTAAAGGCCATCTTCAATAAAGTAAAAGCCTAAATCCAAACATGAAGGCTATTTGCACAGCTGTTCTAAAAGAGCATATACTGCCTTTGCCCTTTACTTGGTAATTTGAAAGCTTCGAGATTAATTATCATTTCAGCCAAAATCAAAGGTGGGTTTACAATATTGTTTGGTCTACCAAGTAAATTAAATCTTGCAAATGTTCTTACCTAGTGATGTAAGCCTTATGAAATGGAATGATAGCCAACAGCCTAAGGGAGCTGAACCAATTAGGAGGGGTGATAGAAGAGTTGGTGAGCTGTCTGCATTAATGGAGATAATCAGGACATCTACAGCCAAGGCCAAAACAAACAACTCAACTTGGCACAACTTACAGTCCAAATTAGACTGCCTGTGGCTGTATTTGGCACTTCATGCTGATTGAAATGGAGCTACAGAAAGATAGTTTTAGGAAATAGAGAAGTGTGAACCAATGTAATGAAAAAAACACGTATCTAGAAGATCTGGATATTAGATTTAGCTCCACCACTGAGTAGCTATGCAGTCATGACAGGCCATTTCACTGCTCCTGTCTGTTCCTACATATTCCTACATATACAACATATGGAAATAAGCGTACTTACCTAAGGGGTGTTGAGAGATCATATAGTAGAAATTAACTTAAAAAAATATTTTCCAAAATTTTGAGGGCAAAGGGATGCTGTAAGAGTTTGCTTTTTTTGTACATAATTTTATCATCATCAGTTGGAGTGCATTACCGTAACAATGAGTTAATCATTGACTTTAATTGAAAAGCACAAGAGATCACTGCCGTCTAAATTCAGTGGCTCATTATGGCCTAAAATAACAGATAATCCTTGAGGGATAAGTCAGAGGGGTAAACATGAAGATTCTACTTTCAATTCTGAGGAATCTCAGCACATTGGGTGGGTTTGTTCTTTGATGTAATGGAGGATAAAGACCACTCCTTAACTTAGTACTTGTTCACTTGATGGATCTAGACCGAGCAATCATTGCTAGTTTTTAAGTGCAAAGAGTAGTCAGTAATCCAAACACTTTTCCACACTTTCATTGGAATTGCTTGTGAAGGGTGTGGCGATATTGACCAATTTATGCTTCCAGGCAGGAGTAGTAAAGTGACCTAATCAGGCAAGAGAACTTGCATAAAGTTTGCGTGATCCCCAACCTGAAGACAACCCTCCAGGAACATGCTTTTAAGAGAACTGCCTTAGTTTTCTTTTTAACTATGATTTTACTTTTTACTGTAATAAGGCCAAATCTGGCGGGAGCTCAGGTCTCAGTGGTGGAAAGAGAGAAAAATCACAGAGCACAGACAGGAGGTAATTGGTAACGTTTGCTTTCGGTGGTTGATTAATGCAGTAGTGTATAAAAGTGTGATCTGGTGAGGGGCACAGGAAGGAGAGTCTGAGTACAAATTGCCGAGAGTAAAACCCGGGACTTGCAGTGTGTGGTAAGCGAGATGCCTGTGGTAGAGCTGGCAGATGAAAATGCCATCGGCCTAGATAACCAGCAAGGACCTACTATATGACTTAGAGAACTACACCTAATATTTTGTAGTAACTTAGAAGAATCTGGAAAAGAATGTATGTGTGTGTGTATTTAATTGAATCATCGCTATACACCTGAAACTAACAACATTGTATATCAACTATTAAAAAATTACATAACTAAAGAAGTTAAAAATTGACTGTAAATTTTAAAAAGGAGAAAAAAGAAAATAGCAGTGGCTTAAACAAGATAGAAGTTTCTTAAGTAAAGACCCTGGTAGGTGGACTGGAGCTGACCAATGTGGCACTGCACGTCTCGTTACTCTGTCCTCTGATCTCCTTTCCCGAGTCGCCACATGTGGTTCTGCTGGTCATGTCCTGTACCTGGTGGAAAGACTGAAACGGGCTGAAATTAAGCCAATGATCAGCTAGCGTATCAAGCATCCGAGGGCACTGGTTGAGTCGGTCTGGAGGAAGAAGGGCCTTTTTCTAATTGACGCACAAGGACCCCCTGAACACCTAGGTCTGTAGGGAGAAGGGGCCTTTTTCTGAATTGCACACAGTTTGGTGGTCCTGTTGATTCAAGATGGCTTTTCCAGTCCCAGGTCTTCTGTTCACATTCCAATTGGCAGGAAAAAAACAAGGAGAAAGACAAATTTCCTTTGGTTTTTTTTTAAAATTTATTTGTTAATTGGAGGAAAGTTGCTTTA
The DNA here is from genome assembly GCF_910594005.1 of Cervus elaphus. Taxonomy (NCBI): domain Eukaryota; kingdom Metazoa; phylum Chordata; class Mammalia; order Artiodactyla; family Cervidae; genus Cervus; species Cervus elaphus. Next base: position 2,950,257 of record NC_057817.1, on the reverse strand, counting down.
CACTGTTGTTAGTTTCTGCCATACAACAGTGTACTTCAGATATAATGATGCGTTTCTTGCCTCCCCCGGAGCCTGGCCCGCCCCCACCCCCCAGGTCATCACAGACCACCAGGCCGGGCTCCGGGTGTTATGTGGCAGCTTCTCACAAGCTGTCTGCTCTACACGTGCTAGTGTGTTAATGTCGATGCTGCTCTACTGGTCCCACTCTCTCCTTCCTCCCAAACCGCCTCTCTTAAGAGTACTTCCTAGAAGCTAAATATAACCATATCTGCTTTTGTTCCATTCTTCAGACATTAGACTACTGTAAGGGAGACTGAGGTATGTAGTCTTTATTTATGTGGCTATGTGGACAGCAAAAATTCAAGGATGAAGGACAGAATACATATTTGGGGGCAGCTAAACGTCTCTGCCACACCACAATCAGAGTAAACACACTAGGATAAGGTTTGTGGCTTTAACCTAGTTCTGATCTCTAAAACTCTTTAATGGTGAACCACTAAAAGGCCTTCCAGTTTTAAATCCTACTCTATAAATCTTTAGTTGGAAATAGGAAAACAGAAAGCACATTTCCCAGGTCTAGTTTGTATCAGACATTGTTCTCAGTACTTGAGGTTTATTAACTTAAATTCTTACATCAGCCCTATGAAATATTGTTAAAATCCCCATTTTATAGATGATAAACTGAGTCACAAGAGGTTAAGTAACTACTGAGACACAAAGGTAGTAAATGACAAACCTAGGAAGTTGACTTCTGAGTGATGCCCTTAATCGGAAACCTAGAACCTTTAAAGTGACTTTAGTTGGTTCACCCAGAAGCAGTCCTGGGGCCTTTGAGGGAATTATTGAGGAGGCTTTTCATTGCTGTTGTCATTAAACTAGTAGAATGTAAGCCTGGAACCACCTCACCATGGCGCTGTGAAAGCCCACTGGGTGTGAGGCCAGGAGGAAACCGGAGCTCAGAGGGGAAAGAGATGCATCCTGGTGCTCGTGCGATCCACTGTCTGATATCCCTGGATTTCTCAGGTATTTAAAATTTTTTATTCTCATAAACTACCTCCACCTGCCCCATACACTTTTTTTTTTTTTAATTGGAGCTTCTGAGATTCAGTAGAGTTGTCTTCTGACAGTGCAATAGGTTAACCACGTTCAGTTAGACGTTTGTGGCTCTGTGCCTGAAGAACATAAATTGCAACACTGATTAAGACACTGAAGACTGAAAATGGGGTAGGTCCTCGGAGCTACCTAATAGAGAGACTTAAGTAGTAACTCTGAACTGGAGAGGCGTGGGAGAAAGGACGGAGAGAGAGCTGCATATTTATATGTTGGTGGGGGGCACTGAAAAAAGAAGACAAACTTCAGAGACAATGATAGCAGTAATGCCTCTTTAACTTGACTTCAAGGTCTGGTTACGTAATCTTGGGAAAGTTCACTTCACTCCTCTAAGTCAACCTTTCTTTCGTAAGAGGAGATTAAAACCACCCTTTATTTATCTTGCTTGGGGTTGTGAGTCTAATATGGTCATATTGTTTAAGGGCTTAGACTAGTGCCTGAAGCACTGAATACGTGATAGCATTAGCCTTCTACAGCAGATGTGAGATTATAGAAGCAGTTTGAGGGAAGAAGCCACAGAAATGTGGGCTAGGGCAGCATTTCAGTATAACAAGAGAAGGCCTGTGGTTGCTGTGGTGGGGGGTTCTAATTACTTGATAAAATGCCCAAGAGTACATAAGACCCAAAGAACAAGTTGGGACAGGGAGTGGAGTAATCAGGTAAGCTAGTTATGATATATGTATATCAAACTAGTTTAGACCTATGTTTATTTGGCAAAATAAAATTCCAGTGAAGGTCTGGAAACAAAATGGTGCTAATGGATGAAAATAGCACTTGCAAAGAGATGAAAGGAAACTATGGCTTTTTAAAAAGCTGGAAATTCCCTACTGTGGGGAATGTACTAAAGAGATTATGGTGATCTAGGCTTTTCTCCTCAGTGTGATTTTACATCTACCACATCAGGAACATCTGGAAGCTTCTTAGACCCTCAGAATCTCAGGCCCTACTCCAGACCTACTGAACTGGAATATGTTTTAATCAGATCCCTGAATTATTTTATGCACATTAAAATTTGGGAAGCACTAGTCTTAAGGCTAGAGAAAAATGCCTGGGTCTCATTGTTTGAAATACAAAAGAGTGGGAGAATGTGGTCCCAAATCACTGGAGCCTCTGTGTAAATGTTGGGAACACAGCGCTACATGCCATGTAGTTTTCTTCAGGCTCTGTCTCATGATGAGGTTCATGCCTACCAGGTTTCAGAAATGTAGCACTAACCATTGATCTATATCCTCATCAGTGTTCTTTACACTGAAACTGATGCTAAGGATTCTGGCTCTCCAAGTTTTAAATCTTTAAGTGGTTGTGAAATTTAAGTGCTATCTCTTTGTTTATTCACAGGAGAGTTGGGTTAGTTATGTATTGTTGTATAACACATTACCCCAAAACTAAGCAACCTAAAGCCACAAGCTATTCTATCACAGTCTCTGTGGGTCAGGAATCCAGGAGTGGCTTAACTAGGTATTGTCAAAATGTCTTATGAGATTGTATCAAGCTAATTTTTTAAAAATATTTATTTATTTTCATTTTTTGGCTACTTAGATCTTAGTTGAGGCATGTGAGATCTTTCACTGTGGCATGTGAACTTCTCTTTAGTTGTGGCGCTCATGAGCTGCAGAGCATATGGGCTCTGTAGTTTGTGGCACATGAGCTTAGTTGCCCTCATAGCACGTGGGATCTTATTTCCCAGAGTAGGGATGGAACCCAAGTCTCCTGCATTGGAAGGTGGATTCTTAACCACTGGACTACCAGGTAAGTCCCAGTGTCAAGCTATTGACTGGGGCTGCAGTCAGTCATCTGAGGCTTAATATGGACTGAAGGATCTACCTTCAAGCTTGCTCACACAGTTGTTTGCAGGCCTGAGTTTCTCACCATAGACTGCATGAGTGGCTTCATGGAGTGGCAGCTGGCTTTATCAGAGTGAGTAAGAGGGGAAAAGAGACAGAGAGGGGGCACTAAAGACAGAAGTTGCAGTCTTTTATAACCTAACAGTGGAAATGACATACCATCAGTTCTGCCACATGTTGGTCACACAGACCAACCTTGATACAATATGACACAAGGGTGTGAATATCAGCAGGTGGAGATCACTGATAGAGCATCTTAGAGCCTGGCTACTCTGCTGTAGCTTGTACAGCTGGGAGTGTCTTTGGTCTCTGTGGCAAGAAGGGAACTGAAACAACCAATGACTTGCAGATCTCATGCGTGTGCATGTGTAGTTGCCCAGGCCTGTCCAACTCTTTGTGACCCTGTGGACTGTGGCCCACCAGGATCTTCTGCCCATGGGATTCTCCAGGCAAGAAAACTGGAATGGGTTGCCATGCCCTCCGCCAGGAGATTTTCCTGACCCAGGTCTCTTATGTCTCCTGCATTGGCAGGTGGATTCTTTACCACTAGCACCCCTTGGAAAGCCCATTCAGTTGAATTGCCTTTATATTCCAAAAAATTGGATGCAGAACACTCTCAGCCATTCTTTAATTCATAATTGCATCAAAAGTAGGGAAGGTCTTTAGACAGATTCATCAAGAAAAACAGAACAACCAAATCAACAAAATTAAAAATGAAAAAGGAGAGGTTACAACAGACAATGCAGAAATACAAAGGATTATAAGAGACTATTATGAACAACTATGTGGCAATAAAATGGATAACCTGGAAGAAATGGACAGATTCTTAGAAAAGTTCAATCTTCCAAGACTGAACCAGGAAGAAATAGAAATTATGAACAATCCAATTACAAGCACTGAAATTGAAGCTGTGATAAAAAATCTCTCAAAAAACAAAAGCCCGGGACCAGATGGCTTCACAAGAGAATGCTATCAAACATTTAGAGACGAGCTAATGCCTATCCTTCTAAAACTCTTTCAAGAAACTGCAGAGGAAAGGACACTTCCAAACTCATTCTATGAGGCCACCATCACCCTGACACCAAAACCAGACAAAGAGAACCAAAAAAAGAAAACTATAGGCCAATATCACTGATGAACACAGATGCAAAAATCCTTAACAAAATTTTAAGAAACAGAATTCAGCAACACATCAAAAAGCTCATACACCATGATCAATTTGGGTTTATTCCAGGGATGCAAGGATTCTTCAATACACAGAAATCAATCAATGTGATATTAACAAATTGAACATTAACAAATTGAAAGATAAAAAACATACGATCATCACAGTAGATGCAGAAAAAGCCTTTGACAAAATTCATCACCCATTTATGATTAAAACTCTTCAAAAAATGGACATAGAAGGAACCTACCTCAATATAGCAAAGGCCATATATGATAAGCCTACAGCAAACATTATTCTCAATGGTAAAAAACTGAAAGCATTCCCCCTAAGATCAGGAACAAGACATCAGGAATAAGGGTGTCCACTTTCCCTGCTACTATTCAACATAGTTTTAGAAGTCCTAGCTGCAGCAATCAGAGAAGAAAAAGAAATAAAAGGAATCCAGATCAGAAAAGAAGAAGTAAAGCTCTCTTTGTTTGCAGATGACATGATACTGTACATAGAAAACCCTAAAGGTAGTATCAGGAAATTATAAGAGCTAATCAGTGAATTTAGCAATGTTGCAGGATACAAAATCAATACACAAAAAATCGCTTGCATTTCTATATGCCAACAATGAAAAATCAAAAATTAAGGAATCAATCACATTCACCATTGCAACAAAAAGAATTAAATATCTAGGAATAAACTTACCTAAGGAGACAAAAGAACTGTACACAGAAAATTATAAGATGCTAATGAAAAAAATCAAAGATGACATAAAGAGGTGGAGAGATATACCATGTTTCTGGATAGGAAGAATCAATATTGTGAAAATGACTACCACCAAATGCAATCTACAGATTCAGTGTGATCCCTATCAAATTACCAATGGCATTTTTCACAGATCTAGAACAAAAAAATTTCACAATTCACATGGAAACACAAAAGACCCTGAATAGCCAAAGCAGTCTTGAGAAAGAAGAATGGAGCTGAAGGAATCAATCTTCCTGACTTCAGGTTATATTACAAAGCTACAGTCATTAAGACAGTATGGTACTGGCACAAAAACAGAAGCATAGACTAATGGAACAAGATAGAAAGCCCAGAAATAAACCCGTGTACCTATGGTAACCTTATTTTTGACAAAGGAGGCAAGAACATACAATGGGGGCAAAGACAGCCTCTTCAATAAATGATGCTGGAAAAACTGGACAGCTACATGTAAGAGAATGAAATTAGAACACTTCCTAACACCATACACAAAGATAAACTCAAAATGGATTAAAGACATAACTGTAAGACCAGAAACTATAAAACTCTTAGAGGAAAACATAGGCAGAACACTCAATGACATAAATCAAAGCAAGATCCTCTATGACCCACCTTCTAGAATAATGGAAATAAAAACAAAAGTAAAGAACTGGGACCCGATTAAACTTAAAAGCTTTTTCACAGCAAATGAAACTATAAGCAAGGTGAAAAGACAACCCTCAGAATGGGAGAAAATAATAGCAAATGAAACAACTGTCAAAGGATTAATTTCCAAAATATACAAGTGGTTCATACAACTCAACACCAGAAAAGCAGACAGCCTAATCAGAAAGTGCGAAAAAGACCTAAACAGACATTTCTCCAAAGAAGACATACAGATGGCTAACAAACACATGAAAAGATGCTCAACATCACTCATTATTAGAGAAATGCAAATCAAAACTACAATAAGATATCACCTCACACTGGTCAGAATGGTCCTCATCAAAAAGTCTACAAACAAATGCTGGAGAGGGTGTGGAGAAAAGGGAATGCTCTTGAACTGTTGGTGGGAAAGTAAATTGATACAGCCACTATGGAAGATGGTATAGAGATTCCTTAAAAAACTAGGAATAAAACCATTTGACCCAGCAATCCCACTTCTAGGCATATACCCTGAGGAAGCCAAAATTGAAAAAGACACTTGTATCCCATTGTTCACTGCAGCACTCTTTACAATAGCTAGAACATGGAAGCAACCTAGATGTCCATCAACAAATGAATGGATAAAGAAAATGTGGAACATATACACAATGGAATATTACTCAGCCATAAAAAGGAACACATTTGAGTCAGTGCTGATGAGGTGGATGAACCTAGAACCTATTATACAGAGTGAAGTGAGTCAGAAACAGAAAGATAAATATTGTATTCTAACACATATATATGGAATCTAGACGAATGGTCCTGAAGAACTTATTTCCAGGGCAGCAATGGAGAAGCAGACACAGAGAATAGACTTATGGACATGGGGAGAGGGGAGGAGAGGGTGAGATGTATGGAGAGAGTAACATGGAAACTTACATCACCATGTGTAAAATAGAGAGCCAAAGGGAATTTGCTGTGTGGCTCAGGAAACTCAAACAAGGGCTCTGTATCAACCAAAGGGGTGGGGTGGGGAGGGAGACGGGAGGGAGTTTCAAAAGGGAGGGGACATATGTATACCGATGGCTGATTCATGTTGAGGTTTGACAGAAAACAACAAAATTCTGTAAAGCAATTATCCTGCAATAGAAAAATAAAAAAAAATTTTTTTTAAAGGTAGGGAAGGGTGTTTTACTTGAAAGTAGTCAACTGACTCCTTTAAACAGGCCATACTTGCCAGTGTCCTGACCTTCCTACATCAAAGGTTGGCCACAGTGAAAGATGAATACCACCAAATGTTGGGGAAACTTGCAACTCCTCTTATAAACAGACCTTCGGATAGTGAAAAAAGCTTCTGTCACTTTGGTACCACTTCCCTTTGAAATGAGACTTCATCCTTCTGCTTCACGTGACACCATGTGCTTCAACTCTGTGCATCTTTATGCAAGCTCTCGTTCTGAACCAGCCATATGATGAGCCCAACCCATTTTACATCCCGTTGTCTATATAAACTATTAAAATCGAAAAAAAGTTTATAGAAGTGTTACTGTTGTCCATCTACATGGAATTTTGACTGGGACAGATACCTCCAGTTCATACGGGACTTCCCTGTGGTCTAGTGGTTAAGAGTCAGAGGTTTCACTACAGGGGGCATGCATTCATCCAGGGATCTAAGATCCTACATGCATGCAGTGTGGCTGAAAAAAGTTTTCTTTCATTTCTTCCTCATTACAAACGTATTCAGAGGAAAACCTCTGAATATTCCAGAGACTGTAGCTGGCAAAATCAACTACACAGTCTTTTTCTAATTACTGCAACAAAGCAGCATATCAAGAATTCTCATTTTTCCATTTGAAAATAAAGTTATGTTAATCAGAAACAATGACATTTAGTCTACTTTTGATCAAAGACTCCTCTATACCCCAGAGGGCCGAATCTGCTGTTGTTAAGACGAAAGACTTGGGTAGAAAGTATAAGGTGTTTTTTTTTTTTTTTTCCTTCTTTTAGACCAGTTTTCTGTCATTGTTTCCAATAAACCTCTCGGTGGTCAGCAAGTTTTGAACAAAATGTCAAGTGAGATTTTTTTTCTACTGTGGAATGAAGATTTAAAATTGAGGAGCTAGTCAGATAAGTATCAGTTATACATGAACTGCAAATCCCTCCAACAAAAATAAAACCTTTCCTGTAACTTGTATACCTCCATGCCCCTTTTATATTTGATTGGAAAATGAAATTAGTTGATTTTTACATTTAATTGGAAAATGAAATTTGTTGGCAGTATACTGTGGGTGTTTTATTAGCCCTATTTTATAGATGAGCACTCTGAAGAAGTAAGGAAATCTGCTCAAGGCCAGAGACTAGTAAATGTTAGGGCGGGAATTTGAATGCAGACCACCTGGCTTCAGAATCTCTGATTCTTAACCTCTGTATGCTTAATCACTGTATTATATTCGTCTTCAAAGTAACCGCTCAGTGCATGTTTATGGAATAATTGAATTAATGTGTGCTACACAAATTCTTTGTAGACAAATGTAAACAAAGGATGGGGATGTTTAGAGAGTTTAATAGATATTTCTCCTTATCACTATGTTAGCCAACATTTTCACTCATTTTTCTTTAATTTGAAATAAAATTTCCCCTCCACAACTCCCCTTTTCTTTACACTCAGGATAGCTTCTTTATCTGTTGTTTCCTGGTGTCCTTTGCCCTAGGAGTGACAGCTCAATTCCTCCTTAAGACCTAGCTCCCATGGACAGTAAAGTGCAGTCGTTGTAAGCTTGAGCCTGCATTAGAGTCACCTGCAAGGCCAGTTAAAAGACATTGCTGGGCTACACCCGTTTCTGATTCAGTAGATCTGAAAGGAGGTTTGACTTAGTCGGTAAAGAATCCACCTGCAATGTAGGAACACCAGAGATGCAGGTTTGATCCCTGGGATGGGAAGATCCCCTGGAGAACGAAATGGTAACCTACTCCAGTATACTCGTCTGAAAATTCCCATGGACAGAAAAGCCTAGCAGGCTACAGTCCAAAGAGTCGCAAAGAGAGTGACTGAGCACACATACACAAGTTCCTGGGGACCACACTTTAAAAATTACAAGGAAATGTCCCTGAGACCCAGCTTCACTATTCATCAGGCAAGTGGTCAAACCTTTGTTTAATCAAACCTTGTGCTACAGCTTCCTCATCTACAAAACAGAGATGATAACAGGATCGACCTCATAAACTTGTCTCCTAATTAAATCAAGTATTGTACAGAAAAGCACTTAACACTGCCAGGCATGATCAAGCCTCCAATAAAGGTTATTATTATGAGCTGGCTTTTCCAGACATGCAACCACTTAATGTATTTAATGGCAAAGTAATAGCTATTAGCAATACAAACATATTCATCAGTCTTCATACTTTCTTCTCAGCAGAGAGAGCTCCATTACTGATGCTATTCTGGCCTCTCTGCCCACTCACTCACTTCTCCCAGGGGAGTAAGAGTGATAGAGACTATTGATGAGTTTGGGAGAGACATCTGATCTGCTTGAGTAACCCCTCTTAGTCTCTTTTAAAATTTGGACCTAGGCTGTCCACAGAAACCAACAGTTCTACTACTCCATGGGGTAACTATAGAAAGCCTGGCCTTCATGTGGAAACACTGGTTATCCAGTGTAGTACTTATCGGGGAAAGAAAGTATAGCTAACTTTGGAAAACTCATTTGCCAGGATATTTAAGCTATATTCTGCACTATTGAGTTTATTATTAGAAAATGTGACAGATTGATCCATATCTACCTTATTTATTTCTTGTCATTTCTTTAGAACTCAGGCTGAGAGAAAGGATGCTATTTATTGGAACATTTGAAATCCAATATGAGGTAAAGCCTTTAGCTATGTAGTATTTTGACTTTGGCAGATTACTAAGGTTGAGAGAGGTTTGTATCCACAGATGAGTGTATGTTTTTACTCACTCTGTGCTGGGCTTAATCAAGTCTGGGGCATTTGAAAGCTGAGAAAAGACTGGGTCTTTGGAGAATATGGCATCAGAGATCCTTTTGGAGATCAAATCTCTTGCCCCAAGTGAATCCAGAAAGATACCTCTAGGAGCTGTTGATGCTTTAGGGGAGTAACTTTGTGAAGGTGGGACTAAAATTGCCCAAATACACTGCTGAGAGCCGCCTCTAAAGGCACAGCAACCCTTCCAAGTGACTACAGCCCTACTGGCTAAGCCCAGCAGACTAAGTTAAAAGAATACAGCACAGTGAGGTTGAGGGGTGTTATACTCTCTTCCAGATGCCTCCTTCTGTGTGGAAGAAGCTCTTTAGAGTAACAGGCCTGGCAGTGTTCCACTCTATCACTGACTTGTCCTGTAGGGAAGATAAGGTGACATAGTTTATTAGAATGTAGGAGAAGAACTCAGTCTTTTTCTTCCCTCTGTTAGTGCCCTTAAGACTCTTGCATCTGGTTCTGTTCTTCTGTGCTGTTATTTCACAAAAACAAGCTCCTACGCGTGTGGTGGTCCATGGTGGTTCAAAGTTCTCTGTCACTCAGTGGATGAGTTTGCTTAATTCTCCGGTTAAATATTAGGAGGCTTACTTGCCTGCAGATGAATGTTCTGTTGTCTTTTATCAGTTTTTCAGTAATAAAGGGGATGTTTGACTTCCAGCTGCCTTACTGTTCGTCCTGGCTTTTCAACAAATTCAGAAAGAAGGCTAGGAAAGGAGGTTCTATTTATTGGGCTTTCCCAAACAATAGTTAAACACTTATTGAGCACTTATGAAGTATTAAGCACTTTGCACATTAAAACTCAACTACACACTAATAATTTCTCAAGGTAAGTTATGAGATGGATGCCATTATTTTATTCATTTTATAGATGAGCAAATGTCTGTTTAGAGGAACTCAGTGATATGCCTGTGCTGCATTAAAAATACATCCACCCAGAATTAAGGAATAGGCCAACCCAGCTGATAAATGGCGGCACTGGCACCGAAGCATAGGACAGTGTGACCTAGAACCCGACCATTCTCTTTGTCCAACTTTCCTATTTGAGAGCAAACAGGGAGTTAAAAATGTAGTCTCAGATTGTAGGTAAAGCAATTATATTGTGTATTGTATATATATATATACACATATACATCTCACTCAGCAGTGAAAGCCTGAAAACTTTTCCTCTAAGATTAGGAACAAAGACGTCTGCGTTCACCACTGTAATACAGCAGTAGAAGTCCTGGCCAGAGCAATTAGACAACAGAGAGAAAGAAAAGACATCCACATTGTAAGGGAAGAAGTCATTATTTACGGAGGACATGGTTTAATACATAGAAAATTCTAAAGACTTCGCCAAAAAAATCAACCAAACAAACAAAAAACCTGTTAGAACTAATAATTGATTTTGGTAAAGTTGCAGAGTACAAAATCAATATACAAAATCTGTTGCATTTCTATACACTTTACAATGAACTATCACAAAGAAAAACTAGTAACAAGCCTACTTACAGTGACATCAAAAATAATAAAATACCTAGAAATAAATTTAACCAGGGAGATGAAAGACCTGTATACTGAAAACTATGAGACACTGATGAAAGAAATTGAAGAACACACAAATAATGGAAAGATATTCCATGCTTACAAATTGGAAAAATTAATATTGTTAAAATGTACATAATACCATACCATATCAGAGTTTCAATAGCATTTTTCTCTAAAATAGAACATAATCCTAAAATTTATAGAAAACCACAAAAGACCCAAAAATAACCAAAGCAATCTTGAGAAAGACGAACAAAGCTGGAAGCATCATACTCCCTGGTTTCAAACTGTGTTACATAGCTATTGTAATCAAAACAGTGTGATATTAGCATAGAAATAGACACGTAGATAAAATGAACAGAGAGCCCAGAAATAAAACCATGCATATATAAATAGCTAATTTATGATAAAGGAGCCAAGAATAAACAGTGGGGAAACAGCCATCTCTTCAGTAAGTGGTGCTGGGACATCCACGTGCAAATGTTTGGCAGAAACCAACACAATACTGTAAAGTAATTATCCTTCAATTAAAAATAACTTTAGAAAAAAGAAACTAGACTATCTTACACTATTACACAAAAATTAACTCAAAGTGGATTAAACACTTGAATATATGACCTGAAACCATAAAATTCCTAGAGGAAAACACAGGTGGTGAACTCCTTGACATCAATCTTGGCGACGAGCTTTTGGGCCTGACTCCAAAAGCAAAGGCAATAAAAGCAAAAATAAACAGTCGGGATGATAGCTAAGATGCTTCTGGACAGCAAAGGAAATTATCAACAAAATGAATAGGCAAGCTACTGAATGGGAGAAAATATTTGCAAATTACTTACCCGCTAAGGTGTTAATATCCAAAACATACTACTAATAGCCAAACAACAACAACAACAAATACCCCCAAGAAATCTGATTTTTAAAAACGGGCAGAGGATCTGAATAGACAGTGTACAAAGAAGGCATACAGATGGCCAACAGGCACATAAAAATGTGCTCAACACCGTCAGTCATCAGAGAGATACAAGTTAAAACCACAATAAGAAATCACCTCGCAACCTTTAAAAACAAACTATTTATTTATTTGGCTGTGCCGGTTCTTAGTTGTGGCACGTGGGAGCTTTTGTTGTGGCGTGTAAGATCTAGTTCCCTGACCAGGGGTCAGACCAGGCCCTTGCTTTGGGAGCTCAGAGTCTAAGCCACTGGACCGCCAAGGAAGTCCCTCACCTCATATCTTTACAACAAACAAGAAATAAATGTTCCTGAGGATGTGGACAAAAGGGAACCCTTAGGTGCTGGTAATGTATCTACATAGTTAAACTGTAAAATAAGATTTCCAAACACTGAAGAGCAAGAATGGGGCTTGTGTCGTCACAAGGAGCCCCTTTATTTACCTAGGACCTACTCTCTTGTTGGCCAGTGGGCCCCTGAGCTAAATGTGATGAAACAACAACAAAAAGACATTGTATTTTTTCAGATGTTAGAGATTTTCCAGTTCTAAACGAACAAGGTGTAACTAATTTTATTACCTTTTATTACCTGACCTTTTCTCCTTTGGCCAAAACAAAAAGATGTTTCCTATTTTATGTAAGAATGATTTTCTCCAGTAACAGCTGTGAGAAAAAATTATGTGCAATGACAGACACCTAATATATTTTTATATTAAAATGTCATTCAAAACAGTTTGTAAGAAGTGCTATAAGAATAGAGGAACTGAATAAGCTTTATTGACATATGTGATTGAACACTAAAGCAAAAGTAACTTCTCTCTAAGATCTTAATTTTTTTATTTTTTTGGCTGCACTGCATGTGGTTCCAGACCAGCTATTGAACCCTTATCCCCTGCAGTGGGAAGCATACAGTCTTAAATGCTGGTCCCCAGGGAAGTCCCGAGATCTTAGTTAAAATGTGCCTTTCCGAAGAGACTTTCCTTGAGCTCTGCATCTAGAGTAACTTGCCGTTCTAGTCATGCTGTTTAGCTTCATTCCTTTCATTCGTATTCCTATCATATATTTCCTTGTTTATACTTGCTTATTTTCTATCTCTCCTCCACTGAAATACAAACTCTAGACCATGTTTTATTACCTCTGTGCCTAGAACACTGCACATAGTAAGCACATGATACTTGTTGAATGAATGAATCCGTTTTGAAAACATAAAAATGTCAACCATTTACTCTAGGCGAGCCCACCAATTTGTGTTCTTTTGTTTTTATTGTTATTCAGTTTGTCAACAGTTTGTTATATCTTTCCTCCTCACTGTAGCGTTAGTTGATCAGTCATGTCCAACTCTTTTGCAGCCCCATGGACTGTAGCCTGCCAGACTCCTCTGTCCATGGAATTCTCCAGGGAAGAATACTGGAGTGGGTTGCCATTCCCTTCTCCAGGGGATCTTACTGACCAAGGGACCAAACCCGCATCTCCTGTATTGTACGCAGCTTCTTTAATGTCTGAACCACCAGGGCAGTAGACTTATTTATTTGTGGATGTGATTCCTGTCATTCTGATTCAATGGATTATAGTGGAGAGCATTTTTCAGACACTTAACAGAGTCATGTTCGGTGTGAGGTGTATTATAACTAGGTTTTGCTAATAAAGTAATCGAGCTCGTGGATTTTTGAAGAAATAACTCAGAGTAGGGGGTTTTCCCCCTTTAAAAAAAAAACCACACCACTGACTTGTGTTTTCTGAGTGAAAGAGAAAGGGGGTGGACTGCCAGGATGCTTTTAACCCCGGGCCCCCAAAGGCAAGTATGTTGAGAAGATAGACTGTGATCCATTGCTCTAGACTTTTGTATCTGCTGCCTGGACCAGGAGGAGTGAGATTATGTTATGGCCCTTGCTTTAATTGGGCTTCCCTGGTGGCTCAGATGGTAAAGAATCTGCATGCAATACAGGAGACCCTGGTTCCATCCCTGGGCTGGGAAGATCCCCTGGAGAAAGGAATGGCAACTGACCCCAGTCTTCTTGCCTGGAGAACTGCATGGACAGAGGAACCTGGCAGGCTGCAGTCCATGGAGTCGCAAAGAGTCGACTGTGACTGAGAACTAGCACTGCTACACCACTCATCTCGGTTGAAGAGAAATTAAGTGTAGACCGCAAGGTTAGGGGGTTAGGTTGAAGCATCCATCACTCGTGTCTGACAGATGGGTAGGAAACTCAGTGCCAGGTACGCTGGGGGTGCTCAGTCAATATGGGCTCATTGTCTTTTTTTAAACACTTTCGCACGTAATTTATTGATATGGACTCAGCAATGCTGCTGAGGCTCCAGCTACTTGATGGTTTCATTTGGCAACTTGTACAAGCACGGCGGGACTTATCATTGAAGCTGGGAGGGTCTGGCACTAGGCGTTTAGAAAAATAATTTCATTTCTTATGTTTTGGGGGATAGGAACAAAAGGGGAATAGTGTATTTCTTTGTGCCCTGAGAATGACATGTTTTCTTTTGGCCTTGACATGGTCATAAAATATGTTTTCTTTAAAGGAAGAATTTATAGAAAAGCCATGTTCATGTTGAATGATTTTAGGATTGATTGGTTTCTTTATACATTTCTTTCTCATTGTGTTTTTGTTTTTACATTGCAAAAGAAGTAGATTTTGGCTATAAAGTCCAAACTATCACTGGGGACAATGAAATTCACCAAGTCATTTGTCATGACAAAATAGCTTATGAGTCATAGTTAAAGCAATCTAGGAGTTGGTAAAGATATTTTTACTTGTTCTTGTGAAAGATTTACTTCTTAAAACAAGTCCAAAATACTTAAAATACTCAGACAGCAAATGTACTCTTACACATCAAAAGTCAAAAACATTTAGGAGATCATGTATTTAGGAGTCCATGTATGGACTCAATAAAACACTTGAAAATATTTTGTTTTATAGTCACACATTTTATTACAAATTTATTTTGTACCCAATAGAAAAGCAAGTTTGAAATCTATTTACAAGAACTATATACATTTACATATATTACATACAGTTAATGAATTTAAAGAAAAATGGGCAGAGAAACATAATATATATGAAAGACTATGCCACTGTACATGGTTTATTATCATGGTTCTTAGTGTTACTGAATCTTTATTGTAGTAATAAATACAGTTCTATATTTACACATCTTATAAAACATCTCATAAATGTATTTTTTTTCAATTCCAAGTTAAAACATCTGATCAAAATAAACATGCTTACATAAAAATAAATCTACCTAATAGTCTTTTGGTTTGGATTTATTGACGCTAATGTAGTATAACAGAAGTTGTGAATTAATCCTTTGACCTTTAGTATTTAATAATTTTGCCTCTTATAATACCTAACACATATTAAACATGGAATAAGCAGAGAAGTCATGTTCTTGACATCAAGTGGGTTGACCCAAAGACAACATAGCTAAAACCAAGCTAAATAAACAGGAGAATATGTTACCAAGTCTCTGGTGAGTCAAAACTGGTTTTAGACACTGTTGCCAAAGCTACTAGAGATACGCTACATCAGTGGATTTAATTTATGTTGTGTCTGCATTTGATTATTACCTTATGATACACATCAGTTTGAATCAAGTGATAAAACCTCCCGTGAAAAATGTGCACTCAACCAAGATAAAAAAAATCCCAGGTTGCTTTCCATCTTTTCTAAATATATTCATTGCCAGCAATGGACTTTTCTTCTCATCTCTGGGTACCAAAGAGTTAAAATGAATTAGAGAAATCAAACCTTGTTTGTACCTGACTGCTTTCATGGTAATTTAAGAATTTAAGTTCGTTTTTCTTTCAAAATATTTGTAAGCAATTTTATTCCACTGAGGGTAGAATCATCTAGAGCTGATTCATAAAATCTAGCATCTCTAAAAATGATGTGAACATGAATGAATGTACCTTATGTTTTCCATTCATGCTGGGGATTGGTGACCTGGAAGGATCCTTTCTGGGAAAAGTGAAGCAGTACTAAAACATCTCCACGTGGTCATTAAGATGAAATCCTATTGGTCACAACCATTACTTAGTAATGTAGGCTATTTAAAATTCTTATTCTCCTGATATCTCCAAGCATATTGTAAGGGATTTCCTGGTTTAAAACCTCTTTTGTAAGTAAGTAAGTTGAAAAAGAATTCAATTGAAATCATGGAGAATTTTTTGGACATTTCAATCTGCTTTTTAAATATATATGTATTTTAGGCTTACCAGAAAAGTATGACTATCTACCATAGGTGAAAAAATTATATAAGCAGCATTTATACTCTTTTTTCACTCTCTAGTATCAACAATTATCAGCTTTTTGACACAGAGATTTTTTAAAACATCGAATTTCAACTCAGTTCTTTTTGATTCCTGCTCTGATGTACTCAACCTCAGATTTTGGGGTTTTCAATTTTTGACAACTTCTCTTCTCATATTAATTAGAGACACGGGACAAATGCCACAGATGAAAGATGACAGCTTTCGGTCACCGGATAAGCTGGTGGTGATCCAGAAGCGGAAGGCAGGTCGTAGGCTATGCTGGCACTGGTGAAGGTCACCAAGGCTTGGGTTGAGTCACAGGACTGTTTCTCCACATCGTCAGAGTTAATAGACATCAGGCTTGTGTGTTTCGATCTTGTCCAGAAGTCGGTTTGCTTTCCCAGGCTCCCCAGATCCTCCTTAAAATGGGGATTGAAGAGGATGTAGAGAAGGGGATTGAGGCAGGCAGGAAGGGGGACGATGACCAGGAGGATAAACGTAATGACTTCCGGGCTGATGAAGGCGAGGTTCAGTAGCGAGGAGAAGGACAGGACGGCCACGGGACAGTGCAGGATGCAGTTGGTGAAGAGCAGCAGCGCCACGTGCTTCACCATGGAGCAGTCCCACACGCCCTCCAGGTCCCCCTTTTCCAAGTGGCAGTAGAGCCTGGTGTAGGCCACCGTCATCACGAGGAAGCAGAGTGAATTCAGCAAGACCAGGGCCACCATGTAGCCGGTAGCCCGCGGCTCCCCGAAGGGCAGCGGCAGGCAGAGCGGGGAGGCGCTGTGCGCGCTGCCCCCCAGCAGGGGCACGGCGGCCACGGTCCCCGCCAGCAGCGCGCACAGCGCCAGGGTCGCTCTCAGGCTGGGGAAGGGAGCTTGCGTTTCGAATTTCGCTGAGCATTTCACCGACCACCCACGCTCCAGGGCTGCCAGGGTGAGCAGGAAAACTGAAGATTCCGAAGCAAAAATGAACAAAAAGCCGACGACCTGGCAGCCGACCGCCTGTTCCCACCAGGCACCGTGTTGCGCAAAGCTGCCGAAAGTGAAGGCGTCCACGCCAGCCAGCACTGCACTGGACACCCCCATGAGCATGTTGACCGCGGCTATTAACCCGATTAACAGTTTTATGGAGGATATGTACACTGCGGCTCTGAACACAGTGGAGGTCACCAAGGCGTTACACGTCAGTGCCAAAACCGCTATGGTCCACACTCCAATTCGGATCAGCCAGCTACCGAACAGGTATTCGCAGAGTTTGAAAGGGCCTAGAAGTCCAAAGAAGAAAAAGATGGGTGTCAAATGAGGGTTCACAACTTTTGCCACATTCCCCTTTTTGTTTCTCTTGTTGGGACACCAAGAGATAAAGGCCAGTAACAGTCCTGGGAACACACTGTTCTCTTGTGGCACACTCCACTTTATTAAGTGAAAAAAAAAAAGAAAAAAGTGAAAGTATTAGTGGCTGAGTTGAGTCTGACCCCATGGACTGTAGCCGACCAGGCTCCTCTGTCCGCGGAATTCTTCAGGCAAGAATACTGGAGTGGGCAAGCCATTCCCTTCCAGGGGATCTTTCAGACCCAGGGATCGAACCAGGGTCTACCTACATTGCAGGCAGATACTTTACCTTCTGAGCCACCAGGGAAGCCCCTTCATTAAACCACTATTTAAGGATGAGTATACCAGATGCCCAGGTTTTCAAGCTATGTCTAGAGAAATGGAGCCAGAGAGTTTTTCCATTACTGGATTCTAGCTCCCCAAATACAGTGGTGTGGGGGCCAGGCAACAAGCCAGATCTCCTGGGCTTTTTATTATTAATATATCTTTCCAGAGTGCTTCAAAAAGGTTCTGTAAACAGGGAAGCAGAATCCTAGGGAAATACTCTGTGATGTCAGAAGAGGAAGTGTGAGTCGTATGCATCTCATGAGAATGTCATCTTAGGTTTAGAGTGACATTTGCTGTTTAGGAGCAAGGAAACACCAAACTGTTGAAAGTAAAGTATCAACCCTCCCTCACTGTCTTCCCCCTCCCCCGCACTGGACTATCCTATTTCAGAGAAAGGGACTAACAATGAAGTAATTACCATACATAGATATTTTTACTTATCTCTAAAACTATTATTTGTTTTAACCAAATAGGTTCTCTTTAGAGACAACCTAAGAAATCACTGTCAAAAGTCAGTGATTACATGAAGCAAGACTGTTGCATACCAGTTCTGGCTAAAGTGCTCATATTATAAAAATTACATATACCTCTAACTACATGATTGGTTCTTTAATTTCTATTAATCTGAATTAAAAGTCTCCTATAAAAATCCTGTTTATGATTGGAGACTAACTCCAGGGAATGGACATTTGTATTTTAAATGCCTGCGTGGGGTGGGATATTGATGAGCTGTTAAGATGGCACGGATTTTGCCTTGACGTGCAGCTGAATGGGCGGGTACCACTGCTGAGGCAGTTGTGACGCCTTTCTCACCTGGGGAAGGTGAGCACTGCACCGGATGAAGGGCTTTCAGGTCTTCCTCAAAGTCAAGTAGGAAATCTTCAAGATCACGGTCATCTGCAGGAATGAGAAATTCCGGAATGATCAGTTCTGTCTCTCTTTAGAGGGACCAACTCCCAGGGAGGAGAGCCCTGGATTGCCCTGGAGACATGAAATGTCCCAGAGGAAACTGAAGGGCAAACGTCCCACTTCTCCCCAGGCTTTCTCTCAAGTCGCTGATGTAGTTGCTTTGGGATGTTCCACTCAAGGTACTGTTTGACAACTATCCCGGCAGAACTGGGGACGAGGGATGGTAACCGACCCTGGGTTCCTTGTCATGATGTTGGAGCGCTCTCATTCTGTTCTTGTTCCCTGCAGCTCATTACGGCCCCAAATCGCTCTGACCTAAATTAGAGAGAGAGCGTGGGTCTCTCCATTCAGTGGAAGAACCACTTTATCCAATGTTCTAGCTTAGATGGCTACAGTGCAGATGTTCTGGACTGTGTTCTCTGAACACAAGAGGGAGAATTAGTAAGTTTCCATCTTTCTGGGGTATTCTGCTAAACAGAGGACAAATCACATAACTGCTTGGTGCTTGGGTCAGCTACCCATGAAACAGGAGTTTTTTAAAATCTAACACGCTTTCCCCAAGACACTGACTTAATTGGTCTGATGTGGGGTTCAGGCATCAGTGTTTTTAAAAAACTTTTGTGTAATTCCAATAGTGGAAAAGACCCTGATGCTGGGAAAGATTGAGGGCAGGAGGAGAAGGGGACGACAGAGGATGAGATAGTTGGATGGCATCACCAACTCGATGGACATGGGTTTGGGTGGACTCCAGGAGTTGGTGATGGACCGGGAGGTCTGGCATGCTGCGATTCATGGGGTTGCAAAGAGTCAGACAAGACTGAGCGACTGAACTGAACTAAACTGATTCCAATAGACAGCCCAGGATTGGGAATCACAGTCTCTGAAAATAAACTCCATGAAGAATCTCCTCTTTCTTGTTCATTGTGTGCCTCTAGGACCTAGAACAGTGCCTGGCACATTTTAGACATTCTAATTGTGTTTTTGTTTGTTTGTTTGTTTTTGAGGGGGAGGAGGGGCTGGTGAATAATTGTACTAGAAATTAGGGTGAATGAGGCAGGAAAAGCAAAAATGAAAGCAAGAACAACAGCAAGACACACGCTATAGCCTGAAACAAAAAAGCCAAGGGCTGGAATACCTGCTCCTTAATCGGATACGTGTGCAGGAAGCCAAGTCAATGAAATGTGCAGACAGAACAAAGCATACTTGCTTGGGAATCAACAAATCATTAACACCCAGAGGAAGAAAAGCCAGTCTGTTTAGACTCTGTGCAAACTTGCAAGGTTGGCAAGAAAAGAAAAGCAGCCGCTTGTTACCACAGGTGTGGCCTAAGGTGCATTGTTGTCTATTTAAGTCAGGTCTTACTTCAAGGAAAGCCAAGTGCCTTACAGACATTATCTCATTTCACTTTCCTGACAGATAGCCCTGTGGGGGGTAGGAGGTGAGACTGTTTTAGGATTAATTGGGTAAGAAGTTGGATTCTTAAGCTCTTCTGCTGAAATATGGAGGCACCTAAAATGTCTATATCTTCCACTCTACTCGGGTTTAAGATTAAAAATATTTATCTTCTGGAGTAAAAAGCTCAGCAGCATGTTTGAAAAAGGTATCCACAGGGATGAGACCCTCTTCAAAGTTTATGGAAGTACTGATAATCAGTGTTAATATTTACCCCAGGGGACACTGTATGCTAAAAAGGATCTAATGATAAGTATGAAGAATTCACTTACAGAAAAGATGACATTTCAGACTGAGTCCTAAAGGAGTTTTCTCTTTCTCTGAGACTCTTTAAAAAGCAGGACTGATTCTCATCTTGCTGGGGTGACTATACAGAGGCTTGTCTGGAGCTCAGATGATCTGTTTGTGACTTTTCAAGCCCCTTTCTGACAGTTTTGTCAGTGACATAGCTGATCTTACCTTGAACTTGAAATATTCCAGCATCTTTTTTATGAAGGTCTTCTGCACTGCTGTTGTCGCCTTTATTCCACTGATTAGAAATTTTGTAGACGTTCTCACACACTCCAAATGCACAGCACTGATATGCATAAGGCATTTCTATAACCCTTTGAAGGAACAAAACCAAACAAAAACACACACTTAAAGAAACAGATTTTGCTAAATATAGTGCTCTTCTTTCACTTAGTACTTCTGCCTGTAGATTTTAGCCTTAATAAATAATCTAAATGATTAACTATGTGCATAAAGATGTTGGTTACAGTGCTATGCATAATAACAATGGAGTTAGAAATTATTGTCATGAAATGTTGAGAGTTACTGAGGTTCAATGGATGTATTATTTTCTCTACATTTGTGCTTGAAAATTTCCATAATAAAAACATTTAAAAAAAAAAAAGGATTGCTGGGGAAACTGTAGCACTGTTAAGTAGTATTTATAGTATCATATAGTGTTAAGTGACAAAAATGTGATATAAGTTTGTATACGTACTGTGGTCTAACAATTAAAAATACATTGGAAACCAAATCTGGAAGGAAATAGCAAAATGTTTTTAGATGTATTTATAGACTTTTTTCCCTTTCTTTTATTTTCTAAACTCTGTTTTGGGGTTTTAAAATTATATGAAAAGTACTGTGGTGGTGGCTCAGTGGTAAAGAACATAAAATTTTTAAAGGGACTTCTTTATTGATAATAAGTGTGACAGGTTTTAAAGAGCATTACTTCCTCAAACAAATATTAATTTAATACATTTTATGAGAACATATATACATAAGCAAGATGAATTTTAAAATGTCAACAGGAGTACAATTATGTTATAATGTTATTTAATTACATGTTCTAGTTTCTATCTCATGGATCAGTGGTTTTCAAACTCTTTCTATGAACTCTATGTTCCAGGAGGCATCTTTGAGAAACAAAGGAAATGTAGTCAGGAAGACACATTCTATTCTCCTACTCCAGGGTTTTTCCTAACAATGCCCCAGAGGTGGGGGACATGAAGGCATGAAATGGAATTCAAAAGAGTCCCATAAATTTTGAAAACCACTGTAACACGTCTATTATTTCACATGACCACAAATGTATCTTATTAGCTTTAATGACAAACTCACTTGAGTTCTGGAAAGTTTTCAGATGATATCAAGCTCTGTAAAGCATGATTTCCTGTTAATTTTAAGTGAGTTAAACCATGTAACCCAGTTACAGGAATAGACGACAGGCGGTTGGACGAGAGGTCCCTGCAAAACATCAAACAACAATTGGCTTTTAGTCTGTGTTAGCATAAAACGATTACATTAAAAAAGCAACCTCAAGATTATTAAACTGCTCCATAAAAACCTCTAAGCAGGGTCCTTACTCTTAATGGTAAAAGGAACCATTTTGGTTTTAGCTCCTGACAACTTTTCTATCTGCAATCAGAATTGCAGAAAGAAAAATGTTTTAATCATATCCAAATTGTAATTTCTACATTCAGCTTGATGTTGCCAGATGCGATGTGCTGCGTGCTAAGTCATGTCCGACACTTTTGTGATGCTATGGACTGTAGCCTGCCAGGCTCCCCCGTCCTGGGATTCTCCAGGCAAGGATACTAGAGTGGTTTGCTGTGCCTCAATTTTGCCAGGGGGTGGGGTGGGGGGACATCTAAAATCCAGTGGAAGGTGCTACATCTAATTTGAAAACATGGTTTGGGTTTTATTTTCTTCCTTCTCTCTTTAACTTCTGCCTGACCCATTTCCTTCTTTCTCTCTGAGACAGGGGAGTGGAGAAGAGGAAGAAGCAAGGGGTGGAAAGGGAGGATAAAAATGGACAGGAAGATTTTCTGTTAGTCAGTATGGCAAACTGGGAAATGAAAGCCCTTTAGAAAGGAACTGATGTCTTACTCCATTCCACCTGATAGCTTGCAAAAATGGAAAATCTCCCCTCAATAACCAGAACCAGCTGTCACCCAGATCTTCAATTATAAGGACTCACACGGCCTTGGGGGGCGGGGGCCAGCTGTCACCCAGATCTTCGATTATAAGGATCCACAAGGCCTTGGGGGGGAAAGGGGGCAGGGGTGCTCCTTTCTGGTTTGATCCCACTCTTGCGTGCAGGACACTTAGGACTCAGCATTCTGTGCCCAGGCTTTTCCAGCAAAACCAACATTCATTTTTGATTAATCAGATAGTGCCCAATTATCAAAAGACATGCCATAAACAAGTCATGAAATACTCACAGCTTTCTTAGAGATGGCAAGGTGGAAAATGCATTGGGGTGAATAATGGCAATTTTGTTCCAAGCTAAATTCCTATTAAAAAAAAAAAAAAGGCAAGTGAGAAGATTATATAAAAGAAGACCTTGTGAAGTTTTACCATATATATTCATTCTTCTAACAAAATTTAACTTCCATTCAGGACATGGACAATTAACTTTATCAAATCATCCTCAGATGCAGGTATGGATAGTATAAAATGATTAAAGAGAGAATTGTAAAGCAACCTTGTTTATTAAATCAATCCAGGAAAATCACTCAGGTGGATATTTTAGTTTTTATTCTCTTCTTGCTAAAAAGTTGACTTTAACATGGTTGTAAAATTTTATTAAGGCATTTCTAAGATGAGTGGGGGTCGGGAGAGACTGGAACTTCTGAAGCTCTTCTTCTGACGGGCAAGTAAATTTTAAGTTATAAAATGTCCCCAGATATGTAATGAAACCCAAAAAGAATTTGTGTATATTGTCCATGCATGTCAGACCTTAAGATAAACACAGAGATACTTTCAAAAACACTTCTGGTAAAGAGGATGGACATTTAAATTCTTAACTGGGAAATGAAGGAAAAAAGGGCTAGTATATGTTAGAAGTAAAATTCTTTGATAACAAAGTCTATAATTTATTGAGAAATTCACTGGCCCCTCTCCTCCACACCTATGTTTAACAACATGTAGGTAATTTACAAGAATAAGAACGTCCACATTTTTAAAAAAGAGCAAGGGACTTAAAATTTGTATTTTTAAAATTCATGACTCAAAAGGGGAGCTAAAGCGTAGACATTTGAGGCAACTGAAAATGACCACTGTCAACTTTTCTCTAATGCAAAGTAATTTATTCATGGTGTTGGGCCCCTAAGTCACCTAGGATAAAGGGTATTCACAGGACATTTACATTCTTGTTTGAAAGTCCCCCCAAAGCTGGGGGAAACTGGAAAGCTTTTTTTTTTAATTGGAGGATAATTGGTTTACAATATTGTGTTAGCTTCTGCCATACATCAACATGAATCAGCCACAGGTAAGCATATGTTCCCTTCTTGAACCCTCCTCCCACCTCCCACCTCCCATCCGACCGCACACCTCTAGGGTGTCAGAGAGCCCTGCTTTACACTCCCTACATCATACAGTAAATCCCCACTGGCTACCTATTTTTACATATGGTAATGTATATGTTTCAATGTTACTCTTTCAAATTGTCCCCCATCTCCTTCCCCCACTGTGTCCATAGGTCTGTTCTCTATGTCTGCATCTCCATTGCTGCCTTGCAGATAGGTACATAAGCCTTGTCTTTTTGGATTCCATATATGTGAATCAATATACAATATTTACTTTTCTTTCTGACTTACTTCACTCTGTATAATAGGCTCTCGGTTCATCCACCTCATTCAGTCAGTTGAGTCACTCAGTCGTGTCTGACTCTTTGCAACCCCATGGACTGCAGCACGCCAGGCCTCCCTGTCCATCACCAACTCTCGGAGCTTGCTCAAACTGATGCCCATCGAGTCGGTGATGCCATCCAACCATCTCATCCTCTGTCATCCCCTTCTTCTCCCAGTTCAACCTTTCCCAGCATCAGGGTCTTTTCTAATGAGTCACCTCTTTGTATCAGGTGGCTAAAGTATCAGAGTTTCAGCTTCAGCATCAGTCCTTCCAAGGAATATTGACTGATCTCCTTTAGGATGGACAGGTTGGATCTCCTTGCAGTCTAAGAGACTCTCAAGAGTCTTCTCCAACACCACAGTTCAAAAGCATCAATTCTTCAGTGCTCAGCTTTCTTTACAGTCCAACTCTCACATCCATACATGACCACTGGAAAAACAATAGGTTTGACCAGACAGACTTTTGTTGGCAAAGTAATGTCTCTCCTTTTTAATATGCTGTCTAGGTTGGTCATAGCTTTTCTTCCAAGTAGCAAACATCTTTTAATTTCATGGCTGCAGTCACCATCTGCAGTCATTTTGGAGCCCCCCAAAATAAAGTCTGTCACTGTTTCCATTGTTTCCCCATCTATTTGCCATGAAGTGATGGGACCAGATGCTGTTATCTGAGTTTTTGAATGCTGAGTTTCAAGTCAACTTTTTCACTGTCCTCTTTCAGTTTCATCTCTTTGGTTTCAGCTCTTTAGTTCTTCTTTGCTTTCTACCATAAGGGTGGTGTCATCTGCATATCTGAGGTTATTGATATTTCTCCTGGCAATCTTCATTCCAGCTTGTGCTTCATCCAGCATGGCATTTCTCATGATGTACTCTGCATATAAGTTAAATAAGCAGGGTGACAATATACACTCTTGATGTACTCCTTTTCCTTGATGTACAGTCTGTTGTTCCATGTCCAGTTCTAACCATTGCTTCTTGACCTGCATACAGATTTCTCAGGAGGCAGGTCAGGTGGTCTGGTATTCCCATCTCAGAATTTTCCACAGTTTGCTGTGATTCACACAGTCAAAGGCTTTGGCATAGTCAATGAAGCAGAAGTAGATGTTTTTCTGGAACTCTCTTGCTTTTTCAATGATCCAACAGATGTTGACAATTTGATCTCTGGTTCCTCTGCCTTTTCTAAATCCAGCTTGAACATCTGAAAGTTCATGGTTTACGTACTGAAGCATGGCTTGGAGAACTTTGAGCATTACTTTGCTAGTGTGTGAGATGAGTGCAATTGTGCAGTAGTTTGAACATTCTTTGGCATTGTCTTTTTTTGGGATTGGAATGAAAACTCACCTTTTCCTGTCCTGCGGCCACTGCTGAGTTTTCCAAACTTTCTGGCATATTGAGTGCAGCACTTATATGCTCAGAGGACAGTAATTCCATTCCTAGTCATAAACCTGTGCATTGTGATCCTCCCAACAGGCCCAGGGGAGCCAGTTTTCCTCTCCTGCCCTGATCTCTCAGGTCGCACCTTCAAGGCTCCCCAAGGTTCACTGTTGGACTCCCAGTGGCAGTCCCCGGAGGACAGCAATTGGAGGCTTGTAGTCTGCTCCTCGGTTTTGGAATCTTGGCACAGTTGTGCACTTCCTCAACCACGGCGCGCCCTGTCTGTGCCTCAGGTCTCCTGGGTTTTGGAAACACCCTTCCTTCCTCCCTGTCTCTTCAGCCCCCGTCTCCGTCACGCTGCTGCTTTCCACATGCCCGTCCCTTGCTTGCCAAGACCTGGAGGTGTCCGTCCGCTGGGGCCACCAGGGGATTTGACTGTGAGAACTGCCTCCGAGTCCTGTGGGAGTGCTCACTTATGTGACCCTGAAAGCATATGTGCTTGTTCTAACAATGACGGCGGCAACAGCGACCTGCTGCATGTTTACTGTGTGACAGGTATGGTCACCAGCTTCTTTACACATAAAATCTCAAACCCTCAGCACAACTCTGTAAGGTAAGTGTTATCATTAGCCCCATTTTATTGGTGAGAAATAAAACACACAGTATTAAGTGACTTGCTCCAAGTCGCAGAGTACTCAGCAGCTGAGATTAAATCTAAGCAAACTGGCTCCAGAGTCCCCAATATTTTGCACAGAACTTGTTTGGAATCCTTAAAGCATTGGGTTGGCCAAAATGTTTGTTCGAGTTTTCTAACAGCTCTTATAAATAATGAGAGAACCACTGCACTAGACCCTGGGGATAAGAAAATGAAAAAATCCTTGCCACTTTCAGGCCAGGCGTGGTCTAGCTGATGGCAGTGTGTGGTGCTGAGTCCTGCAGCAGAGAACGTGCGAAGCACATCAGAGAGGAGCAGGTTCAAAGACAGGAGATCTTGTTCTTCTGGGGGAGACGGGGGCACGCTGAGGGTGGGGAGTAATGGAATGGGTGACAGGACCAGGAGAAACAGTGGCCCATGTGTCAGGTCCTGGGAGCTGATGGGTCAGAGGTGATTCCAGGGGTTGGGATCAGGTTCTTAAGGGTGGTGCTGGGAAGCTTGGTCTTGGTATTAAACACAGTAGGGGAATAAGGGAAGACTCTTGAGGCAGGGAAGTGACATGAATCAATTTCTGCTTAAGAAAGATTTTCTTTGGAGAGTGAGATGAATGGGTAGAGACTGATGGTGGACAGGCTGGTTAGGAGGGTGAGGACGGTGACCCAGGAGAGTAAATCCATGGATCTTTGGTGAAGAATATATAAGTTCTACACCCTCAGCAAAGTGTAGAACAATTATACAATACAATTATACAATGTAGTGTTATCAAATATTTCTTTGTTATTTAGTCACTAAGTCTTATCTGACTATTTTTCGATGCCATGGACTGTAGCCCGCCAGGCTCCTCTGTCCAAGGGATTTTCCAGGGAAGAATACTGGAGTGGGTTGCCATTTCCTTCTCCAATTATTAAAAATATCAACTAAAAAAAAGTTCTTTTTTTAAAAAAATTAACTTTTGGCTGTTAAATTTAAACAGTGAAAAATTAACTCTGTTAAAAAATTAACTGTTAATTTTTTAACAGCCAGAACTCCAACCTGGTGAATAAGGTGGGTTAAAAAAGTAGGTAATGCATTTTTTGGTTTGACATTTATTTTAAAAAGTAAAAGAGGGACTTCCCTGGTGGTCCAGTGGCTAAGACTCTGTGCTCCCAATGCAGGGGGCCAGGGTTCAATCCCTGGTCAGGGAACTTGATCCCACATGCTGCAGCTAAGGCCGGGAACAGCCAAATAAATAAATAAAATAAATAAATATATTAAAAAAATAAATAAAAATAAAAAATAAAAGTCTTTATAAAAAAAAAAAAAGTAAAAGAAACTCATTAGATGATTTTAGACGGAAAGTAAGGAAAGGGCAACACAATTAAATTCAGAGCAAAACGGTTTTCAAGACAAATTCTGGGAGAAAGTGATTCTTAAAGGTGAATTTAACATGTTTTGAGGAATGGTATTATTTTATGGGGGTATGGTCACTTCAATTCCGTTCAGTTCAGTTCAGTTCAGTTCAGTCGCTCAGTCATCTCCGACTCTTTGTGACCCCATGAATCACAGCACGCCAGGCCTCCGTGTCCATCACCAACTCCCGAAGCTTACTCAAACTCATGTCCATCGAGTCGGTGATGCCATCCAACCATCTCATCCTCTGTTGTCCCCTTCTCCTCCTGCCTTCAATCTTTCCCAGCATCAGGGTCTTTTCTAATGAGTCAATTCTTGGCATGAGGTGGCCAAAGTATTGGAGTTTCAGCTTCCGCATCAGTCCTTCCAAGGAATATTCAGGACTGATCTCCTTTAGGATGGACTGGTTGGATCTCCTTGCAGACCAAGGGACTCTCCTGAGTCTTCTCCAACACCACAGTTCAAAAGCATCAATTCTCTGGGGCTCAGATTCACAGTCCAACTCTCACATCCATACATGACCACTGGGAATACTATAGGTTTGACCAGACAGACCTTTGTTGGAAAAGTAATGTCTCTGCTTTTTAATATGCTGTCTAGGTTGGTCATAGCTTTTCTTCCAAGGAGCAAGCATCTTTTAATTTCATGCCTGCAATCACCATCTACAGTGATTTTGGAGCCCAAAAAAATAAAGTCTCTCACTCTTTCCATTATTTCCCCATCTATTTGCCATGAAGTGATGGGACCAGATGCCATGATCTTAGTTTTCTGAATATTGAGTTTTAAGCCAACTTTTTCACTGTCCTCTTTCACTTTCATCAAGAGGCTCTTTAGTTCTTCTTTGCTTTCTGCCATACGGGTGGTTGCAGATGACTCTCTATATCTGAGGTTATTGATATTTCTTCTGGCAATCTTGATTTCATCTTGTGCTTCATCCAGCCCAGTGTTTCTCATGATGTACTGTGCATATAAATATACAGCCTTGATGTACTCCTTTCCCGATCTGGATCCAGTCTGTTGTTCCATTTCCAGTTCTAACTATTGCTTCTTGACCTGCATACTGATTTCTCAGGAGGCAGGTCAGGTGGTCTGGTATTCCCATCTCTTTAAGAATTGTCCACAGTTCGTTGTGATCCACACAGTCAAAGGCTTTGTCATAGTCAATAAAGCAGAAGTAGATGTTTTCTGGAACTCTTTTGGTTTTTTGATGATCCAACGGATGTTGGCAATTCGATCTCTGGTTCCTCTGCCTTTTCTAAATCCAGCTTGAATATCTGGAAGTTCACAGTTCTTGTACTGTTGAAGCCTGGCTTGAAGAATTTTGAGCATTACTTTGCTAGTGTGTGAGATGAATGCAATTGTGCGGTAGTTTGACATTCTTTGGCATTGCCTTTTTTTGGGGTTGGAATGAAAACAGACCTTTTTCAGTCCTGGGGCCACTGCTGAGTTTTCCAAATTTGCTGGCATATTGAGTGCAGCACTTTCACAGCATCATCTTTTAGGATTTGAAAAGAGCTGAACTGAAATTCAGTCACCTCCACTAGCTTTGTTTGTAGCGATGGTTCCTAAGGCCCACTTGACTTCATATTCCAGGATGTCTGGTTCTAGGTAAGTGATCACCTACATGGTCTCTTAAATGTTAAGAAAAACTTGAGGAAGGAAAAGGTTTATGTCCTGCAGTTTAAACATTACATACTGCCATAATTCATCAAAATGACATTGAAATCCAGTTTCAGGATGGAAAAGTTTAAACTTTTTTTTAACTGTCTCACTTACATAAAAAAATCTATTACTTTTTTTTTTTTTAAAAAAACCTATAGTTAATATGTGGTATTTTCAATCATAGAATAGAATTTAATATTTACAAATCCTAGTCATCTGAGCAACAGAAGCATTTTCGAGGACAGTGTGCTCAAACTTTTGTGTACTTGTTAAAATGTCGATTCCCAGGCCCCACTCCAGAGGGTCTAACTCAGGAGGCAGGTGAGAACCTGGACTCTGAATTTGTTTACAGTCACCTCCAGGTGATTCTTATGCGCTCAGAGAGACTTGCACTGAAAAACTGACCAGGAAAGAAAAACAGGCAGGAAGAACTGTGTGGTCACCCTGTTTTTGCATGCCAAACAAATCTCTGCCAATTCCTGGATGAGAAAGAAGCACATTTTGCAGGCTATTTAATAGCTTGGCCTCCTTCCTCTTTATCTAAGTTGCATGTCTGCTGACTGGCAAAGAGCAGACTGCAAATTTACTACTTTTGAACTTGTTCCTGGAAATGGTCATGAGCAAATTATTTGCCTTCTTATGGCAGATACACATACAAAGACCCAACAGTACATGCATACATTGAAAAGAAACTGTTAGAGGAAGACCCAAAAGAGATAAAAACTGCTCTATGATGGGGAAAGTACTGGGAGGCGGTACTCACAGAGATCGGAGGCTGAACAACTGCTGGAAAGTGTCAGCTTGAATTTCATAGATTTCATTATGCCGCAGGTCTCTGAAATGACAGGTTCCAGAGATTGACTTCAGAGTCATCAGTTTCAAAAAGTCTTCAGAGAAATTTTACAAGGGATTACCTTCTCTCAATCAAGGAGCACATGAACTATGACTGCCAAGTGACCACTGGAAAAAATTTCTTTTTGTTTTAAAAAGAACATGACAATTTATACACTTAAATAAGTACTGCCTCTCTTTCAAACAAATACTTATTATTCTTTTGGGTGAGCATGCTCAGTTACTTCAGTCATGTCTGACTCAGTGAGACCCCATGGACTGTAGCCCACCAGGCTCCTCTGTCCATGGAATTCTCCAGGCAAGAATACTAGAGTGGCTTGCCATGTCCTCCTCCAGGGAATCTTGCAGGCCCAGGGATCAAACCCGAGTGTCCTGTATTACAGGTGGACTGCTGCTGGGCCTAGAGCTACATTCCAAGTGCAGCATCATTCCAACACTTTGAGGATGCCTCTCCAGGTTCTGCCTTCTGAGCCTTTCTTATATTCTTTGAGGGTCTTCAGGAGTGTCAAATGTTTATCTTCCAAAGATGGATTTTCCCCCTCCCTTAATTGCCCAAAGGCATTCAGAGAAAAATTAAGTGGCAAAGGATAGATGGTTAATATTGTTTTGATCAAAACCAAAGTATGACTCAAAAAGGCAGATGTCTAGTGCAGGAGGCAATTTTAAGAGAGGAATTCTAAACTATTTTATGCAGAAGAAGCATCAGTAGCACCTGAAATAAGACAAATGTGGAATCTCCTCTGAAGGTGGTTATCGTGAAGCAAACATACTAATAAACTCAAGTTCCCCAGTTTTCAAAATGAATGCCATACATAGGAGTTTCACTTGTGTTCAGGAAAAAAAAGATATTAATGCCACTCATTGAAGGTATAAGTTTAGAAAAAAATGCAGAGCTTAAACAAACCCAGTTCATTACTATACCAGTATGGGGAGAAGAAACTACAATAAACGCTTTACTTATAGTGTAATGTATGGTAAAATAATATTATCTATGTTTCCCAGCTTTACAGCCATCATATGCAGTCATGTGTGTAAGAAGGGCAAGCTTCACGTGCCTCCCCAGTGAACCACAGGGTAAGCAAACCAATGACCCCTGGAAATGTGAGTTTTGGCTCTTGGGTTTCACTTGGTGACTTAGAGACTCTTACAGACATACATTTTCTGAAGCTTTTGGCAGACTGAAAAACTGGGTAAATCTTCTAGCAGGTTGTAAGAAAGGTCTCTGAAAAACAGAAGGTACAAAAGGGAAAAATCTGTTACATATTAGTCGTCAGGAAATATGCTTTTCTCTCCCTTTCCCTTCATGATGATCCAGCTCCCAAAGGCAGACTCTGAATGTTTCCCCAGCCCTGACATGGAGCAGGTAGTCATAGGCATTATTGGATTAAGCTGTAGATTCAGATGTCAACTGAAATGTAACTGTTATACTTCTTTAATTGATTTAAATAATTTATCTAATGAATTTATTTATATTTTGTTAGTGATGATCTACAATGTTCTAGCTATTATCTTACAGAAACGAGTACAAATTAAGTTAAATAATTGTGCCTCTGTTTCTAAGAGCTGCTATATCTCTACAGCTAAGAGAGTCACTGTTGGTTCTTTTCTAATCAACGGAAAAAAAAAAAAATCCCATCAACAATTCAAAACACAGCACTAACTTTGAAATCAATCATTACAAGGGGGGAAAAAATCTAAGAAAGTCTTCAGCCAAAACTCAACAAATTACAGAATAACAAAAACATCTGGACATATTTATAGTATAATATAGCTAATCTAAAACAAGCCATGGTAATTTTCAGAAAGCTTAAAAAAAGAAAGCTAGTAGATAAAGTAACAGATAGATATTAAAAAAATCTTGTCTCATGTTTTAAAAGTTATCTGCTAATCAGCTAATTTATTTTCATGCCTGATTCTAAATCTTAAAACCAAATCACCCTATACAACTTAAAAAATCCATACTGTTTTCTGAGTGTATTTTAAATTATTTTATTCTTGTAATTGATTACTTTTTCTTATATTTATTGAATACATGGAATTTAAATAGAAGTACAGTTCAACTTACTACACATGAATAATTCAGATAAAGCTCTGTGGAAACACAAATTTGTAGTTTACACTAGAGATTTAAAAGACCAAACCAAACTGGTGAAAAAAATACTCTGCATCTATACACAAATAACACTTGATTAACAATATCGTGTGTATTTTTGAAAAGTAGTGAATGCGATAAAGTGGTCACACATAAAAGCTGACAATAATTTGGTTTGCTCATCTCCACAGACTGCAAGGGGACCAACCCTTTCTGTGTGACTCTCAGTAGAGGCACATGAAGACTTCTTCTACATAAAGACGCAGTGTTACCTCCTACCTACCTTCTACCTAATGATTTTCATGGCTAACACTGATCAAGCACTTCTTATATATAGACACCATGTTTACAGCTTGAACTGAATTATTTTGTTTAATCCTAGTGGTCACCTTATGAGGGAAACATTGTGTTGATCCCCACACAAAGAAAAATGACTAAGATCACCAGCTAGTCAGTGGGGACAGCCATGCATAGCCAAGTCATTCCCATGGAAGAGAAGTCACTTGGAGGCAAAATCACTCATGTGCAGTGATGCTGCCTCATTTAGCAGGTACTCAGCCACAGGAAGGGAGCACTCAGACCTCTCCTTCCAGAACATACAGCAGACCGGAGTACGGGTCAGGACCTGTGGTTGTGCTCCCAACTTTAATTCTACTTGGTTGATGTGCTGAACGCAGCATTAATGCCTTTTTCAATTCTCTCCTTAAATGAGAAGATATGGGTTGTTATAAAGAACAAATTAATACTATAGATGGACGTATTTTGAAAATAGTAAGATAGGGACTTCCTCAGCCTCAGTGTAGGCCGCTGTAGACTCAGGTGCTTTACCATTCTGTGTGACATTGTGGAGACAGATGCAATTTAAATACTGCCTCCCTACTTATCAGTTTTAATGGGTGAAATCCCGGTCCTGTTACTCAGCCAGCTTCCTCAAAACTGAGCATGTGTCTAGCCTGTCTTAGGTATGGCGGGCAGAATTCCAAGATGGCTGCTGAGATTTCCACCTACTAGTGTCTAGACGCTTTCTCCCAGTTGCGCACTCCCTGAAGAATGTTCCCATTCTGCCACTTAACATTGTAGAGCTGCTTGTCGTTTGCCACTGGACAAAGCTTGTGCTGGAATCACAGCTGCCACAGAAGTCTCCTTTGTGAGAACAGAGCCCTGCGAGGGACCCAGGTGCTTTCATGACATCCCCGCAGTGCTGGAGGAGGTGATAACAGAGCACTGCAGGAGGAGGCTGAAAAATGGAAGGTCAAAACCAGGCTCTCCCAGCTCCTATAAACTACTTTTTGTAAAATGTGGGGAGGGCAGAGAACAAAAGTCCCAAGGCAACAGAAATAACACACGCAAGTTGTTCACCCGTTAGATGAAACATTGTGTGGGCCTGATAATTTTATTTTGGCATCCGTATTGGGTTTCTGATTATGATTTTTTTTTTCCTGCTTTGCAGAGGATTTAGAGGGAGGTGGGAATGAAGTTACATTGGTTTGTTCATATCCATTTTCTGAAAGGAAACATGTGCCAGTTGAAATGCTAATGGGAGACTATTTGGGACTTGCAAACAAGGGGCCCACTGCCATTATTGCCGTTGTTGTTCTTGTTTAGTTGCTAAGTCGTATCTGACTCTTTGTGACCCCATGGACTGTAGCCCGCCAGACTCCTCTGTGTATGGAATTTCCCAGGCAAGAATACTGGAGAGGGTAGCCATTTTCTTCTCCAGGGGATCTTCCTGACATGGGGATCGAACCTGCGTCTCCTGCATTGGTTTTTTTTGTTTGTTTGTTTTGTTTTTTAACCACTGAGCCACCTGGAACACTCCACTGCCATTATTACTAGGGTCATATCCAAGAGCCACTTCCCTGGACCAAGGCAGGCAAAGGATGCCTGACCTCCTGAAGACCTGCAAGGAAAGAACTTTCTCCTCCTTTAAAGGATTATTGAAATAATGCCTGTCATTTCAGCCCTGTTTACATAACATTATTGCCTTACTGATACGCACAGTACTTGGAGATTAGGTAACTGATCACAGACAGTTTGAGGAAGAGATGAGATCTGTGCTCCAGTTAAAGTCCTGTTGAAACATAAACCAGACATCATTCTTGTATTCAGACATCATACAGGGACATATTTTGATTCATTGATGCTAAGACTGGTCAGGCCTGAAGGGCAGTGCAGATTCTGGGCAAAGTCAAGAGCCTACTCAAGTACTTACAGACTCTCCAGGCTCGCAGTTCCAGTTAAATCAGGAAATTCAGTTATTTGTGAGGCACCATTCAAAGTCCTAGAAGGAGGAGTACATGAGTATTACCGGGAGAAAATTCTAGGAAGGGGTCATCTTTATGGCCATTTCAAAACACTTGAAATGTTCATTTCGTCTTCACAGCAACCTTGCAAAGGGAAAATACTCGGTAAGAGAAATAAACACTTACAGTGTTCTTAGTTCAGGTAAATGTTGAAAAGCAGATCTCCCAACAAGCTGGATGGGGTTATCATAGAAATGTCTGAAAAAATCCAAACACCAATGTCTCATTATAAAACTTTAATGACAAATGAATATTCCTTCCAAATTGCAACAAATAAAATTACATTATTTATGTAATTTTGATTATTTGACTTCAGGTAAACTTCAAAACTATTTCACTCACATTATGAAGCTTTTGGTAGGAAATCCATACTATTGAAAATTTCTGACAAGGCAGATATGAATGTTAGCTACTATGGAGCAAAGCAAGTGAACTGGCTATTGTTTAGTCACTAAGTCGTGTCTGACTCTTGCCACCCCATGGACTATAGCCACCAGTCACCACTGTCGTGGGATTCTCTAGGCAAGAATATGGAGTGGGTTGCCATGCCTTCCTCCAGGGGGATCTTCCTGACCCACGGAATGAACCCGGGTCTCCTGCACTGCAGGTGAAATCCTCACCACGAGCCGCTTGGGAAGCCCGAACTGACTGTAATTACACTTAAGACTCTTCCTCTACCTCCAATATCTAGAATATCCGTTGAGTGGCAAAATGTTATCCAAGGTGCTGGCAGTTATATCATTAGCTAAAGAAAGATGAAATTCTCTATATTTACATGAGGGTCAGTAGCCTCTGGTCAAATCTTACAACATACACAAAGGGGTCTTCAAATATATTTGAGAGGAAATTTGCTACTCTGGGTTTATAACATTCGATTTTGAAAATTTAATTATTGCTCTAAAAGGTAACACATTATTAGAACTGAAAAAATATTTTGCTCTATGGATGTTATCAATGTAGTGATATTTGAACTGCCTGGTAATTGTAGGGTAATTGAAGAGAACTTGGGGGGATGGTCAAGAGGGTTGGCTTGAGCCATGCAGAAAGCTGAGAATATCAGCAAAAGGAGTAGGTGACTAAGTTAAATAGAGATCCCTGACTGTGTTTCATAGCAAGAGAATGACAACTCGGATGCTGTGCTTCCAGGGGGATCACTCTGCTAGTGGTAGAGGCAGGCAGGTGAGTCTTAGACTGGTCAAAATCTAGAGGATTTAGAGGGGGAAAATGAAGTGGCAGAGGGGATGGAAAGAAGTTATGGATAGGATGGGGTCTACAGAGGTAGAAATTAGCTTGGGTAGCCAATGCGACAAGAAAAACAAAGAAATTGAGTCAGGGTGGGGAGTGCGGGCAGGAGTGGCATTGGCAAGGGCTAGAAATAGAGGCAGAAGCAAGTGTTTCCTGGAGAAAACATTCACGGCTGTCCTGTAGTGGATAGGAGCACTAATCAACATTGGGGACTGTTAGTCCTCTTCACGGGCCATTACCATATCAAAAGAGTGATTAAGAAAACCAGTCCTGTGGCTTCAAGAAAAAAAAGGGGCAAAGAAAGGCAATACAATCTGCCAACTTCCAGTATGTAAATACTCTCTAATGAGAACTAATGTTTATTGGCAATAAGCTTTAACCCCCTTAGTTTGCCAACAGACTGTCAGAACATTTCAGAAATGATGAATGGTATGTTTTTTTCTCAGGTGTCAGGGCTAATTGGGATTCCAGCTCATTTGTGACAAATGCTACCCAGTTCCAGAAAGCCTCTCCATCAAGTTGGCACAGGACAACCGATATCTGCCAAGAAGTGCCCCTAAAGTCCTGTTCAGAAGTTATCCTTACTCCCCCTCCTCCATATTTCAGACTTCTCCCCCATGACTTCAGGCCAATACTGTGCCCCAATCCTGCCAGCTGTCTTTTAATTAAGAGCCAGACTAATACTTACGTATTTTCCCCTTCCTATATATACCTACACATGATTAATTTTTTGTTTGTGCTAAATATGAAACACAAAATTAATCATAGTTTGAAGCTGTAACTCTATCTTATGCCATTACGGCATATAAATCATCACACACACATTTCTAGAACATAGGCACCTTTCTAGAATTACACCCTAGTTTGCATAAAAGTAACTCAGTGTTTGGACTTAAACATGAATGCGTATAGAGACTTAGTATAAAACAGTAGTTCCCTCATCTCCCCCTCCTTCTTGCAGTAAGGGCCCTCTATTGTATGTAATACTATATATATATATTTATATTTTAGCTTATTGAGGTATAATTGACACACCCATGCATGTATTATTGTGCATGCTCAGTTGTGTTTTCCTCTTTGCGACCCCATGGACTGTAGCCCACCAGGCTCCTCTGTCCATGGGATTTTTTGGGCAAGAATGCTGGAGTGGGTTGCCATTTCCTTTTCCAGGGGATGTTCCCGACCCCGAGATCGAACCCAAGTCTCCTGCATCTCCTGCACTGCCCGGTGGATTTTTTTTTTTTTTTTTTTTACCTCTGAGCCACCTGAGAAGCCCTAACTGAAACATAAAATTGTATATTTAAAATTTACATGGTGGCGCCTGGATGTATGTCTATATTGTGAGGGTTTCCCAGGTGGCACAGTGGTAAAGAATCTGCCTCCTGATGCAGGAGATGCAGGTTCAATCCCTGGATCAGGAAGATCCCCTGGAGTAGGAAATGGCAACCTACTCCAGTATTCTTGGCTGGAAAATTCCATGGGTAAAGGAACCTGGTGGGCTACAGTCCAAGGGTCCCAAAGAGTCAGACACAACTGAGCATGCACACACACATACATTGTGAATGAATTCCCCCCATGTAGTTATTTATCACATATTTATCTTTTTTGGTGAGAACATTTAATATAATAATCTATTTTTCTAGTATACTTGAGTTCAAGTTCTGAATGACTAGGTGACCTTGACACTGACATTTTAAAAAATCAGTTTTATTACTTTGACAATAGAGATAAGCAAAAAAGCATTTCATAAGATGATTGTGAAGTGAGATGAGGCATTTGATGATACCAAACATAAGGCAATGCACATTTTAGGTCCTAGAAAAAGAATCTTTGATATAACTTCAGCATTCAGCTAAAAACTAGCAAAACATCTCCATATATACTTCTCTACATGGATTTTTACAGTGCCTGAGACAAAACTTGGGCAAATATAGAACATTTATTGTATTATGCTTAAAAGTGCAATGCATGCTATATTGCAGGATAGAAAAATCAAAAAGAAAATATGACCACTTACATTGTAATAAGAGAAGGGTTGCCTACAAAGGCTTTCTCCGGTATCGACTTGATATTGTTGCTATGAAATCCTCTAGAAAGAGAGGAAAAGACAGTTGATAGAAAATAACCTGTGGGATAAAATAATTTCATAGTCCCTTCCCCAAACCTGTGGCAATAATCAGCAGTTTTAGTAACCAGAGGATAAGGTTAAATTCCTTCATGCATTTTGAAACTTTCACGCCCTCACTCTCTAGGAGAAGAGGAAATCACAAGCTGTCATCTTGAATGAGGAATGAAGAATCTGAAAATAATAACCATGCTTTATGGAAACTTATAACCTAATGTTATAAAAAGAAAATCCATCCATTACTATCCAATAGAGCATCATGGTCTAACGACTTGAGACAGAGGAAACCATCTTTGGAGAAAGGATTATGATCACTCCTCCTGACCCCATTTGCAGCCAGGAGAAGAGAAAATTGACTTAAGCTGCAGTTAAGTGGAGATTTAGGTAATCTCCTTATGAGGACAAAATTTCCTGAGCTGAAGAAAGGGGCCCCAGCTCAGTGAGTCTGTAATAACAAAACTGATTCTCATCTGTCGGTGTGATGTCATCTGACTGGCAGGGGGCAGAGTCAGTGGTCTTGGTCTACGTGGGTCTGTGGCTGAAGGAGGTGAGTAGAGTGGCCATCTTGGGGCTGCCTGAGCCAGACAGTGATGACTTATTGGGTAAGCCCCACATGGGCGTCCTGCGGAAGAACCCCACAGAGGCTTTTTTCTTATGAACAAGCCCTGCTGTCTACCTCCTTCAGCTGTGTGCCAAGAGAAGAGGCTCTATGTTTATTTTTCTTTCCAAGTGTTAGAACATTACAAAGATTATTCATATGCTTAGGTATAAAGAAAAGTAATTAAATAATAAATGTAAAAAGATAATATATGAAACTTAATAGCTGAAAGTTAGCTTTATCATAGTAAAATGGTGGGGTTCTTTAAAAATTAAGTAATATTTATGAAGCATTAAAGGAATATGGAATAATGTATAGGAAGGCATCTAACATTATACTAAGTGTGTACACTGTATTCATCTAGTCCTAGACTCATGCAACCTAGAGAAGTTTGTTGCTGGATATGCACAGCAAATCAGTGACTTCCAACATAGTTCTCTACATACCTATAGAGCATATATAAATGTTGGAAAAATATGACTTACAGAAATACATATTTTTTCCTAATAAACACATATTAGAGAAATCCATCATAAATTTTAAAAGATTATCTGCTATTTTTGGTGATAGAATCAAATTAAAATACATTTTAGATGTAGTTAACCATTATTTATATGACCTTTCAAATTCTTCTTAGTCGTATTATATACAGTAGTCAAACACATCTTAAAATAAATTCACAAAGAATAGTTCTCTCACTAAATTTGTCCTACTTACAGTTCTTTAAGGTTGGAGAGTGTCCTGACTGCAGTGGGGAATTCATCAAGATTATTATAATTTAAGTCTCTGAAAATAAGTAAACAGCATGTTCAGGTTTTCATTAAAAAATTCATGTACATGACATTTACAAGGAACGTTAACATGATCTTCCAATGGGCCAGTATCACTGATAACAATTCCTTCTCTATAAGGAGAGAGACTTTGTTGGCTTGCTGAGCACCATCATTCCACAAGAATCTGCACTGAAATGATCATTAGACTGATTGTGAGAAATTTCCAAGAGTCAAGGGTCAATGGCAGTGGGCATTAAAAAAGGGAGGGAGTTTGGGATGGACACGTGTACACGGCTATATTTAAAATGGATGGCCAACTGTGGAGGACCTACTGTGGATAGCACATGGAACTCTGCTGAATGTCATGTGGCAACCTGGATGAGAGGGGAGAGTTTGGGGGAGAATGGAAACATGTCCATGAGTGGCTGAGTCCCTCCTCTGTTCACCGGAAACTACCACAACATTGTTTGTTAATTGGCTATACCCTAATACAAAATAAACCCTTTTTTTTTAAAGGACATGTACAGCATCGTGAATGTCCAAGTGTCTAGAACACGTGGCCAGGTGTCTGTGGCTGGCTGATGCCGTTCTTTACCTGAACCTAGCTCACCAAGCTGCCAGCGAATCTGTGCCCTCCTTGACCACCTCTGCTTTCCAGGCCCCGCCTCCACCCTCTGACTCTGGCCGGTTGCTTTTCAGAGGCTCTCCCGAGAGGACCTCTAGGAAGGAGGCTGTATTCCTGGCTCAGGTGCCTGAAGTCCAGGGTGACAGACTGCTTGTGCAGACGCTGATGTGGTACAGGGTGCTCTGAAGAAGGACATCGGGTCTAGAATCTCCACACGGTCACAAATAAGGATTCGTTTTCCTGATGTGTGGGGCAAAGCTCTACCATCCTTCATGCACGGACAGGGAGTGACCGGACAATCAATCTCAAGTCATTCGTTTCTCTGTTATGACACAAATGGCTTTTCAATTCCATTACTCACAAGCGCTTTATAGACTTACTCCACCTCTGATCTACATCTCCATATGAAAAAGTAATTGCCTGCTGATCTCTGGGAATGGCAGATTTCCCAGATGACGCAGAAAAACCTTTTGGTCAGGCAATCAGATGTGGTTAGATCTTCCTCTGTGGGGAAGAGTTGCTATTTAATTTTAAGAGAGAGATAATTTGACCGAGTTAAACATGAATCAAGATTCCTACTTGTCTGGCACAAACCATCCTTAAGCTACACAGCAAGCAGGAAACGTGTGTCTTTTGTGGACATAAATTTTCTTCCTGTTTCTAAGTCTCTCCAGATGCTCCGTTTTGATTAAATGAGGATTGGATCCTTATAAATTACTCAGATTTCTAGTGAGGGAAAGGAAGATGTTGGGAATAAATTGGTTATTTTACCTATCCTCTGGAGCCCTGGGCAAAGTGAGGGAAGAGGGGACATTGAGACTTATATGAATTTGCCCTGAATGCATGAACTGCCTGAATTTGCAATCCTGGGTCCTTATCCCAAACATGGGGGAAAAAAAAAAAGAAAGACTATTTATGGAAATAACCTATCGAAGCCCATCGTGTTTTCTGTTCCTGTTGAGTTGAAAAGGACTGGAAGGTGCTTTCCATTGCTAAGATCCCCAGACCAGCCCTTGTGTAATTAAGGGAGAATTTCTAATTTTTCCAAGCAGCTGATTGATGGGAACAGCTTGCCTGTGCCATTAAGCTGACTTCAAAGTCCTGCCTGGACTCATTCACCTTCAGCATCTCCACATGAGGATGCGTCCTCCCTTCTAAGAGGAAACACAGTGACTTAGTAACCCTGGAAGGACAGCTGTTGGGTCCCTCAGAAACGAGTGAATGCAGGTCCGGTTAGATGCTATGCTGACCAGGTACATATCGCTAAATTCTGTATGCAAATGAACAACGGGCTCTAAGGCCACAGGAGAGGTGTTCTTTGGTCATGGCCTTCCGCTGTCTGGGCTAGAGCCAGTGGTGTAGATTCAGTGATTCTGAGTGGCTTATTTTGTGTGCATGCTAAGTTGCTTCAATCACGTCTGAAGGTGAGTCTTTGTGACCCGACAGGCTGTAGCCCACCAGGATCCTGCCCGTAGGATTTCCCAGGCAAGAACACTGGATGGGGTGGCCATTTCCTTCCCCAGGGATCTTCCCGCCCCAGGGATCGAACTCTCGTCTCCTGCATTGGCGGGCAATTTCTTTATCACTGAGCCACCTGGGGAGCCCCAAACATGGATTTTGGAGTCAAATTAGGGAAGGAAGCAAGCCTCAGTCTTGCTGCTAACTGACTGTGTCATGTTGATAAAATAACTTTCAGTCAGTTCAGTCACTCAGTCGTGTCTGGCTCTTTGCAACCCCATGAATTGCAGCACGCCAGGCCTCCCTGTCCATCACCAACTCCCGGAGTTTACTCAAACTCATGTCCATCAAGTCGGTGATGCCATCCAACCATCTCATCCTCTGTCATCCCCTTCTCCTCCTGCCCCCAATCCCTCCCAGCATCAGGGTCTTTCCAATGAGTCAACTCTTCCCATGAGGTGGCCAAAGTATTGGTGTTTCAGCTTCAGCCTCAGTCGTTCCAATGAACACCCAGGACTGATCTCCTTCAGGATGGACTGGTTGGATCTCCTTGCAGTCCAAGGGACTCTCAAGAGTCTTCTCCAACACCACAGTTCAAAAGCATCAATTTTTCAGCGCTCAGCTTTCTTCACAGTCCAACTCTCACATCCATACATGACCACTGGAAAAACCATAGCCTTGACTAGATGGACCTTTGTTGGCAAAGTAATGCCTCTTCTTTTTAATATGCTATCTAGGTTGGTCATAACTCTCCTTCCAAGGAGTAAGTGTCTTTTAATTTCATGGCTGCAATCACCGTCTGCAGTGATTTTGGAGCCCCCCAAAAAATAAAGTCTGACACTGTTTCCACTATTTCCCCATCTATTTCCCATGAAGTGATGGGACCAGATGCCATGATCTTAGTTTTCTGAATGTTGAGCTTTAAGCCAACTTTTTCACTCTCCTCTTTCACTTTCATCAAGAGGCTTTTTAGTTCCTCTTCACTTTCTGCCATAAGACTGGTGTCATCTGCATATCTGAGGTTATTGATATTTCTCCTGGCAATCTTGATTCCAGCTTGTGCTTCTTCCAGCCCAGGGTTTCTCATGATGTACTCTGCATATAAGTTAAATAAGCAGGGTGACAATATACAGCCTTGACATACTCATTTTCCTATTTGGAACCAATCTGCTGTTCCAGGTCCGGTTCTAACTGTTGCTTCCTGACCTGCATACAGGTTTCTCAAGAGGCAGGTCAGGTGGTCTGGTATTCCCATCTCTTTCAGAATTTTCCACAGTTTATTGTGATCCACACAGTCGAAGGCTTTGGCATAGTCAATAAAGCAGAAACAGATGTTTTTCTGGAACTCTCTTGCTTTTTTGATGATCCAGCGGATGTTGGCAATTTGATCTCTGGTTCCTCTGCCTTTTCTAAAACCAGCTTGAACATCTGGAAGTTCACGGTTTACGTATTACTGAAGCCTGGCTTGGAGAATTTTGAGCATTACTTTACTAGTGTGTGAGATGAGTGCAATTGTGTGGTAGTTTGAGCATTCTTTGGGATTGCCTTTCGTTGTGATTGGAATGAAAACTGACCTTTTCCAGTCCTGTGGCCACTGCTGAGTTTTCCAAATTTGCTGGCATATTGAGTGCAGCACTTTCACAGCATCATCTTTCAGGATTTGAAATAGCTTAACTGGAATTCCATCACCTCCACTAGCTTTGTTCGCAGTGATGCTTTCTAAGGCCCACCTGACTTCACATTCCAGGATGTCTGGCTCTTTACTGAAGCCTAAAAATGGTTGTCTTGTTCTCTCTTTCTCTCTCTCTTTTTGGCTGCACCACTCAGAATGAGGAACTTCCCTGACCAGGGATTGAACCTGAGCCCCCCACAATGGAAGTGTGGAGTCTTAACCACTGGACCCTTAGGGAAGTCCTGGAGTCTAAAGAGGGGTCACAGTACCTGCTCTCATAGGATGGTTGTAGGATTGATTTGAAACCATGTGTGCTGAGTTGAGTGCTCAGTACAATATTTGGCTAGAGATACACTCAATAAAGGGTAGGTGTTGTTACGTTTTAGACATTTGAGTTGCTCCTGCAGGAACCTCCACTGTTTGCTGATGAGATGCCTATTCCTCTGATTGGACAGAGTCTGGCACTTGCTCGTCGGCACCCTCTGGTTCAGTGGGGAGGGCCTCACTCATGAATGGTGAGCCTGAGTGACAATACTGAACTGATCCCTGACAGAGAGTACACATCCCTGAGCAAACAGGCCCTGCTCAGTAGAGGACATCTCATTTAGCACCTAATGATTCCAACTAATTTATTACTCTTGTTAGATTAAAATAAAATCTCAGTTTTATTATTTGGCTCTGTAGAGTGTGTATAGGGGCGTAAGATAAAGCCATCGTAAATATCTGTTTAAAGCTCAAGCAATTAACCAAAACAAATAGCAATTTTGACTTTAAGG
The DNA here is from genome assembly GCF_910594005.1 of Cervus elaphus. Classification (NCBI taxonomy): domain Eukaryota; kingdom Metazoa; phylum Chordata; class Mammalia; order Artiodactyla; family Cervidae; genus Cervus; species Cervus elaphus. The sequence continues at coordinate 2,906,288 of NC_057817.1, read as the reverse complement.
CTATTTTGATTCCTTCCAAATAGTCATGAAAACACTGAAAAAAGGGAAACAAATAAAAGGTCAACTCACAAAGTCTCTAGGCTGTGGAGCCCATCAAAGCATTTCTTTCCCATGGAGTGGATTCTATTGTTATGGAGATGTCTGCAGGAGAACATTACAGCCAGTCAGGAAGGCGGATTGCACATGGAAATTTAGGCAAAACGTTTTGATTGCTGAAATCCAAAAACACTTACTCTCAAGAATGCGCTAATTACATGTAAGAAATGCTCTGTTTAACATTTCTGTTGGCTTGCTTTAAAGGCTTTATGCCCCATTCACTCTTACCAGAGATGAATACCACAGAATTTCAGTCACAGTTTTACCTTCTGGGTTTGAGATATCATGGAGTGAATAATAATTGTGGGATTAGCAACAAGGCTGGCAAAAGTAAATTTAGGTTGCTCAGTGTGGAATATAGAATGTTAAATAGAGATTCTGACCAACATCAAGTGGGGGATGTAGAGGAGGAGGTCCGAGGAGGCCGCAGCAAATCTATCAAAGCTGACGGCTTACTGTGGCTGCATTGCCCGGGTGGGGCCACAGGTTAATAGCAAACAACAATTTCACCCACAGAGAATGGGGATCAGATTTTTTGACTGCCCAAGGAGATTAGTTATTGTCGTAGTATAAATGTGTCTAATTATCCTCTTTGGCTCAATGATAAGTCGGTTAGGTCAGGGCCAGTGAGAACAGCTGTGTGCATGACTGAAAAACTGGACCACGTCCCAGAGGGATTTTTGGGAAATGGGCTTAAGGAGGTCAGGGGGAAAGAGAAGAGCTGAATCTCTGTAAATTCATTCCCTCTAGTGGAGGGAAAAGTTAAAGCACCTACCCAGCTTCTGGTGGAACAGAAGCATCATCTTTGTATATGAACTTCAGTATAGAAATTTGTCAATGTCACCCCACACTTGCAATCCTTTCAGACAAAGGTTGCTCTTCTAATAAATATATGCTGGTATCATGTTAGATCCATGTGATACTTACTGAGAATCTTTTACAGGCAACACATGAGGGGAACCTAAATAGATGGATGAGAGGCTGGCCAGCCCTCAGAGTACACACCGCAGTGCGAGGCGGACCCGTCTTCAGGAAAAGTGGGATGGCTGAAGCCTACGGGTCTGGGGGCAGGCATGAGCAAAGGCAGAGACAGTGCAGAGGATGCTCTCCTCGAAGAAAGCTAATCTGTGAGCCTTTCAAGTAGCTCCTGCTGTCCTCTGTCAGCACTGACTGACTACTGTATTATACATGTGGGGCACATTGCTGCCCTCTTGAACTGTTTATTTTTCCAACTATTACTTGAGAACCATTTTAGTTTACTTAAAATAATGAAATCTAGACCTCAAAGGGAAAAAGCCTTACAAACGCATAACTTGTTGTCTAGGGTTTGTCCCTTGCTTCTGTTACCTTGGAAGGGGTTTAAGAGGTACTTATTAAATAATAAGAAGGGCATATTTCAATTTGACCTGCATTACAAATTAGTATCAGAAATAAGGGATTTTTATTAACTTTGGTCATGGGACTAACTATACAGTGTGGTGATTACCTGTGTCATATACAATGGTTTCCCTGAGATAGAGGTCATATTTTGTTATTTCTGGATGCCTAGCAGTGCTTAGCACTTACCAGGTGCTCAATAAATGTTGTTTGATTCTTTTACACGATTAGAACATTTAGGAGTCATTTTGGGGGGTTTTCCTCCCTTAAAATGTCCCTCTTCAAAGCCTGAAGTGCTATCATTTTAAGGTCAAGGTCCCACCAAGAATTACAAGGTCTTGGTGAATTTAGAAACTGTTAGAGAAGGGGGAAAAAATCAATAAAACTTACAGAACCACCAAGCTGGAGAGGTTTCCAAAGGCATAGTCTGGTATGTGGTGTATTTTGTTGAGGGCCAAGGTCATGGCCTGCAGCGCTGATAGGCTTCTGAGAGCCTGGACCGGGATCTCCGTCAGCGCGTTGTCGTCCAGCCACAGGTGCCTCAGGGAATGCAGGCCGCGGAAGCAGCTGGGGGGCACGGAGCCGATGCGGTTGGCATCCAGACGCCTGGGGAGGCAAGCGAGAAAGAGTGGAAAGCAGAGAGCAGAGCCCAGGCGGAAGACGGGCTCTGCAGGAGAACCTCGACATGCCGATCAGCAAGAGTGAGACGGGGCTGGGGCCGCAGGGGCCCTGACCTCTAGGGCGTCTGCCTCCTGCCAGCCTCTGCTCTGGGTGCCAGCAGGACCGCTGCTGGGAATTCCACAGGGCTGTGACTCTCTTCCAGGCTTGGGTGGACCATGCTTTCCGGCAAGGCAAACACCACTCCCCTGGGCTGTGGTGTTTCAGCTGATGATCCTTTAGCTTTCCTTTCTGACACCAGGAGAAAGACACCCCCTCTGCTCCTTCCCACATCAACCAAGTCAGACAAATGCTGTTGCCTTCCTGGACTGTTTTGAACACACAAAACATACTTATTTTGGCTCATTGAGCTGTGGGGAAAGATTATTTTAGCTTTTGGAAAGGACTGAGTAAGTTTTACAAGGCTAGGTCAGGGAGATTCCCTGGAGGAGGGCATGGCAACCCACTCCAGTATTCTTGCCTGGAGAATCCCATGGACAGAGGAATCTGGCGGGATGCAGTCCACGGGGTCGCAAAGAGTCGCATACGACTGAACTGACTTAGCACACATGCATGAGTAATTTTTACAAGGCTGTTAGAGATATGCTTCAGGGCTGGGGAGGCGCCCCTCGCCCCTTAGTACTCTGCTGCAAGGCCTAAAACAAGCAGGCTTTCTTGTTCATCCTAACCAACGGCATTGAGCAGATGTTTGCTTTCCTTGACATTTTAAATGAATAGTAAAATAGCTTTCCCAGTTTTTGCTTGCTTTTTCTACATATCACTTTTTTTTTTTTTTTAAATGGGGAAATAAGTCTAAAAATAGGTCTAGTTAATAAGCTGCTGCAGCTTCAGAGCCAGTAGAGGGAGTGCAGAACATTCATTTTACCCTCATCCAGCCTAGAAGTGGCCGTGACAGCAACGCCTCAGCTTTTCCTACTGAAGGGACCAGACAGGCACAGACTGAAGTTTTCTGTAAGGTGCATGAACCACAGGACCCTCGACATTCAGTTATGCATCCGCCAGCCCTCACTCTTTTTTTTTTTCCAATCTGTTCTTAAGACTCACACATTTATTTGCATTTTCAAAGCTAGGATTTAAAAAAGAAGAGTTGCATTTTAAGCAGTGCGTGTATTAGGAAGGATTAGAACATCACGACTGGATTTTGAAAAATGTTTTAGGAAGCATTTAAGACTAAACAGATGCAGGAAGCACTCCAGGATCATGAAATAATCCCCTGCAGACCAAATTTAAACAGCTTAAAAGCAGCATTCTCTGTAGTAGGGAGTGCCTCTCCATGAAAAGTGGCTTCCCCACTTTCGGTCACACAAGTCATTCCACTCCTGCTCTGACCCCTGCTTCCCCCGACTGAATGGGGAAGCATGACCTCCAGGCCCTGAGCCAAGCTTTTAAATTTAATTTAATTTTTTAATTGGAGGAAAATTGCTTCCCAGCGTTGTGTTGGTTTCTGCCATACAACAATGCAAATCAGCCATAATTATACCCATAGTACCTCCTTCTTGAGCCTTTCTCCCCTCCCCCCCACCCCGCCACCCCTCTAGGTCAAGTTTTGATGCTGAGATAAGGTCACTTGGAACAAACAAGTCCGATGCCACAGTCCACTCACAATCAAATTTCCAGGGGAATAACCATCCCTGTAGGCAGCAGACTCGCAGCTTCCAGATATCTCAAGGTTCTGTCTACAAGCAGGACAGAAAACATCCAGGCAAGCCCAGCATGGTCCCTTTCCCTCAGTCCAGCAACAACATGCTTGGCCCATGTTCAGATAAGGTGCGCTTTCATCAGGGCATGAGGAGGTGCTTGTTTTTGTTTGACTAGGAGTAAAGCACATATGTAAACTCTCCTTAATGACTGCACTGATTACAGGATGAAGACGTTATTTAAATACTATGAATTTCCAAGTTTTTGTTGACATATTGTCTGATGATTGCCAGTGGCTTATGTGGTGAAACTATGAGTGGCTTCTAAGTCCTGAAAAGGACTGACCTTCAAGTTCAGTGCAAAGGGGGAGCATGTACAGAAAAGACTCTCTCTGCATTGAGTCATGAACTTGTCTTTTGCGATATTTAAGTTACTACCAAAGTTTCTGCAGGATCTCAAGTGATTCTGGCATCAGTTCCCAAAGTTAAAAAGCCCATTTCTCTGGATACATGTCTTTTACGAATCATTTCTCCTCCCAGTAAAAAGGATATACTCTAGTTTTCACACCATAATCTTAGAGCAATGTACTATGTGAAATGAAATGACTAGGCTCGGGCAATTGTTCACATTCCAAGCTCTAACACATCCAGACGCGCCGCTTGGCATCCCGAGTGCGGCACTAAATGTTTCTCTGTCTCAGCAGTTTCTTCGTCTAAGAAACTCCCCATAAATACACTTCTCCTCCTTGTAGTGTTTTGAAGTCCGTGTCTACCTGGCTGCAGTGGTCCAAATCTATTTCAGAGAGTGGTATATTATTCATGCTCAGAGGTAGTATCCGATTGGCTGCAGTGGTCCAAATCTATTTCAGAGAGTGGTATATTATTCATGCTCAGAGGTAGTATCCGATTGAATCTTAACAGAAGATCTCCAGACAAATTGGAGTGTGGAATTCATTATTCAACCACTTGTCCAGGTGGTTCTTACAGAACAAGGTTAAGACTGTGGACAAAGCAGCTGGCAGGGCTCAAGTTGTGCCGACTCCGTGAGCAAACAAAGAGCTCATGTTATGTCAGCCTGGTCTTTAGGGTCAGCTGGGCATCGTCCATTCATCTGCTTGAAAAATGCAATATTGAAGTGCTAGAGTTTAAGGAGAACACCACTACGCAGGCCATGAAAACACATGAAGACATGTCAGGAGCAGCAAAAATAACTATGTGTATAACTCCACCTTTTAAGGCTTTCTTTGTCATCATTTCTATTTCCTGAAAGTCACAAGGAATGTATGTGTGTGTGTGTTCAGTCATCTCAGAATCTGTGAAAAAGTGAAGAGATTTGGGATGAGAAATTTCGAGTCCAAGTCAAATAACAGCTATATGACCATGACCAAGTCAACAGACCTCAGCTTTCACATCTATAAATTGAGGGTAACCCCTCTAATAGGTGGCTTTACGATTAAAGAAAAGAATACAACAAGACTTTGTAAATTATAAAGCCCCTTGATGATTTTACGTTATCATTGCTGGAGGTTGGGTTAACAGTTAGTGTTTTTGTGTTTTGACACAGAAACCAGTCAGAAAAAAAGAAGAAACTCAAATTTTCCCTTAGTCAAACATGGGTTTACATGAGTGCACCTGTCAGTAAATTTCATTTCTGAGACATGCAGACTACTCTTTCATCCCTGTGACAGAAATAACGCAGTGGTGTCTGCAAACAGACGTAACAGAAGTCATCCTTCCTTTCCAGCCTTCAGTATTATCATACGTGTGTGTGTGTCAGTATCACAAAGGGCGAATGGTTTTGTTCCTGTTACATTACTGAATACTACATCTTCATTCTGAAGGCAAAGGAGAAGCGATGACATGTGGTAGATGGCATACTGTCAGAGAAAGTTTCTAGCAATGATCTTGGTGTTGAAATATCCATTGATAATGTGGCAGAAGCAGCATAAAGCCTGCAAGCAGTTAGGTGTAGCAAAATAAAACACTTTAATACGGCCCCTTCTTTCTGACAAATAAACCTCTTAACTCTGATATTGAAATGCAGTATGAGATGTATGGGGAGAGTACCATGGACACTTACATTACCGTATGTAAATAGACAGCCAAGGGGAATTTGCTGTGTGTCTCAGGAAACTCAGACAGGGGCTCTGTCTCAACCTAGAGGGGTGGGGTGGGGAGGGAGACGGGAGGGAGGTTCAGAAGGGAGGGGATATATGCATACCTATGGCTGATTCATGTTGAGGTTTGACAGAAAACAGCAAAATTCTGTAAAGCAGTTATCCTTCAATTAAAAAATAAATAAACAAAAAAGAAAAGTAATGACTATATGGGAAATGACACTCACTGTATGCACCATTTGTGCCTTATAACTTACAGAAAAAGATAGATAAAATAACATTTTACTCTACTTCTTAAGTCACATGGAACCACCTACATAATGAATGTATGGGAAACTGGAAAGTGCACTGAACTAGGAGAAATAAGACACAGATTTAACTCAAGATTGTCACGTATTAATTTCGAGATCAGGGAGCATCCGATTAATTTCTCTAAGGGTCAATTTCCATATCTGTAAAGCAGTATCACAACAGATCACAAAATTACTATGGGAATTAAGTAAGAAAAACCTATGTGGAAGGATTTTGTAAGTGGTAAAGCACTTTACAAATGATAGGCTTTTTATGTGAGAAAAAGTTTCACATTTAGGAAGTGGCGTCATTCCCTGCTCTTCCAAAGTTCCTTTGATTTTTTTTCTGAAGGCCTTAATCATTTGTAACGTCAAATATCTCTATAATAAGTTGCCTTTTTTTTTTTTTTTTTGGTCATGTGAACTGGCAGGACGACTGATTTTCCACTCACTGTACATCCTTAAATGGCATGTTTTGATTGGTGTTATAGGAAGGCTTCCCTCACAGAGAAAAGGAGATGCACAAATCTTTTGTGTTAAAAGGTCCAAAAAGGACTCAAAGGCTAAAGTGGCTGAGGAAAAAGAAAATATCATCTGATGCAAGAACACAATTTTTATTAATATGAGCCTTTGCAATGTTACTTAGAGGACCACAACTGATGAGAAATATGACTTTTGGGTGTATGCTGAAACAACTTCTTCTCTGGGGGGAGGACTGGTGGGGAGCTCCACAAGTGCCTAAAGGGGTTTTATTGGACTAACTGCTGGGCCGAGGGGGCTGTTTCTCAGGGCCCTAGGTCATGTCTTCTCATCACTGGCACCTGGTCAGGACTGTCTACTTCAGCCTGATGGGCTTCAATAACTGTGAATATCCAAGGTCAGCATTTGGAGTCAGGATAACTTGAGTCCTATGAAATTTCTGGGTTACTTCTCTGTGAGGAATGTCTTGGCCTCCCCCACCAAGCATTCTTTAAGACCTGTGTAAAAACATTCCTCTGGGGCGGGTGTGTACACCCTAATAATGGGTGTGCTGTCGGAAGGTCACGCCGATAGCTGAGTGCAGGAGGAGCTGGGAGACAGGAAGTGACCACGGTGGTTGCCGTCATCGGGCGAGAAGGGATGCGTGCTAGAAGAAGTGTGGAAAGGCGGAGGAAGGCCTGGGGTGAAGGACAGTAAGTAAATAAGCAGCCTGACCAAACAGGGTGACTGGGCAGATGTGACCAGAAAGGAAGACAAGGAAGCTATGGGGGCTCAGTGTTCCGGGCAGCTGGGCAGATGGAACTGTGCAGGGGTGAACGTTAGTCAGTATTACATAAGTGAAAGATAAAACAGACCTGCATGTTCATTGTGAATACAGTTCTGTAATATCAAGGTATCCTATGTGAGGAAGAACTGAAAGGTAATGGGCAAAAAAAATTTTTTTTAATGTCAGGAAAAAAAAAAAAAGTTATTTTCTTGCCTTCTCTCTGAAGTTCTTCCCTATTGTTTCCATGCAAAAAAGCTTAATTTTGCAATTTTTCTCTTTTAAAAGGAACATTGTATTAATCTGTCCCACACTCTTGAAAGGAATTTTTGCTTTATAGATGGCATTATGCTAGTGATTAGTGAATTGATGAGGTCACTCCAGCTATTGTTTCTCTAGAAAATAGACCTTTACATGTATCTTGTATATGTACAAGATAGACCTTGTCCAATGTATAACACAAACTTATATCTTTGTTTGAGAATATCTTTGATAACCCATTAACTGCAAGGAAGAAAGCATTAGTCAGAAGATAAGCCATTGATCTTGACTAATTCTCATCTGAGATGACTGTAATATTGTCAGTTATTAACATGGATGACTCGAGGGAAAAAAAGGCAAAGGTGTGAAGAATGTTGCAGCTGCAGGTTTAATACAGCTTATGGGGACTCTTCCAATAAACGGACCTATGAAGCACAGCATTTGACATAGCTGTTTTATAGTTGGACGAGCATTTCTCTTCTTTTGAAGAAATGATTAACTCTCTTGTACATTTTGTGAGGAGACCACTTTGAACAATTCCTGGGAGTCAAAGGAGCACAGTGATTTAGTTCATTTATAACATTTTAAGAAATGAGAGCAGTTTAAATGATTATCCTACTTTTGCTACTAAATGAAAAGTATGTAGTTCTAAGCTTGTATATGATACAATTTAACTAAGTCCCTCAAGTCTTTGTTATGGTGAAATTTTACTGCTTAGAAATTTTATTGCATTGGAACCAGGCGGTCACTGGAATTGAATTTGCCAGATCATTTTGATAATAATACTATCAAGATAGAATTTTATCCACATGAATTCTTATAGATTGTATTGATTTATATGAATTCTTCATAATCAAATGAGTCATTTTTTGTTATTGTTTTTTTAATATTTATGAAGTGATGACAATGTGGAATTCAACTCTCTAATGAAATTTACCATCTATAACCTAGGAAGATACTAAGCATTTGAATTCATATGAACACCATGATTGCTTATACAGGAATTTCTGCTTCTATCTTCCTATTCTCCATCTTATTTATTGATAAACTTAATGTAAACCAGGAAGAAAAGTTATTGCTTTAGACTTACCTCTGAAAAGGTAAAAAGGTTTTTTCCATCTCTGCAACTTGGGGAGAGAGAAGGTGTACAGGTTTATGGAGGTATAATAATTTAGAGACTAGTCAGCTGACTTGTCTCTAAAGTGAATGAGACCAGTGATCTCACACCGGATGAAGTGTCTAACAGAATCAAGCTCCTGTCTCTCTGGAATCATTGGGAAGTACAAGATTCCAATGAGGAACATATTTTAAAGTCAATTTACATGAAGCTGCTCAGTTTCTCGGAGGTTACCACTGCTGTGAACTTTTTAATAGGAAGATGACCCAGAATGAAAGTACCATGAGTATTAACTTCTTTCGCTTCATTTTTCTCCATAGAAAACAAGACCTCCTTTTTGTCAGGGGCACCATTAGGCTCCCAGCTATCAGCAGAGTTTGAAATCTGGGGGTCATCTTTACACCTCCCATTGCTTTCCAGACAATCATTCTCCAAGGTTTCTCCATTTATCTTCATCTCCAAGATCGTTCATTTCCACTGCCTAGTAAAGTGTCTTATCTCTTCACACCTGCATTATGCAACAGCCTCTAGCTGGTCCTTTTGCCTTTGATCTCTTATCTCTTTGATTAATCCTGAAGGCTGCTGCCAGATGAGTCTCCCTAAAACGGGGCTCTATGTCATGCCCTTTAGGAGCCCACAGCTCTTCCACGCTGCCATGCCTTTCAAATCCCAATTTCTGGTTCTGATATTCAGAGCGTATCCACCTTATCTAGCCAAACTTTTTTCTTAATTCTGTGTCCCACTCAACTCCCTCCCTCAGCTCCGTCCTGATTTATCGTGGGCTGTGCTGGCTCTTTGCTGCTGTGTGGGCTTCTCTCTGGTTGAGGGGAGCGGGGGCTACTCTCTGGGGCGGTGCCTTCTCCTGCTGCGGAGCGCGGGCTCCAGGACACGTGGGCCTCGGTCACTTCAGCACGTGGCTGCAGCCCGGGGCTCCAGAGCACAGGCTCCGCAGTTCTGGTGCAGGGACTTAGTTGCTCTGCGGCATGTGGGATCCTCCCAGACCAGGGACTGAACTCATGTCTCCTGTGTTGGCAGGTGGATTCTTCACCACTGAGCCACCAGGGAAGCCCCCACAGTGCTTCTGAACCTTGTCTTCAGGAACATCTTGTGACTCCTGCCAAATCTCCAATCTCCCCAAAACTCCCCAACACTCCAAATCTCCCCAACCTGAGACTTAATTTTATTACTCTTCTCTGAACCCTTCTCTTGAAGTGGGGAGTTCTTGCAGTGGGGTTAAAACAATGGGAAAGCTAAATCTTGTAGATCAACTTCTAAACCCTTCAAGGAAACAGTGGGATGTATAGCTCAGAAGAGCAGCAGGAAAGCCAGTTGCCGAGAGCGACTCTGTGTCTCCCTCAGGTCCCTTTCCCTCCTGTTAGCACATTTCTCGTGTGCCTGTTCTCTGTAGGGGATGCTCTCAGAAGGCATGACAGAACAGTGATAAAACAGGAAGATTTTGGAGCCGGAAAGGCCAGAGGTCTTACCCCAGACTCCCCTCTCGCCTGACTCTGTTAAAAGACAAATGGCCTTCCAGAGGTTCAGTGACATCTCTGAGCTTTCTCCTCCTTCATCACTAAGGAAGGGGTGACCTCAGATCCTGCTTCATGAGGTTGATTTTAGGGTGAAGTGAGATGATGTAGGTAAGAATTTGAATAAATATGAACGGCTTTTGGGCATTTCTAATTCTATCCTTGTCTTGTTCCTAAACTTGATTGCTTCTTTATGTGCCTTTTCACAGTTCATCCAGCCCCCATTATTCCAGAAAAGGGGACACTTTGTCCCATTCACAATGTGCCTTCCCAGAGTCGGCATCCTTTTAGCTTCTTGCTACTTTTCAAAGCTAAACTTTATGTTACACCACGAGATGAAAGAGCTGATTTTACTTCTCATTCCACAACATCTATGTTCTCTTTTAGTTATTTACCTATCTGATATGATTGTCAAATCTGTGACTTACAGAACTGGTAGATAACCTGTAATAGCAGTTATCACAGTATCTCATACCTCGGGTCTTGCTTAAAGTGCTCACATTTTGCTTTTGTTTTTCATCTGATTCTGAGGCTCCAATTTGAGCTCTCTCTTTCTGTGGAAAAAGGGCTTTGCCTTTGAAAATAATTTCTCCTAATTTTTTTTCTTGACCTCGTGGCATGTGGGATCCTAGTTCTCCCAACCAGGGCTTGAACCTGCACCCTGGCCTTGAAAGCGTGTGGTCTTAATCCCAGGACCACCAGGGCAGTCCCCTCTCTCGATGTTTAAATGGGAGGAGGGGGACAAGGCAAAACCCTTTCTCCTCAGAACAATTTACTGGGTGCTGGTTTACATGTGGCGTGTGAAATGAACTCCAGATAGCTCAACAGACAAAAGTCTTAGTCTCTAGAATGTCTCAATGCTCCTCCATCCCAAGGTAGACCTAATGTATAGGCCTTGATGTGAAAAACGAAACCAAGACCATGGTGGATTTTAATTATGTAAGCTTAAAACTCCTCTTTCTGTACACTATTTTAGTGGAAGGAATAATCTCACTAATACTAAAACCATTGCTTTTTTTTTTTTTTTAACCCTTTTGATCTTTTAATCTTATCCGCTTGGTTACCTCCCTTTGCTTTCTTTTCATTTGTTTACACCTCCCTGTCTTCTGTTACTTCCTTTATCCTCAGGCTGAAACCCAAGAGGCTCCTGGCTGTTGACGGGGGATCTGCTGCTGCTTCTAGGCTTGCCTTCCTTTCTGCTCAGCACTGTGAGCCCTGCCTCTTCTTCCTCAACTCCTCCTCTTTCTGCTGACTCTCTTTTTGGTTTATTAGTAGCAAAACCCTACTCTGAAGAGTCAAGGGGAAGTTAGTGACATTTCACAGTGTTCAAAGAGGAGGGTGTCTATAGCCCTTAAGCCGCTGCCACAGTGAGATGCTCAGGGAGCTCATATTCCAGCAAGAGTTAGAGACTCTTCTCAGGTCTTAACAGAGAAGGCAATGGCACCCTGCTCCAGCACTCTCGCCTGGAGAATCCCATGGATGGAGTAGCCTGGTAGGCTGCAGTCCATGGGGTCGCTAAGGGTTGGACACAACTGAGCGACTTCACCTTCACTTTTCACTTTCATGCATTAGAGAAAGCAATGGCACCCCACTCCAGTGTTCTTGCCTGGAGAATCCCAGGGACGGAGGAGCCTGGTGGACTGCCGTCTATGGGGTCGCACAGAGTCGGACACGACTGAAGCGACTTAGCAGCAGCAGCAGCTCAGGTCTTAAAATAATGTCTGTACTCTAAAGATGATTATCAGCTAATTGGAGAGTAGAGACAATACTAAAGACATGTCTAATTCTCCTTTCATTTTCTATTTACCAGCTCATGATTTTTACGATTGTGCATTTTCCACAATTAGTTTTGCTATTGCAGAGTTGGCATGAAAATCAACAGATATTAAATAGTATAGTACTTAATACTATTTAATATTAGCCAGACAGACATGAATATGTCATTTTCTTTGATCACCCTGAACTTTCACTAATGACAGGGAGATGCTTGCATATCATTAATGACTGTCAGCCAATGAAGCAATGATTTTATTTTTTTTCAGTGATCTATTTCTTAACAATATTTGTGAGGATGTGGGAGGGTTAAGCTTTGAGATTCCATCAAATCACTGCAATCTGATCCTAGTCCTCCAGTGACTATAATGCCAAAAGTTTCTTGGTGAAATCCAGTTCACTGTGAGTTCTGATTACATTTCCTATTCCTTTCCAAAAAACAGAAAGGAAATTAAGTTATATTTGATTACATTACAAAACAGTCCACGTGGTGTCTGGGTAGTCACTGCCATGTCAGAAACCCAGTGTACAAGGCACGTAGTGTACAGAGGCAGGCTCCGGACTCTGGGCGTGGGTACACGGACTTGCCTTCTTACTCTTTAGCTGAACAGTTCGTAAGCATCAGGAGAGCTCAAAGAACACAAATGTACCTGTGTGTTTTCATTGTGAACAAGCCAAACTATTTGTTGTTTACATGGAACCAGTGAAAATCACATCCCTTGAAACATGAGTACAATGTGTTTCTTCCTTGAAATAAGGTTACCAGTTTCCATGTATATCAAGTTTCTTAAGTTTATTCAATGAAGCCAAGTCTACATGGGAGATGCTGATGCTGCCGTTCTATGGATACATTTGAATAGCAGGATAATACGCATGAGGCCTCCTCACTTCACCTACCCCAGACTGTCAGTACGACTCAATAGGCAGATGTGAGCTATTTCAACTAAGCACAAACAAGCCAACTTTGTGAATAAAAGGCTCTTGACTTTCATTTCACATTAGTTCATGCAGGCGTGCACGCTGAGTCGCTTCAGTCATGTCAGACCCCTTGTGAACCCGTGGATTGTAGCCCTCCAGGCTCCTCTGTCCATGGGATTCTCCAGGCAAGAATACTGGAGTGGGTTGCCATGCCCTCCTCCAGGGGAATCTTCGTGACCCGAAGATTGAACCTGAGTCTCTTGTGTCTCCTGCACTGGCCAGCGGGTTCTTCACCACTAGTGCCACCTAGGAAGCCCCATATTAGTTCCTGAGTGCTATGTGTGTAACTGCGTGTGTGCGGGTGCTAGGTCGCTTCAGTCACGTCCGAGTCTGCAGCTCGCCAGACTCCTCTGTCCATGAGATTCTCCAGGCAAGAATACTGTAGTGGGTTGCCATACCCTCCTCCAGGGGATCTTCCCAACCCAAGGACCGAACCCATGTCTCTTATGTCTACCTGAATTGGCAGGCGGGTTCTTTACTGGAATGCAAAATATGGGCTTTCTTATTATTTCAGGTTTGAAAAGAGTTCAGGAGGATATTTGCAAATCATCTCAGGACACTCGTTTTTCCCAATACTCACTTAAGAAGCACTTAACTATATCATTAAACCAGTGAAATCACTGATGTTTGGGTCTCCTACAGAGGTTCTGATTTTAATTGGTCTGCGGTGCGGCCGAGGCTCTCAGACTCTCCAGATAATTCTTCACTGCAACTAAAATCAACAATTCACTTCAGAAGTTTCAAAGCCAGGAATGCACAGGGGTGATGCATTCCCAGCCCCTGGGAAGTGCAGAATGAATGAATAACAAGGAAAATAATAAAGTGGAGAAAAATAGAGTGAATTCAAGAGAGAGAAAAAAGGAACTATTAGAAAAAGGGTGAGTAGGACCTTCCTGGTGATCCAGTGGCTAAGACTCCATGCTCCAATGCAGAGGCACTGGGTTCAATCTCTGGTCGGGGAACTAGATCCCACATGCTGCAACAAAGAGTTTGACTGCCACAATGAAGATCTCACAGGGCCAAATAAATAAACAGTTTTTAAAAAGTGTAAGTGGAGGTCTAAAGGTTGCTGGTAGTCCAAGGAAAGCTGGAGAGGCAGCTGAATAGGATCCTGCCAGGCGTCATGGATGAGACACGTGTCACCTCCTTTGTTACTTGTATTGCTGTGGAAATAGCACGGAGGCTGAAGTACGCATGGCAGATGAATGGCCAATGGATAAGGAATGCATGTGTGTAACGACCACTTGATGCAAAACCGTTTTTATTTTCTCCTGCTTGAAAGAAGCAGGAGAAATACCATTAAAACACCAACAAAGTTCTGTAAAGCAATTATCCTTCAACTAACAAATAAAATTTAAAAACAACAACAACAACAAAAGAACATCTTGAATCTGGGATAATAGTAAAACTTTAAAACAGCTCACAGTAGCCCAAATCTCCAAACTGGGTAAGGGACGCCTTTGGTTGGTTCAATATTGTGTCTGTGTGGCTGGCGGTTAAAGTTTATAATGCTCTTCTGTCCAATCTTAATGCTTGTGTCAAAGTATTACAAAAACTGTGAGACAAGTGTCATCGCGGCACACTGCCAATACCCACCACCTCCATGGTCTGTCGTGTGCTGGGCAAACGGACCCGGGACAAACATCACATAACCAGCGATATGGTCCAGCGTGCTCTGGGGGCCAGCCATCCATCCCCATGCCTCGGTCTGGACATGCCAGCATCCCACTAGAAAGTCAACCCTCGGCTTTTTCACAGGGAACACATACTTACAAGGTTTCAAACGCCATTGTTTTTGTGAACTGGACACCAAGTGCAGGAGACACCTGGTGAACAGTGAATAGCAGATGGTAAGAAACTAAATCTGAACACCTTGATCAGAGAGGCACCGCGCAGTTCCAGTGAACAAGAGGTTCATGGTTCTCACTTTCTCAAAGAGCTCACTTCGGAGTGTGTTCCGTTTGTGATCTTCTTTCAGCTGATGGTGGCTTTTGGTTACAAACCCTTATCCTTCCATCTTCTGCCTGCCTCACAGCTGTTTAAAGTTCCTGTTGGCCTCTGCTATGATCTCGCTTTTCAGTTCACCACTAGACCCTGTGCCCTGACACAGACAACCCAGACAGCCCTCTGCTGCTCTGGCCGCTTCTTTCCTCCAGGAAGAGGCTTGTGCAACAAAAGAGGGGGTGATACAGTGATGTCATTACAGAGCTCCTGAAAATGCAGTAGACCCATCCCCGGCCACAAAGGGGCTCTTGTGGGCTTGTTTATCTCTAGGCTGGTGAAAACCTAGGAAGTCACTTTGTTTGACTGGAATCAAAAGCTTAAAATGGTCTCCAGCACAGATTTGCTTTCATTAAAAAAAAAAAAGAAGATCAAAGGAACAAAGTGTCACCTCATGTACCTCCTTCTTTGGAGTCACCTTGGTAAAAGGCATTAAGCAAACTATTTGTCATTATTAACCGATAGATTCTTTACCATGATGTTCAACTCAAGTCTGCAATATTTACTTGTCTTTTTATATACATATATTTCCCTCATCCTTCTAGACCAGAAATCAGTATTCTGTTTGACAGATGAGGACCTTCAGTGTAAGTAAGATGAAAGTGTATATTACACATGTGGATATTGGAAATCATGCAATATGTTGTAAACACATACATTCTGATGAGGTGGAGATTGACTGATCAAGTGCTCATGGCGGTGTTGTCAAATAGTCACTGTAAACAACTGCTTATTTCTCAAGCTCCAAAGCATCTAGCTGGTAAGAAAGTGCTATCTGTGAGGAATAACCAGTTTTTGTTCATTCAGAGGCGGGTGGAAACCCCTGATGGAAAAGTGGATTCAGAGTAAGGGCCATTAGTGTGCCTGTGTGTAGTGTGTGAATCTGGGGTGTGTGTGGTTATCTGTGGGGCTCTCTGAATTAGTCTGCCTCCCTGTGTGGGGTGGTAAGGACGTTCTGGTTTGTAGACCTGCCTGGTATGACCTCAAGACATACCATTCAATCTTAGCTTCCTGAATGAGGTCCCCTGCTGCACATACAGAACTTAAAAAATTAAGGAGGGAGATTCAAGAGTGAGGGGAAAAAAGTACACCTGTGGTTAATTCATGTTGATGTGTGACAAATCAAACCAATGTTGTAAAGCAATCAATCAATTAAAAATAAACTTTAAAAAAAATTAAGCCTTTATTTGACTCAGCAAAATTGTATTACAGGGCAGCTCTGATTATCTAAACATAGAATAAACCGATGATGCCAAGAGGGCTAGATTTTGACTCTCATTTTTCTAAATAAAAGGAGAAAGTGTCATTCCTGATTTGAATTCAGAAACTAAACTCTTGTATGGCGGGGTGTAGTCCTGGATATTTTTGTCCTGTGATAACATATGTGTGTGTGGTCAGTCACTCAGCCGTGTCTGACTCTTTGCCATCCTACAGACTGAGCCCGCCAGGCTCCTCGGCACATGGGGTTTTCCAGGCAAGAATACTGGAATGGGTTGACATTTCTTCTGCAGGAGATCTTCCTGACCCAGGGATCAAATCCGCATCTCCTGTGTCTCCTGCATTGGCAGGCGGATTCTTTACCATTGAGCTACCTGGGAAGCCCTGATACCAACATATACAAGAGGCTTTTCATTTCAGGTGTTCGGATTAAGTCTCTGCCCTGAAACGCCAAACTCCAAAATGGGTGTTTTCCATATATATTGTTTAACGAGGGTGCAAAGAACAACTTCGTTGTTGCTCTAAAGGAAACCCTCACTTGCAGCTTATTTAAACACAGCCCCTAGCCAAGGAATTTACTAAAATGGTCAACTGGACATTTCAGTGCTCCTTCCCAAACTGATCCAGAGAACATGTTGGAATTTCAGCTATACTTACAGTGACTGAAGGCTTCGCAGGTTCTGTAGCGCCTCTGTGGGGACCTGTCTCAGGTGATTGTTCTGTAGCATACTGCATGTCAAAACAAATGGAGAAAAACATTAATGACAGCAATAATTAACAATATCTGGCATAACAATGTCAGGTACTGTTCTAGGTGTCAGGGAAACAGCAGACAGAACATCAGACAAAACCTTGGCCTGTGGGGAGCCGAAAGTCCTATGCGGAGAGACAGATAATTAAAAACTAACAAACGAGTATATAACTTGAGGCAGGTGACAGGTGCCACACACAGAGAGCAAAGCGTGGGTGTGGGCATCATCCTTGTGCACAGGCCACACTAACCTTCTCTGTCTTGGGCCAATGTTAGTATACGTGCGGCCAAAGTGAGCACCGTGGATTTGGCATAGATGGTAACAAGGGGGTGAGAGTTTAATTTGAAAGGTGGCAAGAGAAGATCTCTCTGAGGAGGTGATTTTTCAGGAGATACCAGAGTGCTGTCAGGGAGCAAAACATTTGAACATCCGGGAAGTTTTTGAGGAAGCGAGAAGAGCAGGTGCAAAGGCCCTGAGGCCGGAGTGCTTGACTTGTTAAAGGAGCAGCAAGGACCAGTGAGACCAGGAGGAGTAAGTGAGCGTGAGAGATGGGGGCCAAGCTAAGGCTGTCTCAGGAAGGACTCTCGGGGCTTATTCTAAGGTGGTGAGAAACTCTGCTTGAAGGGTTTATGTGAGCGGAAATGATGTGATCTTATTGGTGTTTCTCATGGATCACCATGGTGACAAATAGACTAGACAAGATAGAAGTAAGGATAACAGCGTGCTTTGTCGCTCAGTCGTGTCTGTTTGCGACCCCGTGGACTGTAGCCCACCAGGCTCCTTGGTCCCTGGGGATTCTCCAGTCAAGAGTACTGGAGTGGGTTGCCATGCCCTCCTCCAAGGGATCTTCCCGACCCAGGGATTGAACTTAGGTCTCCCTCATCGCAGGCAGATTCTTTACCATCTGAGTCACCAGGGAAGCCTGAGAATACTGGAGTGGGTAGCCCATCCCTTCGCCCCATCCCTGCTCCAGGGAAACATCCCAACCCAGGAATCAAACTGGTTCTCCTGCACTGCAGGCAGATTCTTTACCAGCTAAGCTACCAGGGAAGGATAACAATAGGAGACTATTAAAGATATTCCCCCTTCTTACATGTCATATTTTGATATAAATTAAATGCTTTTGGTAACTATTGCACTTCTGAACTATTGCAATAGTTCTTTTCAGAACATGGGGACTACAGAATGGAAACACCTGGCAATGAGGAAGTGAAATACATCATTGCTAGTGGGAAACAGTATGGAAAAAATTTCCATTAGATGTCATACTCTGCTACCTTATTCATAAATGCTTATAACACTAATTTTGCAGGCACTCTGAATCCAACGCCTGATATACTTTCCACTGCCTCTTGCAGCATTCTCTTGAGGAATAAATGTACACACTCTCAGGTTGTATGTCTTACACAGTATGATTAAGAGCCTGGGTTCTTGGATCTGACTACCTCTTCCCTGCCAGTATCCCCATGGCCTCAGGGAAATCATTCAATCTCTCCACATCTCAGTGATCAGTAATAATACCCACCTCCCAGGGCTTATTGTGATGATCTAATGAGTGAAAGTACATAGAACAATACCTGCTGCCTGGTAAGCATTCAATAAGGGTTGGCCCTTTTTGTGTGAATTGTTAAACCTCTTCTCCAAACTAATGACATAGTGAGGCTGTACTGGATGTGACGTTTTAATTAATGAGAAAATAAAATCGACCAATAAAAAAATTTCTATGCCTGTGGTTCTCAAATTTAGGGGTCATCAGAATTCATCGGAAGACTTGTTAGAACAGTTTGCTGGGCCCCACCCTCAAAGTTCCTGGTTCAGTAGGTTTGGGTAGGGGCCAGGGAATTTTCATTTCCAACAAACTCCCAGATGATGTTGGTGCTGCAAGGCAAGGCACTGCACACAAAGTACCACCCTATACTCTGCTAAGTATTTCTAAGAATATGTTCACCTGAACTTGAGGCTATCTTGAGCTTGGAGATGAGGTCTAAGTTCTGAGTCTTGGCAAACAAACCATTTAATCTTCTTGACCCTTGGTGTTTAGTTTTTTTTTTTTTTAATCTGTACAATGGGAATAGAATGATATCATCTGATTGATAAGGTGTTTGAAGGTTAAAATATGAAGACATTTATTATACTTTCATATATGCTAGGGCTTCCCTGGCAGCTTGCATGATAAAGAATCTCCTGCAATGTAGGAGACCCAGGTTTGATCCCTGGGTCAGGAAGACCCCCTGGAGGATGTGAGGGTGATCTGGTTGCGACATCTGTCACCCCATTGATCGCCAGGGTTGATTCGGCTGATCTGGCTGGCTAGGCGGGTCCCTCACCGCTCCATGTGCGTCCCTTCCGAAGCTGTGCGCTCGGTCGAAGAGGTCTAAGAGGATGGTCGAAGACCATCCCCAATAGAGGAGGACCGGTCTTCAGTCAAGGGTATAGGAGTAGCTGCTCTCCCCTGCTAGAACCTCCAAACAAGCTCTCAAGGAAGACCCCCTGGAGAAGGGAATGGCAACCCACTCCAGTAACCTGGAAAATTCCATGGACAGAGGAGCTTGGTGGGCTACAGTCCATGAGATCACAGAGTCAGACACAACTGAGCAACTAACATTCACTTTTTCACATATGCAAATGTAACCTCACATCGAATAAGAGGTGAAAAATATTTGCTGTGCTTAGTTGCTCAGTCGTGTCCGACTCTTTGAGACCCCACAGACTGTAGCCTGCTAGGCTCCTCTGTCTGTGGGAATTCTCCAGGCAAGAATACTGGAGTGGGTTGCCATGCCCTCCTCCAGGGGATCTTCCCAACCCAGGGATCGAACCCAGGTCTCCTGCATTGCAGGTGGATTCTTTACCATCTGAGTCATTTGTAGATCATAAAATTTATGCTTTTCTCACTGGGACTGAGATTCAGTTTTCTAAGAAATATAATTCTGTCACTTGTAATCCTGTAGTCTTAAACAAGTAATTTCATTATTTTAATCTTGGATTCAATTAACATTTCATAAATCAAAAGTCTCAAAATATATTGATTCCTTAAGAACAAGGTCAAGATTTATTAGAGAGACCTCACATTTAATTACTGGTTAGAGAATTGGGAAAATTGTAGCTCAAATGCTGTACTTTGCATAATTTACCTAAATATTAAAAGTTTACATTTCTATGTTATTTTATACCTTTCCAAGCAGTTTTGATATATAATTTTAACTTGACAAAAATGTTTTCTAAATGCCTCATTAATTGTGTGCTAATTTTAAATACCTAAGCTTTGTAGGTAAAATGTTACTGGCTCAAAGTATGTATTGAATTGTCCTCCTATGCTTTGCTAACCAAATAGTGAAACTTTTATAATGTTGTCTTTCTAAAATATTGGAAAATTGGAGTACAGGATAAGAGATATTTAAATGGCTTTTCCTCACTGAATAGTTGCAGACTTTCTCAGTAGTTTTATATATTTGACTTCAGAAAATGGAACTTAAACAAACTTTACTAATGATGACTTTTAAAGCTACCCTGAGCTACCTCCCTGCAATTTAATTTTCTACCATATCTATAGTAAAACACCAAAAATACAATAAAAAAAAATCACTTAAGTCCTGGTCTCTCCCTAAATAAAGAACTTTTGTTTAATTACTTTCAAATGACAAAACAAAAGTAAATTATCTCCATTATAGACTTACAAGTCTCCAGTGAGCTAATTAGAAAATTCTGTTTTTGTTTAAGATATTCCAGTGGGAGACAAAACAAAGGGTTTATAGCACTATGGAGTGCAATTAAAACAGAGTGCACTCACAACACAGCTGCTGAATTTCTTTTATAAATAATCCTTTATTCAGTGCAGTCAATATAAGCAGGATTTACCATGAACTGAGTAAGGGTTTAGGTACTTACAACTTCATTTTTATCATTCACACATGGGTAAGAAAAGAAAATGAAACACTTTCTCTAGAGACAAAGGATGACTTCATATTTCCTTAATTTCTTTCCCCTAGGAGTTTAAAAATATTCACAATTACATTATAGCGTCCCCAAACTACTTTAACAATAAATTGTTTATCTTTTTTTTTTTTAACCAACAGCACTAAATAAGGTCAGGTACAGGTACAGTGAAGTAGGGGAGATGAAATTATATGTTGAAAGGGGACTTTGTAACACTGGCTTGATCCTTAGGTATTCTCTCTGCCTACTTGCCCTGTGTTTAGATATTAAGTAGTTTCCAGGCTCTTTTCTTGGAATGAGAGAACTTTGGCTAATCGTGACACTCCTATGGTTAGTTTTATCCATTCTCTCCATGTGGCTTTGGTTCTGGTGCTGGTGGCAAAGGAGGACAAGCCATTGCTTGACTGAATGGCTTACCCAAGAGAATGAACCTTTGTTGAGGGGAGCCTGGTTCAGAATTCCATGGGACTGGGTATTTTGCAATACCAAACCAATAATTAATTTTTATGAAGGTGTATATTTACAGGGATAGTCATCTTAAATTCTAATGATCTTCCAGAGCTCACAATAAAATTTCTGATATAAAACAGCTCTCACCAAGGAGAGCTGTTGGGGTCTTCATTTCCCATCTTCTAGGACTGGATTACTACCATCTTTCTCCTCCTTTTACCAGCTGCCCTTCTTTTTACCTTCCTTATATTGGTCAGGGCCCCAGGTGAATATTACTTGTATACTACCTTTCTCACCATGCTACAGTATCATCAATTATTTCTTTCTTCCAGTGACTTCTGGACTTTATAAAACATTTGAGTCAGTTTCCACAATGGTAGGACCAAGTCTGCTTTGTTCAACATTTTACCTCTAGCCCTGTGGTTCTCAACCTTATTGGATCCAATTTTCCCTTTAAAACCAAATATTTTGTAATGTTGCATCTTTTATGTTCAGATAAAGTTCATAAAAATAGAGCTATCTGCACACATCATTTTAAAGGAAAAAAATCAACATAATGTACTGCTTTAACTGTACTATAAAGGAGGAATAAAAGTAATTTATAATAAGGGGATGTATGTATCATTATATATGTGATGCTCAGACGTGACTATCCTAGGAGGTCTTTCTACAAAAGAGTCAGATGCTTGCCTCTGTTTTTAATGAAGATGGTTGGACATGAGAAAAATACATGATCAGAAGTTATTCCGTACAAGAACAGGGAAATGAGAGTAGAGGTCTAAATGGATACTAGACTAAAATCTACAGTTAAGACATAACAGAATATGCTTACTTTATATTTTATGGTAAAGAAGGAAATAACTTTTATTAAAATAAAGATAACATGCCAAGACATAATACATTCTCACAAATGAGCATGGAGACTCTCACAAATGAATGCTTCTTATCGACAAGAGTGATATCAAAATAATCCTGTCTCTTTTACGAGATAAGACTGAAATACCACAGAGAACATCCACCCTCTCTCAAAGTTCCATCACATGCTGAAGTGACCATCTGTTCATTAGTTCTTCAAGAGGACCTAGAGGGCAAATCCCACCACAGACAACAGGGAATTGAGGCTAAATTGGAAAAAAGAAACAGTCATGATACTGCCTTCATAGAAGCTGGGTGGTAGACCCTCCTGGATAGTGGAAGAGTAAGATTAAAAATGCAACAGGCCACCCTAAAATAAATCATCATATAGTCATCAAGCATACATTTTGTATGCTTGTGCCCCCAACATTTTAAAAGGCCATAGTGTGAAATATTTATAAAGCAAACTTTGTTAATGAAATTCAATGGGAACCCTGTGTTTCACATTTCTCTGCAA
The DNA here is from genome assembly GCF_910594005.1 of Cervus elaphus. NCBI lineage: Eukaryota > Metazoa > Chordata > Mammalia > Artiodactyla > Cervidae > Cervus > Cervus elaphus. The sequence continues at coordinate 2,883,466 of NC_057817.1, read as the reverse complement.
ATTTAATATTTTTAAGAAGATGTTTTACAACTTCACAGTTATATATCTTTAGTTTGTTTTGTGAGTTCTGAGGTAATTCTATTGGACTAATATCATTTTCAAACACATATGTGGGTAGAAATCACAGGATGTACAAACTGTGTTAATTATCCAGTGACTTTTGAGAGATTATATTTATTTCATTTAATTTTTCAAGTACAGATTATTACACTTAGGCAGAACTTTTTGTAAAACCTTTCAGCATTGTTACATCTGGCAGTTTTTCTGTCGCTATTATTTATTTAACTTCTTCCTGCCTTGAGTCCCTTTCTCTGGTTGTGGAGCGGGGGTTCCTCTCCAGTCACAGCGTGTGGGTTCAGTAGTTGTAGCTCCCACCTGTAGGGCACAGACTCAGTAACTCTGGCACACAGGCTTAGCTGTTCCGCGCACGTGAGATCCTCCCAGACCAGGGATCGAACCCGTGTCTCCTCCATTGGCAGGAAGATTCTTTACCACCGAGCCACCAGGAAGCCCATGGAAGTGTTATTGATTGACGTCTGGTGTGGAGGGACGGTCACAAGTCAAAAGGAATGCAGAGGGATTCTTTATGCTGGGCTGAGCAGCACATCGCAGGACAATTGACTACAAGCGAGTCATCTAGAAAACTAAAAATGCCTCCCCAAATTTCCAAGACATTCTGTGGCAGGTATAATGACCATGGTTGAGAACCATTGCTCTAACACTAAATACTGGGTTGGCCAAAATGTTTGTTTGGGTTTCTTCATTACATCGTATGGGAAAATCCAAATGAAATTTTTTGCCAATCCAATCCTTTCCAAATATTTAACAACTGAATTTGCTTGTTGTCTTTAAGTTAGTAAAATAAGGGGAAGAGTGAATACAATTCCTGGTTTGGGTCTTGCTCCTTCTGAATCACCCTCACATCAGTGATCCAGCTGTAGTGCAAAGTTGGAAGTGTCAGTCCCGTGTTTATATCTCTTTTGACTTCTCATCTTGCTCAACATAAAGCTATCCATGCTTTTCTGACATGACGCACAGGATCCCTGTGACCAGGACCCTTTCTCTTCTTCATTTCCCACCACTCTGTCCCGAATGCTCAAGCACCACTTGCTCAGGGCTGTTTGCTCCGCTCGGTTCCTCCCGCCTCTGTGTCTCTCTGCATATCATCCCCTCGATCGGCCACCTGATGCGGTTGGTTAGTCCCTAGTTGTGCTTCAGGGTCTGGGTCCCAGGTCATCTCTTTGGAGAAACACCCCTTCGAGGAAGTCGAATCTGAACCGGCAAACTAGATAGAGTCCTTTCCTTGCAGTTCCATAGAATCAGGGTGATCTGTTTGTCTGTCTTGGTCACACTGTCTTGACCCCACAATCTACCACTAGATTGTAAGCTCTTTGAGGGCATGGCCATACTTATTGATCTTTGTATGTCCAGCAATAATTTGTTTAGTGACACTTTGAGTGATACGTGACACTTTGAGTGTGAGCAGGTACACACACACTCTAGTTCAGCGTATACAATATATATTCTGTTAAGTGATTAAAATAATTGATTCTAATATAATTTAACAAGTCATCAAAATACTTAGTGATACCTAGCAGCAGCAGCAGCTCAATATAGGAAAAACAGCTTAGCTGTTTTATCTAAACTTGATGTATCTAATGCATTTTTGAATGGTTCCAAATATTTTGGTGGATTCATGGAAATATAGGCACATTAGAATCAGTGCTACAGCCCTAAATTTTACCATATGATGAATTAACATTAGGATTTGGCTGTATGACAACTTAAAAATCTTCCTACCTAGTAGTAAAAATAATTCAAGGGTAGGGAGACCAAACCCAATCAGCTAAGTAGATCAAGACTAAATAATAGTTCTGCTTTTAAATTTAACTTTTAACAAAACATTAAATGTAAACAAAATTGTTTTTTTAAAATAGCCTGTGTATCCCTCAGGTCAGTGAAATGCAGTTTCCATTAAGCAGAAATATATCAAGTGCTTTTTTAGCATTCATAACATTTATCTAAAAGAAAGGAAATAAAATTGGGTTATTTTCTCTGAAATAACTTTCTTGGTAGAGCTTTCAACTTGTGTTATCTATTTCCTCTAAAACGTTCCCTTTTTTCCTACACAGAATAAACTGAAAAATTAAACAATGGGTACTAGAAGAAGAAGGTACCAATAATAAAGAGTTTTCTGATAGAAAATTAGGAAGTTGGACATTAGATAGCAAGAAAGCCCATTTCTTAAAAGTCTCAATGAATTAACAGTTTTCAATTAAAAAGCTACTCATTTTTACTATGCATTTACTATACATTACTACTATGCACTAGATTTTTCTACATCTATTCACAAGTGAAACATAAACTTGATTTTTTGGCTGATCTTTATTCAGTGATTATAAGGAAACAAATTCTGCAAATGGTTTGAGGCTGTAATCTCATTATGTCATCACAATAGCAATTTATTTACTTGAATCAGAATGACTCAAGAAACTCTCCCCAACTTCATAGCACAAAAAAGAAAAGGAAATACTCTTTCACAAGTTGGAGTTGATAAGCTGGTTATTTAGGGGCAAACCCATTTTTGATATTAAGGTAAGAAAAGGACAGATGAGGTTTTTTTCACACATGAACCAAGCCAGATACAACATGGTGCTATGATACCAATGAAGACAGACTAGAATTTAGATAAATTATCCCATGGCTCTAAATGGTTTATTAGAGGAACTCAGTATTTACAAATTAATTAGCATCCACTTGACACTAAAGTCAGAACTATAACCAACAATACTCAGTTTACTTACAGAACTTTAAGACTGTGAAGGCCAGCAAATGCTCCCTTGGGAATATATGTCAGAGCGTTTCCAGCAAGACGTCTGTGGGTTTCAAGGAGAGAGGACAGAGAGTAAGTATGGCTCTCTTCTTATGGAATTCATTTAGCTGTAAAAATGCAATATGATTATGTTCAGACCATAAATGCCAAGAGCAACTCTAGAGAACCTTGTTTTGTCATGTTTCGCAAAAAATTTCTGTAAATCTCTCATCCAAAAGCAGGCAAAAGGAGAAATATAATAAATGACCTATTTTACAATAAATCACCTAATAGCTTACACTATGTATATAAACCTCTATCCATTCATCTGTCAATGGACATTCAGGTTGCTTCTATGTCTTGGCTACTTTAAATACTGCTGCTGTGAACATAGGGATGCATCTATGTTCTTGAATTATGGTTTTCTTGGGATATATGCCCAGAAGTGGAATTGCAGGATCATATGGTAGTTCTATTTTTAATTTTTTAAGGAACTTCCATACTATTCAAAACAGAAACAGGCTCACAGATACAGAAGACAAACATGGTTACCAAAAGGTAAAGTTGAGGGGAGGGATAAATTAGTACTACTACACATAAAATAAATAATCAACAAGAATCTACTGTATGCCACAGGGAACTCCGTCACTATTTTATAATAACCTACATGGGAAAAGAATCTGAAGAAGAATATATATATATATATGCGTAACTGAATCACTGTGCTGTAACCTGAAACGTACATAACATTGTACATCAATTATACCCCAAAATAAAAAAAAAAAACTCACCTTAAAACGTTTTTTAACACAAAAGCTAGACAAGGGAGTAGACGGGACCGTGGGCGTGGCCGTGGGGAGGTGGGCCATCACTGCAGGACGGTCAGCGGCGGGCAGGCCCCTGCTGGGAGGCCTTTCCGCGGGGGGCTGAGCCCCGCAGGGACCACGTGGAGGGAACAGGCGTGCAGAGCCCCCGAGGAGGCAGTGCGCCCGGCGAGCCCCGGAACCTGCCGGAAGACCGGCGTGACCGGGGTGGGCCGACCAAGGGAAGGAGACAGCAGGCGAGGCTGGAGGCCAGTCCGGGGCCCCGCCGCGGGGCTCTGGCGGCCACAGCAGGACTCCGAGCAGGGGACAGACGTGATCAGCTCTGTGTTTTAGAAGGGTCCTTCTGATGGGACCCTCTCAAAGGGGGAGTAGACTTTGGGGACAAAGGTAGAAACACAGGAGGCGACTAGAGCAGCTCCCACAGGAGCGGCGGGTGTGGAGCGGCCATGTGGGGGTGGCGTGGAGGCGGTGGGTGGGGGGTATGGTGCAGAAAATTAGGGGAAATCTCACGTGACGAGCCGTTAGTATCAAGGTGAAATGTAGGTAGCCGACATTTCATGTTTATATTCTATACGAGCGCATGCATTTGATTAGTTATCCAAAGTTCTACACGTAATACTGAAGGACATGATTTGTGTAAGCCTGAGCTTCCCAGGTGGCGCTTGTGGTAAAGAATCTGCCAGTCAGTGCGAGAGACTTGACACTTGGGTTTGATTCCTGGGTCAGGAAGATCCCTAGGAGGAGGGGAATCCCACAAGGCAACCCACTCTAGTATTTTTGCTGGAGAATCCCGTGGACTGAGGAGCCTGGCGAGCTACAGTCCATAGCGTTGTAAAGAGCTGGACATACTGAAGCTATTTAGCATGCGTGCACATGCTATAAAGAGTTGCTAATTGAATTAACTGACTCAGACTGGTTGATGCTCACAGGTGGCCTAACTGATCAGACTAAAACTAGCCAGGAACTGTTATTTCAGCCAAAATGTCCTTAACTATCCTGTCCATGGTCATGACTTGACTAGTACGTTTTTTCAGTTCTAGAACAGAGCCTGAAACTGGGGCCTCATCAACTCTCACGGCTGCTCTGTGATCAGGTTCTTAGCTTGATGGCTTCTGAGTCATTTGACTTTGGAAATGAAAAGGAGAAGGTAAAATTGTTCTATTTATTTATTTCATTAGTTTAAATTATTGTTAGGGTAAATACCTTTCTGTTACATTTCCTGAAATGTAGCTCACTTCACATGAATTGTTTTTCTTTTCTGGGCAAGGACTTTCAGAACCTCAGACTGTATTCTGAACTAATCTGTGGAACCACTGACCTCTGTTATCAGGGGAGTCTGTCTTAAAGGAATTTATGATAGGTTATTAGCTATTTTCTGTGCTGGTAGGAGACATATCTCATTGTCAAAAACCACAACTTAAGAAATCATTGCATTCTTCCTCTCATTTCTTTACCATGTGGGATGGTTTTAGCAATTTAAAAATGAAATACATATAAACTATAGGAGATCTTTTTTTATATAAATGAATACACAAATAATGAGAATTGCACCAAATCTTTCCTGTGAAGATTTGAACTGACATATTTTTGGGCAACAATGTTCCAGTCATAGAGACCCACATACCGTTTGGTTGGAAGGTTTAATTTTTCCTTCTGTTTCCAAAATTATTTCATAGAAATGTCTCTTTCACCTCTGTTTCTATAATAGGATACAACTTAATAGGAAAAAGAGTTTCCCTGGAGGCTCAGATGGCAATACTGGAGACCCAGGTTTAATCCCTGGGTCAGGAAGATCCCCGGAGAAGGAAATGGCAACCCACTCCAGTACTCTTGCCTGGAAAATTCCATGGATGGAGGAACCTCATTCCATGGGATCGCAACGAGTTGGACCCGACTGAGCGACTTCACTTTAATAGGAAAAAACCTTTATATTGTTTTATATGATACAAAAATGTTTTTGTCCTTAAAGATACTTCTCCATAAAGAAGATTCACATTATCCTACCACTGTTAGTTTCACTGACTTAACTGCCATAAAAAGGGGAAAAAAATCAATACATTACAGTAGACACATTCCTCTTCAAATGTTTATTTAAAGCAGATGTTTTGAAGCAGATGTTTGGGTGCTGTAACAACCAACTAAACTAGTTTTGAGAATGTATGTTTCTTTGACCCTATATAGTAATTTAGTCTCTGAAGGAATCTAAGTTTGTTTGCTTTTGGTAGCTTCATTTTGTAAAATGGTGGGATGAGAGCAATGCAGTCAGACGTGGGCTGTGATTTCTTCCCTCTGGACGCTGGTCTGGAGAGAAGAGGTGTGTGTGTACAAACTGGAGGGGGCACCGCGAGGGGAGGGGTGCCTGAGCCCACTCTCTGATGGGGACTCAGGAGAATGACTGTGCAGGGGACACGGGCCAACACAGGGCCCCTTGGCTGCGTAGTATTTTCAGAGGTAAGTGAATATGACAATCCTTATGATTTAAAAGAAGACATTTCAGACTACTTAGCAATTTCATTTTGGCTTTTAGGAATTACTGCTTCATTTTCCACCTTTTACAAAGTACATGAGATCTAGAAGGCATACCTTCCATACATGCTAAATTAATTTATTTCAGAAATTTGGTGAGGGCTAATTCATGCATTGGAGAAGGAAATGGCAACCCACTCCAGTGTTCTTGCCTGGAGAGTCCCAGGGACGGGGGAGCCTGGTGGTCTGCCGTCTATGGGGTCGCACAGAGTCGGACGTGACTGAAGCGACTTGGCAGCAGCAGCAACATCAGGCTTAATAGTAATAGTTCCCCTCCCACCCCCTGCTCCCGACTTCCCCATTCTTAAGAGCTGCCTATTTCCAGTTTTCTCATACTATTTTCCTTCTTTGTGATTTCCAATATGACTTTTAGTGGCTCTGTTCTTCTTTCTGAATTTCTTTTCACTCTTCTGAGTTATAATTCACCTGAATAATTATAGTTCAGCTATCACTTACACATAAAATTTCTGAGGTGTCAAAATGTTCCCACTTGAAAAAAAAAAGTATCCTAAAACAAAGTTAATGACTTTGGGTTCCTGTATGCAGGAGCCAAGAGTCTGGGTCACTGAAGAGTTAGACACAAGTTGGGTGAAACCCAGCCCCATGTAATCCCATGATCTTGCCTCTGCTGGCAGAAATGCATCGTCACTCTAAGTCCACCTCGGCACGTCCTCCTTCCTAAGATGCCCGTGCTAGTTGGAAGGGCCCAGACACTTAGAATTTAACCTTCTGGCATTCATCTGTGGTAACATTTGCTGAAGCCTATTCAGCAAACTTGAATGCAACGATTATGACAATCTACCAACTGTTTTTCTTCCCATTGGAGAAAAAAGTATCTTAATATGCCTCAAGAATTGCCACTTAAAAAACCTTCTCTCCCCCAATAAATTAAGCCTATCTAATTGGTGAAATCCAGGCACAAATCATCCCTTCATTAACTATGTATTTATGAACTGTCCATTTTGTTTTCATTATTGTGTGTGTGCTCAGTTGTGTCTGACTCTTTGTGACCCTATGGATGGTAGCCCACCAGGCTCCTCTGTGCTTGGGATTTTCCAGGTAAGAATGCTGGAGTGGGTTTCCATTTTTTCCTCCAGGGAATCTTCCAGACCCAGGGATCAACCGTGTGTCTCCTCTGTCTTGTGCATGGCAGGTGGATTCTTTACCACTGCACCACCACGGAAGCTCCAGTTTCCATTATTACAGGAGATAAAAAAAAAATCAGATTTCAAGGTTTAAGGGCTGAGGCCACTGGCCTGATACATGAACTCTTCAGGTCCACAGGGATATCCATTTGTAGTCATGTGGCCCTATAGTTTCTGTAGCCAGAGTATGGTGTGTGCTCTTTGTGTCCAACTCTTTGCGACCCCATGGACTGTAGCCCACCAGGTTCCTCTGTCCATGGAATTCCCCAGGCAAAAATACTGGAGTGGATTGCCATTTCCTTCTCCAGGGGATCTTCCCAATCCAGGGACTGAAATTGCATCTTTTGTGTCTCCTGCATTGGCAGGCAGATACTTTACCATTAGCACCATCTGGCATGCCCCCAACCTGAGTATGTATGTGTGTGTGCTCCGACTCTTTGTGACCCCATGGACTGTAGCCTGCCAGGCTCCTCTGTCCAATGAAGTTCAATTTTCAACTCTTTGTGAAGTATTCCTTAATTACCTCAGCCAACTTTCCTGTAGGTTATATTCTGTATAACACTGTCTATAAAGATTCATTTATGCAGTCTACCTGACTTGACTCAAGAATCTTATCGCCTGTCCAAAGCAGGGAGTGGAATCAATAATTTACTGATGGATCAATCATTTGACCTTGTTTCTAAAGACAGTTGGCTATAGTGCTAGAGTTGCTTCAGGTCTGGCATAACTATTACAAGATGGCTGGCTAGCCATTACATAACCAGATCAGAAATAGCTGAATATTCCTTCTTCATCATGCATCAGATTTGGAGTCAGCAGTGTATTTGAGCACTTTCATATGCCACATACAGTCTTTTAGGGCACACAAATAGTACAGACCTTTTGTAAAACTATTTATGAGTTCTAGGCACAATGTAAAGTGTATTTACATTGTGCTAATTATTAAAAATCACATTAAAGAGGTGATAAGATTATTCCCCTTTTACAAGGCAACTGAGGCTATGAGAGGTTATTTGCTCATTCTTACATAGAAAAGTTCACACAACTTGGTTCAACCATTGCATTTTGGCTCTGACATTTGAGGTTTTAAACATGACTTTGGTTAAAAGTAGGTTGGTCTGGAGCTTGGGTTGACCAGGAGCAACCAGTCTAAAACAAAGCACAAGGACATGAACGGGTGCATCACTTGAGGCACTGGCCATAGAAAACTGATGCTCACCGTTTCTCATTCAGAGTTCTCCCACTGCCTTCTGGATCCCAATCTGCAGTCTTTCTGCTCTCACGACTAGGACTGGTTGCTTCCCTCTCTTCTTGCAAACCCCTCTTTCTTTTAAATTGAAGTATAGTTGATTTACAGAGTTGTGTTAATTTCAGATGTCTCGCAAAGTGGTTCAGTTACACATGTGTGTGTACATGTATATGTGTATATATATATATATATATATATATATTTGTGGTGGTTTAGTCGCTAAGTCGTGTCCAGTTCTTGCAAACCCATGGATTATAGCCCACCAGGCTCCTCTGTCTGTCCATGGGATTCTCCAGGCAAGAATATTGGAGTGGGTTGCCATTTCCTTCATATATATATATATATATATATGTGTATATATATATATATATATTTAGGCTTCCCAGATGGCACTAGGGGTAAAGAACCTGCCTGCCAATGCAGGAAGTATAAGAGACCTGGGTTCGGTCCCTGGGTCTGGAAGATACCCTGGAGAAGGACATGGCAACCCACTCTAGTATTCTTGCCTGGAGAATCCTATGGACAGAGGAATCTGGCGGGCTATGGTCCATAGGGTCACAAACAGTCAGACATGACTGAAGCAGCTTAGCATGCATGTATATGTGTATATATGTAGTCTTTTCAGATTTTTTTCCCTTATAGATTATTACAAAATATGGAATATAGTTCCCTGTGCTATACAGTAAGACCTTGTTGTTTATCTATTTTTATATATGGTAGTATGTATCTGTTATAATCCCAGACTCCTAATTTTTATCCCTTTCTCCCCTTCTTCCCTTTTGGTGACCATAAGTTTGCCTTCTGTGTATGCGAGTCTATTTCTGTTTTGCATGTAAGTCCATTTGTATCACTTTTTAAAGATTACACATAAATGATACGATATTATATTTGTCTTTCTCTGTGTTGGCCGCTCTTTTAATGCTCATCCTCTGAACATAGGAGTTCTTCAAGTTTCTGTCCTTGCACCTTGTCTTTTTTCCTGCTGCATTACATGGGATTGCAGAGAGCTGGACACCACTTAGTGACTGAACAACAACAACAGAAGTGGCGCTCAAACTTTGCCATTGCCTTGCTGCTGCTGCTAAGTCACGTCAGTCCTGTCCGACTCTGTGCGACCCCATAGAGAGCAGCCCACGAGGCTCCGCCGGCCCTGGGATTCTCCAGGCAAGAACACTGGAGTGGGTTGCCATTTCCTTCTCCAATGCGTGAAAGTGAAACGTGAAAGTGAAGTCGCTCAGTCGGTCTGACTCCTAGCAACCCCATGGACTGCAGCCCACCAGGCTTCTCCGTCCATGGGATTTTCCAGGCAAGAGGACTGGAGTGGGGTGCCATTGCCTTCTCCGGCCATTGCCTTAGAAGTCATCAAATATTCAGATCACCAGGACCTAACTCAGGTTTAGTGAATCAGAGTTTTTGGAGGAAAATGACTCAGAAATCTGCATTTTAAGAAGCAGCCCGGGTTATTTTAATATGGGTGGAGACCCACACTGGGAAACAAAGCCTCTACCCTCTCTTTCAAGGTCCTCATCTGCCCCAGCACCTTCCATGATCACTTCTTTATAAACAACTCTCCAGTCATCTTTGGAACAGACTCAGATGCTCCAGAGTCAACTCCAACTTCATGAGTGACATTTCCATGTGGATGCTCTGCTAGTACCTTGCACTTTTATACCCAGACCCAGGCAACCTCTCACCTCCAAACTATCAGTCGTTCCCCTTGATTTCCCCGTTCCACTGACAGCGCCTCACCCGTCTCCTAGCACCTAATGTTAGAACCCTACTCAGAGTCATTTCTCACCTTCAGACCTCCTTTCAGCCCCTGCATCCAGTCAGTGATGAGTGCCTGGCTTTTCCTGAAGTTGTAAAGCTTCAGCATATCCCAGTGGGTCTTAGGTCCCAAGGCAGCTTTAAAAAAATGATGTCAGTGTCTCCACTGAGACCCATTGATCTCTGGGAATATGCCCTGGTAATTAGTAGTTTTAAAAATGCTCTGGGTGTTTCTAATGTCTGTGCAAGCAGAGAAACTCTGAAATAGTCCTTACAGTTTTAGATTGATAAGATCCCCTAGAGACTGTCATGGTCTCCATCCTGAGAGACATGATTCATTTGTTAATTATTGGGAGAGCCAGGAGGGGTGATTAGTTAACAAATTTGAACAGCAATCCAGGGGAGACAGTAAGAACCTAAAGTAGGTGGCAATGAAACAGAGTGAACAAATGAGAAAGACAACATGGAATTATGAACTTCAGGACTTGGAAACTGACAGATACAGGAGGTGAGAAAGAATGACAGGTGCAAAGCAGTGATAGACACACTGATCACAACTTTGGACAATAAGATGCTGATGGCGAGAAGGAAAGGCAGAAAAACAGCTGGTTGTGGGGGGTGGTGTGTGTGTGTGCATGAATGAATCTGGTTCTACACTTGCTGAGCTTTAAGGTATTGGCGGGGCAGGTGGAGGTCTCACTTGGGAAGTGGAGGATTCTCAAAGTGTGGTCCCTAGATTCACAGTATCGGTATCGCCTGGGAATTTGTTATAAATGCAAATTCTTGACATCTTCCCCTTCTATCTTCAGCCTTCTGAAGAAACTGTGGTGGGGCCCAGCAACATGTGTTCTCACCAGCACTGTAGGCAATTCTGATGTCACCGCTGACCTAGAGTAGCAGTCCTTAAACTTCCTCATGCTTCAGAATCACCCAGTGAGCTTGTTAAAGGCACGGTCCTGAGTTCAGAGCTCCTGGTTCACTAGGTTGGGGCGGGCCACACAGGTTGGGGTTTGCATTGCTCACAAGCTCACATATGGTGCCAGTGCTGCTGGTATAGGGACCACACTTTGAGAATCACTCAAAGACAAAAGAGATCTGAACTAGAAACATGGATTTGGGTATCATCTACATAATGGAGGTAGTCCAAATCTTGGGTTTCTTTCTCAGACAACTGCAGCTATCTCCAAATGAGTCTGCAGCCTTCTAACAGGTTTCTCTGCTTCTGTAATTCCTCAATGTATTTTGCATACAGAAATCAGAGACATTGTTATTAATCTTAAACCCTATCTGCACACAATCCTCCACAGACTTCCCATTGCTCTTATTTGAATTCTATACACAGCCTGATTGGTCCTGCATGGTCTGGCCTCTGTCTTCCTCTTCAACCTCATCCCCTGTCACCTCCCCTCTGTCTCATTCTATTCTGGCCACACTGATCTTTCAGATCCACAAACATGCCACAGTCTTTCCCACCTCAGGGCCTCTGTTCACCCAGTTCTCCTATTAGAAACATTCTATCCCAGGTCCTCAGACCACCGACTCACCGGAACCCTCCTGATCTCAGTTCAGATGTCACTTTCTTTGAGACACTTTCCTTCTTTGTCATCCCTTGTTATTTACTCTCCACATAGTTAACCGTGTTCTGTTCTTTATCTCTCCTGTCACAATCTGCAAGTGTCATATGTACTTGTTTGCTTGCTTATTATTTACCTCCCCCTCTAGATTATAAGCTCCCCTGGGTGAGGACTTGCTGACTACGTGAAATGTAGCAAATCATATTCAGTCTTAGGTTCCCATTGGCTCAATAAACACATGTTGACTGGATGAAGAAAACTGAGAAAGGAGGCAACAAAAATAAGTGCAGAAATCTAGGGAATGTCTATATTTCACAGGCATTGTGGGTGGAGGAGAAAAGAAGGCTACGGAAAAAAAGAAAAGGAAGCAGAGAGGTAGACACTTGAAGAACAGTGCCCTAGAACTAAAGAACACACGATGATGAACAATACAATAATTGAAGTCAAAAACACACTAGAAGGAATCAATAATAGAACAACTGAGGCAGAAGATCAAATGAGTGAGCTGGAAGATAGAATGGTGGAAATAACTGCCAAGAAGTAGAATAAAAACAAAAGAATGAAAAGAATTGAGGACAGTCTCAGAGGCCTCTGGGACAACATTAGATGTACTAATCTTCAAATTATAGGGGTTCCAGAAGACCAGAAAGAGTCCAAAAAAAATTTTTTTTTAAGAGATTATAGGTGAAAACCTCCCTAATATGGGAAGGGAACAGTGTCTTAATTGCCAAAACAATGGTCTATATACATATACACACATATATCTTTACACACGGACAGACATCTAAATATCTATACTCATCTATATGAATAGACGTTTGGAAGAGAATAAAATAATGCAAGACAAAGAAAGAGATTCAAAGAAGCAGCACTTGTTTTTTCTTTCATTAGTTATATTTTAAAATCTTAAAATTTTTTAATATAATTGTTAAAGATAAAGGTAAAAAGGCAGTATTTGTAATCAATTTCTATGAAGAGGAGAGATGGAACACTATGATAAGGCTAAGAGTCAGGAAGATTATTTATAGGCAAGGTGGTGTTTTCACTTTACTAACACAGTTCAATAGGTGAATTAGAGTTTACCCAAATTCTCTCATCAACCATTCATTTGATCCTCAAACAAATATCTCAAAAAGCAGGCAGGACAGCTTTCACTATTTTCAGCAACGTGATGATAACAAGTAGAAATAACAAGCATAGACTGTGCTTTCAGGAAGTTTGGTGGTATTTCTCATTACTAATTTCATCTGAAATAATGGATATCTACTATTTATATGGAGCTTCTTCAAGGCCAACCATAATATGAGCAAACAGTTCCAGGGAACAATAGTAACTTAAAAACAAACATCCCTAGAGTATCTCAGGTTTCTTTCCTAAATTGAGTATTTGATTCCAATAGTATTCAAATCTGGGAAGATTTTAAATAGCACTTGGAAACAAAGGCCTTTAACTTAGACTCTTTAAAATGGTAACAATTCATTTTTCCTTCTGCTTTAATCAAGCTACTGATCTAAGTTTAAAGGAAGGTGTACATGTCAGCATTAGGCACAATCTGTTAGTTTCTAAAATCTGAACCACACTCTGGTGGACCAAATGCAGGATCTGTTATTTGTCCAAAGAGCAAGGAACAGAACTGGGAGAGAGACATTGGAGAGAAATGCAATTATTGCTCAGGATGTTCAAATTTGGGAAAAAACTATCTGTTTTGATTGTCTGCATCCATTAAACCTCATAGTTAGAAAGCGTTTCCTTCACAAATCCTGAATCCCTGGGATTACTGCAAAATCAAGCTCATGAAATAGGAAAGAAGGGAGGGAGAATTTTCTTAAAAGTGTTTTCATTTCAGGAACATAACTCAATACGTAATTTATAGTTTACCACAGTTCCTTCATCATCATTTCATTTGGTCCTCAGAATCTCAACATACAGGCAAAGGCTGCTCTCACTGTACTTTCCTGAGGCCCAGGAGGTCAGGTGGGGTGTCAGGTAGTAAGGGGCAAAGTCAGGACGCGTGTCCGGGGCTTGCTTCTCCCTCTAGGTTCTGTCTTCTCCTCTCAACACAGCATGGGCTGGCCACACACAGATTTTTTTTTTTTTTTTTTTTAAGAAAAAGGCTCTCTTTCTTCCTTGTGCTATCATGTTGCAATAGCAGGGCATTTGGCCTTGCATGTCTAGTGACCTTGCAGATTCATAAAACATAAATAATGAATAATAAACAAGACTTAAATGAACCAACACATGAGCCTGTGACACGGGTAGTAAGTGTTCCAGAATGTCAGGTGGGAGAGAAAGAGAGTTGTGATGACATTAATTCCTCTTAAATATTTGCTCCACATAGTCACTTTCTCCAGAGTTACACTACTTTAAAAATGTGTTAGTGATACCTCTGGAGTTCTATTGATTCTTAGAGGATTTTAAAATATGGCACCAGTGGTAGATGAGAGATAAACCATGGCTGTCTACACAGTTTATAACATAGTTAGATGGATTATATCAGGGAGATAATAATTAGGCAGTTAGAGCTAAGGGCAAGGGTGGTAACTTCACTATCAATAGTGATTTTTTAAAATAATTTGAGTTTTGTAGTGGGAATTTTATTCATGTTATTATTTTATTTATTTATTATATTATTGGGGCTTCCCTGATGGCTCAGATGGTAGAGAATCTACCTGCAATGCAGGAGACCTGGGTTTGATCCCTGGGTTGGGAAGATCCCCTGGAGAAGGAAATAGCAATTCACTCCAGTATTCTTGCCTGAAAATCCCATGGACAGAGGAGCGTGGTGGGCTACAGTCCATGGGGTCACAAAGAATTTGATACAACTGCATGACTAACACTTTCTTTATATTATTAATATAATATTCTCAATTATCAACTTAGAATATCAGTAGCAGTTTTGAATGAATGTATAAAGAATAAAGCATAGAGATGAACTGAGTAAATTGAATGAAAGAATACTTTCAGAACAGCTTAACATTTTAACAGTTTGACACAACAAAAGATACACACACACACACACAACCACAATGACAGATGCCTAAATGACACTTAGGTATCTAAATGACATTTAGGTATCTAGCTGTGTGGATGGTAATTTATTAGTTCAAGCAGAATACTATATAAAACATGCTGCTTAAATATATGTATGCATATATAAAAACAATAACTAAGGTTTTGTTCCTGTTGAGTAATGTGAAATTGGTGAAATTCTGCTCCTGAAATACTTTTTTCAAAGCCAGTATTTGAGGATATTGAATGAATAACCTGAATATCCAATCTCTCCCTGTGGAGAGGCAGATCTTACTTGCTTTCTGTCTCATTCTTTCTTTTTCATGCCCTCACATATACCCAGACACAAACAGATGAACACACCTATCATTATGAAACTCAGTTTAAAGTGTTCAGCTGTTTAAACCACTGTACTAAGTACTATCAGGGAAAAGAAATGCACAGATCAATCACACACAATTCCAAAGCCTTCTGCTTTCCCGGTATGGCTTTGATAGTGAGTTTGAATCTTAGTTCTGATACTTACATACTCCATTATCTTGGGTAAGTTCCTGTTTTCTCTGTACTTAAAAAAAAATCTTGAACTGAGAACAATAATGATATCTACTTTTACAGGGTTGTTAAAAGAGCTCAGTGGGATGACGTGTAAAAGATTTTGATCAGTGTCTGTCACAGAGTAAGCTATTATTGTTGTCATTATGTTATTATATAAAAGATATTACACTCCACAAGAGAATATATACTTAAGCACAGCTAAGTCTAATAGAAATAATTAGCACATGACAAAAGCATAATCAAAATGCTCTGCTCCATGGGTGTGTGTGTGTGTGTGTGTGTGTGTGTGTGTGTGTGTAAACCCACAGTACCCTCAAGTTAGCCTTGGGAGGAAAGGAATAAACCAAGCAGAGTTAATCATTTTTCCAGGTTCTGTAAATACTATCCGCTTTTGCTACTAAATGAATAATGATATCTTCAAAACATCATTTAACTAGAGCATGGAATTATATATGGGAAACTGATCTTGCTTTTAAATTCAGCAAGCTGGCCAGCTCAGCAAAGAGAATTTCAGAACAGGAGAAAATGGGATGAATAGTCTTTGAAGGAGCTCCTCTAATTCTGAAATTCTATGATTCCATAATCAAGATACTTGATGGAGTTTCCAGAGACATAAAAAAAGACAATTCAGAAAAACAGCCTTTTCAAAGTGTAGTTCCTTCTCCCTTTTACCATACCCCCTCCCCATTTTTTTCTCGACTATCTTTTGAAGAACTGGTCTTAGATGAGAAATAACATTTACCACATTAAGAAAGGGGGCTTCCCTGGTGGCTCAGCAGTAAAGAATCTGCCTGCAATGCAGGAGATGTGGATTGGATCCCCAAGTCAGGAAGATCCCCTGGAGAAGGACACGGCAAGCCACTCCAGTATCTTGCCTGGAGAATCCCACGGACAGAGGAGCCTGGTGGGCTAAGTCCACAGGGTTGCAAAGAGTCGGACACAACGGAAGCAACCGAGCATGCAGCATGCATGAAGAAAGAGGACTTATTCTGAGTGAGCTGGCTCATCAAGGGAAGGACTCTACTAAGTTCTTGGGGAAGTGGATTATTTACTGATTTGGCTTGTGGTCTAAAGTTGAGGTGTGTGCTGTGGGAGAATGGAAGCCTTTTGCCATTGCATATTATAAAGCAATTAAAGAGAAAAGCACTGGGAATGCATATTTTAGAAATATGGGGATAAACAAGACTAAGTATTGCATGTAAATTAGGGTGATGGAGAGCAGATGAAAAGAATGTAAATAAGAAAAAAAGGCTGATGTTTGAAATTTACTAAAACTCTAAAAATAATGGCTAATGTCAACTAAATCTGATACTTTTTTCTAAGGTGGTGAACAAGAAGCTCCTTTTACACGTTTTGCTTTCTCATTAGTTCATTCATTCATCAAAAATGTATTGATTATTCGTTACATACCAGCAAACAAAAAGTAGGACAGGTATGGTCCCAGTCCTGATGAGGGTTAATTTTTTAGTAACAGAAATGGCCAGAGAGAAAATAGAAGCGGAAAAAGAAGAGTCTGGACAACCCAAAGTGAAAATCCATTTTCTGAATAATAAAAACTTGCTGTATAATCTAATAATCTAAGCTTCCCCACCATACCCCTCGATAACAATCAGGGCACATTCAGTTGATTTCAGTAGTAAAACAATAGCATTTGTGAAAAAGGTAATGCCATCAAAAATACATACAGATCCAGCTCTAAAGGGGAGAAATCCGAGAATACTATCCTCTTGGAAAAATATGATTGATGTACTGTAATCTAGTTGTGATGGATGGTTCTTCAACCTCCCAAGGTGGATGGTGTGGTGCATCAACAATTTAAATTACTCCTCAAATTGGACCCTGACTAGGAATTATAAAGGAAGTATTTTCAAAAGAGGCCACTGCCTAAACAATTCCTTTAATCAACAGTCAGAGGATTTATTTAGCTGATGGTGCCAAACTTTCTTCATGAAGACTACAATGGTACATCCCCCCTAGTTCCTGCCCCTCAAAAGGGTAACAGGATCAAAAGAATTTTTAAATGCAGATTTTGGTTTATAGAGTTCTTTTTCATCTTCTGGAAAGTGATTACCAGACTTAATCAAGATTCCTCTGTGTATCATTAGCTAATTTTAGCTCTCTCCTTTTTTTTTTGTTTAAAAAAAAAAGAATTTTATTATTTTTTTACAATGAGTTTGGGAAAGACCACTTTTAAGTCCTCTGTGAATTTCATGTTTTTCTGTTCAAGCCTTCAGGGAAGCTAAATTTAAAAGTAGAAAAACAGTAATTAAAAGTGATTAGAACAAGAAGTTTTGGTGCTATGAGATGAGGACTCAATTCTCCCTGTCATAAGCTGAACCAAGAGGCAGGTTTTGGTTTTGATTATAGCTTCACTTGCTATTTTAATAAACATGAACCAGTATTCAAACTTTTAATATCCTGCTGCTTAACTATTTCCAAAGAGCCATCCAGCTCTTTTAAACAGCCTTTGTTTTAGAATTTTAATTTGTCTGGCTCAGTGTCACCTTAGAAAGCTGTAGCCTTATGGTAAACTCCTTTATAAGTTGATTTCCAGAATCCTAAGCGATTCTTTCTTTTCCCCTCCCAACTAAGTGTTTCCTCATGGGCCAAAATCGGTGGTGCTGACAGCTTGCTTGCTTTGTTTTATCTGGTTCCCAGAGAAAATATGAGAGACAAATATGGACAAACATGTCCAGCGTTGACTGGACGCACCACAATTCTGGTGATACTTACAGCTCCTCCAGGAAGCGAAGACTGTGGAGAGGACTCAGGGGCAGCTGACTGATGTTGTTCATACTGAGGTCCCTGAGGGGAAAAGAGGCAGCACGTGAGGAGCAGCGTTCGCCACCACAGGGAAATCCAGCTGTTCAATTCACACATTTTCAAGCAAGACAGCCAAAGGAACTCGTTCTTCTGCTTGACAAATGAATTGCTCTTTTGCATCTTAAATAGATTCCTTCCTCCCACATCCCCTCACCATCATGGACCTTCAAATCAGAGACCCTGGGAGGAGCTTATACAGAATTCAACACGATTTAGACCATTCGTGGGCATGGTTGTAATTCTTTACATTTAAAATGACCCGAGGAGCACAGAAGAGGGAGCAGACATAACTCAACCCTAGATGTAACTCAATGTCGGGTCCTGCTTTAAATTTTGTGACAAAGAAAAATGTCTTCACCATGCAACTTTGAAAGTCCTGTTTCTCTGGGACTATAAGCACCTTTTAAAAACAAATGCTTTGATTCAAAGAAGCTTAAAACAAAACAAAACAAGACAAAAAGCCTATCCCCTCCTTCGAACGTGTTCCTTTTGCAGGTTCTCAGATTGCATTAAATAAGTGAAATGAACCATAAAACAAGGGTGTAATGCGATCCTGCTCTGCAGCACACTTCCTGCTGGGTCTGCACAGTAGTTCCTGGCACAGGAAGCAAGAAGCCACTTTGGGCGGAACTCAATCAATTTTTGTTTTAAGTGAAACTCCGTGTAATTAGATTTTATTCCATTTTTACTTTGCTATTTCTTTACTGTCTTTCACAGAATCCCACAGCATCGCTGGCATATGCCATCTGCATCTCAGAGGCCAAAAGATCAACTGCTAGACAGAGTCTACTCAAGACCAGCTAAGACTACAAAACAGTCAGCGGAAGGTGGACTTAAACAATGACTTGCTCTAAAGAACAGACTTTTGGACTCAGTGGGAGAAGGTGAGGGTAGGAGGATTTGAGAGAGGCTCACTGAAACATATACAGTACCACACATAAAATCGGTAGCCAGTGGGAGTTTGATGGAGGATGCAGGGCACCCAAAGCCGGTGCTCTGACAGCCTGGGGAGAGGTGGGGAGAGAGGTGGGGCGTTCAGGATGGAGCGGACATATACCTACGGGTCATACTGATGAGTGCCCAGGACCACACAGTATGGTGGAGTGATTATCCTCCAGTTAAAAAAAATATCAATTGAATTTTAAAAAAATGACTTATTCAAACCTGATTCAGAACTAACACCGTTATCGTCTCGGAGCAGGTCTCCAGACATAAAGTTTATCTTGAGATAAAAATAAAGAGCTTCTTTTTATTATTTAAAAAATTGTTTCATTGACATATAACATTGTATTCATTTTAGTATACAACATCATGATATATGCATATATTGTGAAATGATTACCACAGTAAGTTAGTGGACATTTATCACTACAGTTACAAAAATTTTTTTCTTGTGGTGAGAATTTTTCAGATGTATTCCCTTAGCAACTTTCAAATATTTGTTATACAAGTATTATAGCTGCAGCCTCTATGCTGTACATTCTATCCCCAGGACTTATTTCTCTCATAACTGGAAATTTGTATCTTTTGACCACCTATGCCAATTTCACCCAGGAGCTTTTAAAAAAATCTGAATTATTTTTGTTACTGAAGACACCACACCCATTGCACCTAACCAGCAGGTTTCATTATTGATAGCTTGATGCCTTTATCAAATATTAACTTTTAATCAGGGATGCCAAGAATTAAAGGATCATTCACTCTGTGCCTTTAAAAAATCATGAGTATATACGGGGAATGTAAAATATTTTGCTAAATGTTTCAGAATATGGCAAAACCCCCAGAATTATTAATTTTAATATGCTAATAATGATGCAGTAGCTAAGTAAGACGCTATATTCTCAAGCAAAACTGAACAATGCTAAAAATATAGACTAAAAATTTATGTTGCCCCTATACTCAGAATCTGAATATTTTTCCTGACATTGTTTAGATAAGAGAGGCAAATAACTGATTAGCAATTTTAGTTCCCAGTGCAGATATTTCTCTGAAGTAGCGAGGTTGTTGAGTTCACTGAACAGGCATGTATTAACCTAACCAATACAGTTTCTGAATCCCTTACAATGACTCTATAATCTCTGCAAAGACTTGCTAGTTCTCAGGGATATTCACTTACTTTCAGCTGACATCCCACTTATTTCCTAAAAGGATTGGGTGATTTGCTTTCCGAGCATGTTTATTAGTAACTTAGCTCCAACCAGTCTCCAGAAGCTGGTGTGGATGGCAGTGCAATTGCTCTCCTTTCGTATTTCCTTGTGTGATGTGCAGATCGGTTAGGGACAAACGTCGAGCCTGTCTATGTGCAGGAAGCTCTAACTAGAACAAGGACATTTGCACGTTAAGGAGATTCGTCAGCACTCCATATTATTTTACTATGTATTGCCCTATTTCAGGCGCCTGAAAGTGAAGTTTGTATCAGTGTTCATGCTCAGGGTTCCTCCCGGGGCAGTTTTCATGGCGGAGCGGCAGAGAGCAGGCTTAGTTAGAGGACAGGTTCTCGGGTTGCATCCTGCCTTCCCTGCGCGCTAGCTGCACAGTCTTGAGGAAATGAACCTCCCTGAGTAGGCTTCCTCGTATTTAAACCAGGGTGCCCCTACACTGCTCCCCAGGTGTCTCAGTGGTAAAGAATACCCCTGCCAACGCCTGAGACGCGGGTTCGATCCTTCAGTCAGGAAGATCCCCTGGAAGAGGAAATGGAAACCCACTCCAGTTTTCTTGCCTGGAAAATTCCACAGACAAGAGGAGCCCGGCGGGCTGAGGTCCATGGAGTCATAAAAGAGACAGACCCTAGTGAGCACGCACTCACGTCCCTACATTAATGGTTTCATACCCAAGGATAGCTGTTTCCAGTCAGGAGGGAAAGTGACTGAATTTGCTTCTTGGGAAGGCGAGTACCCCCTCTCCCAACAGGAGCTAATCACTTCTACCTGTTACCTGACATTGTGGTTCAGAAAAGGAGCTCATAACAGTTGGCCCTCCATATCTGTGGGTCTCGCAGGGGCAAATTCGGAGGGCCAACGGTTTTCAGTGGACCAAACCCTTTAAGAGACTCGAGCATCCACAGATTTTGGTATCTGCAGGGGCTCCTAGGACCAATCCTCTGAGCGTACTGAGCAACCACTCTATTGCTAAAACAACTCTTTACCATGTGTTTTATAACACAGGTTGTTTTCTTTTAAAGAGCCGCTAACAATGCAGATAAACCTATAGTAGAAAAAATAATGATTCAGAGTAAAATGAAATAGGTCTTTAAAATATACATTCAAAGCAGGTAGGGTAAAAATGAGCTTGTCAGCATTCACCTTTTCTGTGTGCAACTTCTGCCTTGATGTTCAAATGTAATACTGGTCTAACTGAGTGCTTCCAAGCTATCCATGGTAAAAGACCAACTTAAAAAAGTTCTAGTTTACTGTGGATTTTTATCTTTAGAAAATATTGTAAAATTAATTACCAGAGAAGTCAAATAGAAACACAAAGACACACAAAATACAAGCCTCAATGTTTTGTTATGCGACTTGACAGAGATTATTCAATTACTGTGAGCATTTCTAAACCTTTACTCTCAAATCCTTATCTGTTGCGGGTTGGTAAAAAAATAACCCTGTTCTGGGTTAGGGTCTTAGACCTGTCCTTTTGGTGAGTAATGCTGTGCTTTCCTTCATGTCAAGAAGGGCACGGCTTAAATGACTTTTAGCCTGTTCAAGTTATAGTAAAACATAATAGAATGAGAATGTTTGGCTGCTAGAGAGGGTTGGCACTCACCAGGGCGTGGACACCTGTTTGTAAGGGAAGAAAATGACATCCACAGAGGTGACAGTTCTCCAAGTCACATTGCAGAACTTAGTGGGAAAGCCCCTGGGTTGAAGATTAGATCGATACTTGCCCTAGGATTTTTGCTTTTCCTTTCTTCCTACAAACTTTCCACTCTATACAGAAATATCCTCTCTCTTACTCTTAAATTATTTTCAAACTCTTCCTTTTATTTTTCTATAGTATCTAGTTTTTCTGACTCACATGAAATACATACAACCATAGAAGAATGAAGAGTTCTTAAAAGTTTATCTGTGCCCTTTATCTGTGTTTATATCTGTCCCCTTTTAAACTATCATTTAAAAAGCCCCTGTTTTGACAAAGGATTAATCTCAAAAACATACAAGCAACTCCTGCAGCTCAATTCCAGAAAAATAAATGACCCAATCAAAAAATGGGCCAAAGAACTAAACAGACATTTCTCCAAAGAAGACGTACAGATGGCTAACAAACACATGAAAAGATGCTCAACATCACTCATTATTAGAGAAATGCAAATCAAAACCACAATGAGGTACCATTACACGCCAGTCAGGATGGCTGCTATCCAAAAGTCTACAAGCAATAAATGCTGGAGAGGGTGTGGAGAAAAGGGAACCCTCTTACCCTGTTGGTGGGAATGCAAACTAGTACAGCCGCTATGGAAAACAGTGTGGAGATTTCTTAAAAAACTGGAAATAGAACTGCCATATGACCCAGCAATCCCACTCCTGGGCATACACACTGAGGAAACCAGATCTGAAAGAGACACGTGCACCCCAATGTTCATCGCAGCACTGTTTATAATAGCCAGGACATGGAAGCAACCTAGATGCCCATCAGCAGATGAATGGATAAGGAAGCTGTGGTACATATACACCATGGAATATTACTCAGCCGTTAAAAAGAATTCATTTGAACCAGTCCTAATGAGATGGATGAAACTGGAGCCCCTTATACAGAGTGAAGTAAGCCAGAAAGATAAAGAACATTACAGCATACTAACACATATATATGGAATTTAGAAAGATGGTAACGATAACCCTATATGCAAAACAGAAAAAGAGACACAGAAATACAAAACAGACTTTTGAACTCTGTGGGAGAATGTGAGGGTGGGATATTTCAAAAGAACAGCATGTATACTATCTGTGGTGAAACAGATCACCAGCCCAGGTGGGATGCATGAGACAAGTGCTCGGGCCTGGTGCACTAGGAAGACCCAGAGGAATCGGGTGGAGAGGGAGGTGGGAGGGGGGATCGGGATGGGGAATACGTGTAAATCTATGGCTGATTCATATCAATGTATGA
Organism: Cervus elaphus; assembly: GCF_910594005.1. NCBI lineage: Eukaryota > Metazoa > Chordata > Mammalia > Artiodactyla > Cervidae > Cervus > Cervus elaphus. The sequence goes on along the minus strand of NC_057817.1, from coordinate 2,860,082 downwards.
CAAAACCCACTGAAATGTTGTGAAGTAATTAGCCTCCAACTAATTAAAAAAAAAAAAAAAAAGAAAAAAAAAATAAATAAAAGACACAGCAAAAAAAAAAAAAAAAGCCCCTGTTTTATAGCACATTTGGCCCACAGTTTAGTTTCCTAAAATCAGTGAAGCAATGTAATTCATTTCTTTACTTTTTTTCATCTTTTGCCAAGATGTTGGAGTGAATTTTGAAGAACTGATCACTAGGTAAAAAGATTTCATCAGAAATGGAGGAGTCATTGCCACAAGACAGTCAAATATGTTAAACTATTCTGCCCTGTCTCTGACCCAGGTCTTGTCTATGCTGTGTTAATGACCATATCTAGAAATCTAGAACAGGATTTGCAGAGTTCCATGAGAGTAGCTGACTATATATTGGAATCATCACAGGAGCTTTAAAAAATATGGATGCCTGGATCCTATCCCCTGAGTTTCTGAGTCAGCTGGTCCAGTATGGGCATTGGGATTTTAAAAAGCTTCTCAGGTTATTTGAATATTCAGTCAAGGCTGTGAACATTGCTTACGAGTAACTCTTTCTAAATTTCTAGATGGGTACTCTCAGTTCTACAACTTACTCAAAATTTAGTAGGCTTACTGAAGGTACAGTTTCCTCTGGGTAGAGAGTTCCACCTAAGCAGATACTATCTTTCTCTTGAAAATGTCCTTGCTGCTTGCAACTTTATTATTTTTTCTTCATTTGACAAAATATTAATTGAGCATTGGGGCTTCTCAGGTAACATGGTGGTAAAGAATTTGCCTGCTGATTAAGGAGATGCAAGAGACAGATTTGATCCCTGGATCAAGAAGACCCCCTGGAGTAGGAAATGGCAATCCACTCCAGTATTCTTGCCTTGAAAATTCCATGGACAGAGGAACCTGGTGGGCTGCAATCCATGGGGTTGCAAAGAGTCAGACACGACTGAGTGACTTAAACATGCAAACAAAATTGAGCAATCACTGTGGTCAGGTCTGGGAACACAGTGGAGAATAAATTCGAGTCTTTCCCCTTTTCTGCTGTCTCTAAGTTTGTTGTTCAGTAGCCAGGTTGTGTCCAACTCTCTGCAACCCCATGAACTGCAGCATGCCAGGCTTCCCTGTCCTTCACTCTCTCCCTGAGTTTGCTCAAACTCATTTCCACTGAGTCAGTAATGCCATTCAGCCATCTTATCCTCTAGCATCCCCTTCGCTTGCCCTCACCCAGCATCAGGGTCTTTTCCAGTGAGTTTGCTGTTTGCATCAGGTGACCAAAGTATTGGAGCTTCAGCTTCAGTCCTTCCAATGAATATTCAGGGTTGATTTCCTTTAGGATGGACTGGTTTGATCTCCTCACAGTCTAAGGGACTCTCAAGAGTCTTCACCAACACCACAGTTCAAAAGCATCAATTCTTCAGCACTCAGTCTTCTTTAAGGTCCAACTCTCACATCCGTACATGACTACTGGAAAAACCACAGCTTTGGCTATATGGACCTTTCTTGGTAAAATGATGTCTCTGCTCTTTAACACGCTGTCTAGGTTTATCACATTTTTTCTTCCAAGGAGCAAATGTCTTTTAATTTCATGACTGCAGTCACCGTCCACAGTGATTTTGGAGCCCAAGAAAAGAAAATATGTCACTGTTTCCCCTTTTTCTTCTATTTGCCATGAAGTGTTGGGACAAGATGCCATGATCTTGGTTTTCTGAATGTTGTGTTTTAAGCCAGTTTTTTCACTCTCCTCTTTCACCTTCATCAAGGGGCTCTTTAGTTCCTCTTCACTCTCTGCCATTAAAATGGTATCATCTGCATATCTGAGGTAAGATATCTAAGGTACTCAAGGTTAATTCTGCTACAAAGCTTGCTTCTGGATCTAGCCTCACTTCTCTCTCTGCTCTATCTTTGGTCAGGTCCCTGATCTGGTGATAACTGTTATGTTCTCCTGTGTACTGTGTCTCCTTCTTCTAGGTCATCTACAACAGGGCCAGAGAGGTCACCCACGCCAGGGCCAGAGAGGTCACCCTGAAAAGTCCATCCGATCATGTCACTCCATTCAGCCGCTGCTAACCAGTGAGAAAGGCACCCCCTGGGATGATTTGGAGAAGTGTGTCCCCTCCAGGAGGGGAGGGTGGTAAATTAAAGAAAAGATCATTTTCCTCCTTCTGAAGTAGCCACAGAGTGGGCTGAGTGGCTTGCAAACAGAGCTTGGCTTGGAGTTCAACCCCCGTTGGGCAGTCCCTGTGCTGGGCATGACCTGCACAACCATAGCCAGCTTAGACAGCCCTGTCTGAGAACTTGGACTGACTCCAGGCTGCTTAGAGGAGCCAGTGTCCCAACTTTCTTAGGCCTAAAGCGCGTTTCTACCTTGATTTCATGCTACTTTATGTAACATGTGTTCCAGTTACACTGAAATTCTCTCTGTTCCTCTTTGCTTTTGTCTTTGCACATGTGATTCTTTTTTCTTTCAAATGCATTACCCTATTTCCAAATAACTACTCTTGTCTTAATAGATGCCTGTGTTTCAGACATAACCTCTTCTCTTTCGAGCTTCGTTGTTCTCTATTTCAACCTCTAGTCCTTTGATACTTCCAAGATCAAAGCCGTGTCTTAGCCTAAGATCACACTTCGATCTCCTGGATCACTATCTCACCATCACTCTCCACTGTCTTTTGTTTCACACTACTGGCAAAACCCCAGCTCTGGGAGAACACCATAATTCATCCTCTCTGCTACTATCTCAGTGCACTGAGAGCTACTAGAAAAGGAAAACTCACAAATGTGCAGATTAGTTACTATAAATTCACGGTCTTTGTGGGCTCTCAACACCGCTGCATAGTCCTGCTATTTGCTATGGCTCAATTTACTCCTGTGGGGACTGCTGCCAACCTTCCCTGCTGGCCTCAAACCTCCTGATCAACAACCACTCCCATCACGGGCACTGTCCCTCTGACTTCGTGGAAATAACTGGGATTCTTTAGACCCAACATGAAATCGGCCAATTTTTTTGGTTCTCTTTTGTCCCCTGCTTATGATACCCACACTTTTCTCTCACTCATGGATGCCACCCTCCACCCTCAGGACGCTACAGCACATTATTTCAGAACAGTTCCTTCTATTTCCTGCATTTTCAGCTTCTTTCTCTTCCCTTCCAATGCATAAACATAGTCAAGTCCTTTCTATGACTAAAACAAACAAGGAAACCCAGATCTTTGGCTCTCCTGTCTTCCTCTACCTGCTACCCAATCTTGCTCATTCCTTTAGGGCTGTTTCTTGTCACTAATTGTAGCCTCTGCCTCCTATTCCCTTTTCCGCTCACCACACACAGGCTTCCATCCTTGCACTCCAGTGAAACTGCTCCCAAAGAAACAGTGCCCTCCATGCTGTCAAATCTAATGGGCACTCTCTTTCTGGAAGCTCTATACTCTACAGCTTCCGAGGCATCATTCTCTCAGGATTCTGCCCATGCTCTCCCAGCTTCCTGCTTCATAGACTCTTTGTGGCATTGTCTGCTATTTACCCCTTAAGTGGCAGGGTTCCCTGGAACTCTACCCTGGGCCTAGTGTTCTGCAATCCCTACCCTTTCTTCTTGCTGACTGGTATTTACTCTCATCGTTCCTGAATATTCATTGGAAGGACTGATGCTGAAGCTGAAACTCCAATACTTTGGCCACCTTATGCGTAGAACTGATTCACTGGAAAAGACCCTGATACCGGGAAAGATTGAAGGTGGGATGAGAAGGGGACAACAGAGGATGAGATGGCTGGGTAGCATCACCAACTCGATGGACATGGGTTTGGGTAGATTCCAGGAGTTGGTGATGGACAGGGAGGCCTGGTGTGCTGCGATTCATGGGGTCTCAAAGAGTCAGACATGATTGAGCAACTGAACTGAACTGAACTGAACTTACTCTCATGAGTTTAAGTATTACTTAGATGCCCATAACCCTCCAAAGCCATATTCTTCCTCTTCATTGCTTTCCTTCAGAATCATATATCTAATTTCCTTGTGGATATTCCATTTAGCAATGGAATGCACCATGTCTAAAATGGAAATAACTATTTTCTATTCCAAACTCATTTTCCCCACTGTGGGGCCAGTTTCTAGCTAATAGCACCACCATATTCCTGTCAAATAGTCCAAATATTAGACACTATTCAAGCCTTGCTATTTTCTTAATCCTCTCTGCCTATTCCTTTTTCTCTCTTCCAACTCTGCCCTTAGTATCTCAGAGCCAGTCATCTGAAACTGCCTCCTAACTCCAGGAGCCTACTTCTAGAAGACTCCTATTTCTTATTCCTTAAGACCCAACCTCCAAATGATAACTAGAGTGAGCTCTCCAAGAATGCAGAATTAGCCACCCTTCTTAAAACTTTTCAATTTCCCTCTCACCTTCCAAATGGTATCCAGTTTTGTAGCACATCTACCCTTTGTTACTTGGGCATATTGATTATAATTTATCCTTCAAGACTCAGGTTGAGTAGATGTCATCTCCTCCAGATCTACCTCAGCTCTGAGATTAGTGTAAGTGATCTGCTCTCTGTCATCCTATATCACCCTCACACATTTAACGACATCATAGTGGAATGCTATGATTACGTGTTGACCTTCTGCAGTAGGCTGTATTCCTCATGATCAGCGGCCATTATTTTTATCACAGTCCTTCTAATGTCTAGCCCAGTCTTTCCATGTAGAAAGCACTCAATGAATGTTGAATTGAACCCTCTTGTATTGCATCTGTCCTATGAGTGAGCAGATGATCTTCACCATCTATTAAAATCAAGTTTCTCATCAAAGGCATACAGATCTCCTAAGTGTGAGCTATGTAATCCTTCTGGTATAAAACACTTTTGGAAACAAAACCCACTTTGTGTTGTGCCCCATCTTCCACAATGATTTTTGCTCATAATTAGGGTTGTGGTTTCCCTTTTCAGTCGGTCCTCTGTGTTTTCTGTCCTAGGGATTCCTCAGAGACGCTCACCCACTGAAGGTCCCCTTCTCTCATGCTCAGGCACCTTTATGCTGATGCCTCTCTTCCCCTCCTCTTTCCTTCTGCCCGCCCTCTCCCCATGCTTTTCCTCCTCCTTCCTCTTCCCCTCTTCTTCTTCCTTCAACTTTTCCTTTTCTCCTGAAAAATATCTTTCTTATCATTTGTATGGATTCATTGTGGCATGCATGACTATAGCAGGTACCTAGTCCACCATCGTAAAATCCAGCCACACTGTCTCTATTTGAGACCTGATACATGAACCAGTGAACACAGAGGTCATTCCTTATAGTGTGACTATTAAACAAAGAAGAAAACAACAACACATGGTTCTTTAATCTCCGCCACACTTGAAGACAAGTATTTTCTTCTTTAGCAGAACCACACAATTCCTATTTCTTCTAATGACAATCATATTAAATTTGTTTTAGGAGATCCAATAACATTTAACTTTTTGCCAGACACCTTTGTGAACAAAGGATCCAGGCTGGAACCATTTTGGCATTTTAAAATTGATCACTTTTTAAATAGGTTTCTAGAGATTAGCCCTCCTGTGAACTTCAAAGAGAAAGGTACAGACTTGAGTAGCATTTTATGATGGCATGAATAATGTTATGTCCAGATACTTTTCCATATTATTGTCTTTAACTTTAGAACAATGTATCTTTGAAAAATACTTTCTACTGAATTATAACATATATGAGGAAAGGAATAAATCCTAATTGTCCAGCCTACTGAACTTTCACAATGGGAACACACCCTTGTAAACCAGCACAGCGAGAACTAATACACTGCCACCACCTTAGAGGCTCATGATTCCTTCCACCCACTGCTCCCCCCAAAAGTAACCAATCTGCTAACTTCTAACACTTTATATTAGTTTTCTTGATTTTTATGTTTCTGCAAATGGAATCACAGAGTGCATAGTATTTTTTTAAAGACTTTACATTTTTAGGCTCACAGCAAAATTGAAAGTATAGAGATTCCCTATATCTGTCCCTTCTGCCAACAGATGCGTGGTGTCTCCCATCATAACGTCCCCCACTGAAGTGGTACATTTGTTACAACTGATGGACCTAATGATGCGCCATAATCACCCAAAGTCTGCGGTTTACATTAGGGCCCACTCTCGGTGCTTTACATTCTATGGGTTTGGACATGAAGCCACCACTATAATATCATGCAGGGTGTTTTCACTGCCCTAAAAATCCTGTGTGCTCTGTCTATTCATCCCTCCATCCCCCAGCAACTATAGATCTTCTTACTGTCTTCATAAGGTTCGCATTTTCCAGAATGTCATAGTTAGAATCACGGGTATGTAGCCTTTTCAGATTGGCTTCTTTTCACTAAGTATTACAGAACATAGCTTTTTGTGTTTTTTTCTAGCATCTTTTACTCACTTATGAAATTTATTCATGTGTTGCGTGTAGCAATAGTTAATTCCTTCTCAGTGCAATATAGTGTCTCATTTTATTGTTAAACTACAATTTATCTGCTGAACTACTGACAAACACTTGGGCTCTTTTCAGCTTGTGGCTATTATGAATGATGTTGCTATAAAAATTTCTTAAATATGCCTTTAGTTGAACAGATATGCAAGTGCATATCTGTTTAGTATATATCTAAGAGTGGAATATCTGGGTCTTGGTGTATATGTATGTTCAGCTTTAATAAATCCTGCCAAACTGTTTCCTAAATTGGCTATCTTGATTCATACTCCTCCAGTAGTGTATGAGAATTCTAGTTGTTTCATATCCGATTGTTTCCATTTGTTATTACCAAAATTGGTATTATTTTGCTTTAAATCTTAGTCATTTTGGCTAAATGTATATATGATGGTATTTCATTGTGGTTTTAGTTATCATTTCCTTCATGTTTAAGAGAGTTGAGTATCTTTTCCTGTGACTCCTGACCATCAAGATACTCGTTTTTCATGAGGTAGCAGAAAAATATCTTTTTGGACGACATTCAAACTAAAATTAAAACTTACTTGTTGTAACAAGTGAAACTATGCACTGATATGTTAAGGAAAAAAGCTAATAATTTCCTTGCTCCTCTTCTAATAGTATTATTCTTCTGAGGCCTCAAAGTTGTTCTTTGAGATAGTTGATGGTGTAACACTTAGGAGCATCTATTTTGGAGCTATTCTGCCTTAGTCCTGGCTTTGCTGTTTTTGAACTGAGTAACCCTGAGCAAGTTATCTAATATCTTTGTGCCTCAGTTACCTAATCTGTGAAATGGACCTAATAAAAGTATCTGCTTTATGGAATTTCTGTGAGAAATCATTGAGCCAATATGTGTAAGATACTTAGAACAATACCTGACATGTTACAAGCACCACATATTTGCTATCATTATTACTAAAACATAGAATCCCCTTTATGGTTTTACAAATGAAAACTCTTACGTGTTCAGATGTATTAAGAGTTGAGAAATGTTAGCTTATTGGTATTTAGGATTATCTTGAAAAAAATCTCTTTAAAGTTACTGTTTAGAGACAGTAAGCTTATGTTCTACTGGTCCCTTTGCTTTATTAGCATTAATTCTTTTTTTTTTTTTAAGCATTAATTCTTAATAGAAGCTTTGAAAAGATGGAGCCTCAGAGCTCTGTCAGTAATAAGAGAAGAGATACAGTTTTTTGGGTAGATCACTTACCTAAAAACCTCATGAACTCAGAACATGCCTTCAAATAGAGAATTAAACAAACACAGAACAAAATAAAAACAAATGAACAAAGAAAAAAGTTACCAACAGCAAATCAAAGCTTTTTAACAATCAGAATCAGAAGCCCATAAAGCTAGTGAATGTTTAGATACTTGTTTTTTTTTCCTCAAAGGAAAAGGTACCAATCAGAAAGAAAATATTCTTTATTTGGACAATCTTGGTTTTTGTTTGTTGGTTCGGTTTGGTTTTGAAGTCCATAGTATCAAATTACCTGGGGGAAGCAGGCTCTATGAGGCTGGCAATGATATGGAAAAGCAGATTTAAGGGTAAAATTACATCATCATTATCATCATCAATCACATTGATCTTTGTTCATTTAATGTAATAGTTCTAGATATTCCGAAAGCTTTCAACCAATTTGGAACCAAAATTTCCCCTTAACCTAGTGAAGAGCTTCATATGTTCCATCCTTTAGGGATGGAAAACAGAAAAGTTTAAGAATCTAGCAATACACTATCTCTTCTACTTCTCTCTATTCTCTGTGAACAATTCTAGTCTTGGACTTGTACCTGCACTACAGATGTTTGTTTCTAACAGGTTTATATTTGAACTTCTCCATGTAGTTGATTGGGTAGTCACCTAAAACTCAACGTATTGACTCCTTGTTTTCTTTTTCCCAAACTAGCTTTTCCCATTGTGTTTTCTTATCTTTAGCTTTCCCAAGCTAACACTGGCAGTAAGTGGCAGAGCTGGGGTCTGGACCTGGTCCTCCTGACTTCAAAGCATGTGGGGCCAGCCCTGAGCACCTACACAGGGCACTAGAACCCAAGTTCTAGCTTCTGCTCTTGGCTGTCCCAGCTTCAGTCTCTGTGGTTCAGTCCTGACCCACTCGATTAGGTTTGCATGCTGTGTAGGGGCTTCCCAGGTGGCAGAGGGGTAAAAAATCTGCCTGCCAATGCAAGAGATGCAGGAGACTTGTGTTCAATCCTGAGTTAGGAAGATCCCCTGGAGGAGGAAATGGCAACCCACTACAGTATTTTTGCCTTCCAGGACAGCGTAGGCTGGTGGGTCCATGGGGTTGCAGAGTCCCTCTAAATCCTTCAAACAGTCTATATTCCAGTCACACCAGAGTGCCTTTTATTCTCCCAAGATGTCCTGAAGTTTTGCCCTCTAGATTGACACAAGACATATCTCCAGTGAACTTTCTGTTTGGAGGAAACTTGTCCTGTGATTTCCTATGCCCAGGCTTTGCAGGAGTCATGAAGACCAAAGAAAGTGCAAGTCAAGTGCGGGCACAAGGCCCTGTACAGGGGAAGTTGACATCACCCCTCCTAGCCACGTTGGCCTGCCTCTATCCTCCCCATCCTTCCTTCCTAAGTGCCTCTTCCTGCTTCTACTCCCAGCCCTGCTATAGACGCTCCACACAGTGGCAAAATGTAGCTTTTCAAACCAGAAATAGAGAATTCCCTGGGACAGCCTGAAGTTTCCCCAGTGCATTCCAGTTTGCTCGTAGGTTAAATCCAAACCCCTAGCCTGGCTGAAAGACCCCGGGAGGCCTGGCCCCTGCCTCCCCGTCCATGCTCAACCTGACTCACCTCATTCACCCGCTTAGCTTTTATGTGTCATGGGGCGGCTCCTCCCGGACCCCAAGTACCCCCCTTACACGGGTCTCTTCCATGTGTTCAGGCCCATGACACTCATCTGCACCTCACCCTCCCCTCCAAAGGCTGCTCCTCTTCATTTTGAAGCATCTCTTCAGATAAGTCTTCTCAACCTTCCAATCTCGAATCACTCCTTTCCTGTCTCTGCTTGTTCTTTTCCCCTCCTCCTTCTACTCCCCTCCCTGCAGAACCACTGGGCCGGCTGGCCACCTCCCATCACAATTCTTTTCACTGAAGAATAGTTGATGGTCAAGCCTCCACTTATTTTCCTGTCCTTCTTTCTTGAATGCCATGGGGGCAGGGGGCTGCTAAATCTCCAGCTTTTTGCATTTGTTTTTCTGGGGGATGGGCTTGATTCCTGTCTTCTGTACAATGTAATGAACCTCCGTCCATAGTTCATCAGGCACTCTGTCTATCAGATCTAGTCCCTTATGTCTATTTCCCACTTCCACTGTATAATTGTAAGGGATTTGATTTAGGTCATACCTAACAGTCTAATGGTTTTCCCTACTTTCTTCAATTTAAGTCTGAATTTGGCATACATTCTATTATTTTGCTATTGAATAGTATGTGAGCCTGCATAGACACATCCCCTTCTCTCTAAATTGAAGGCTTTCTCCCATTAAATGAAACAATCTTTACTGTTCTTACCTCAGCTATATGGAGAATGCGAATGCAATGTTTATAAAATGTATTCTGAGATCCTTTGAAGTGCCTACTATATACTTAATCAACTCCTGTCATTTTTGCAATGCTTTAAAGCATTTAAAACTCATGACAAAGTAGTAAAAACAGAACAGAAATGTAATTCTCCAAAAAGCCAGAATGCTGCTAGGTTTGAACTGAATTAAATTACCCAAGAGTTTGATTTAAACATTCCTTTTCTTTAAACCAAAATAATCCTAAACACTGGCTTGCATTTGATAGATGAGAGACAAAAATTTCTCCATGTGACCGTGGCACTTTTCAATTATGCTTTGGAAATAATTTCCTAGTCTTCACTTCAATCTGAGGCTGATACACCAACTCTAAAGAGAAACTATTCAATTTCAGATAAACTTTTTCCAATCAGTTTAAGCAAGATTCCAGTAGAGGGAGCAAAGTCAACAATTAGAGAAGAGAGACAAAACTCAGACATTCATTCAACAGGGCAAAGACCAAGGACTGAATTAATCTGAGAAATACCTAAGACCTAATTTTACCTACCAATAACTTGGCTTATTCATTTACTTTCTAAAGTATTGCAGTCATAAAAGCAATTGTCTGCCTTTCTAACAACTGCTACAGAACATTCGTTGATATGCTTCCAAGCGTCTCAAGAGCCAATAAGTCACTGATGAACTTTTAAAAACAACCAAAGCTGTAATCATTCATTGTTATTGGTTAATAAGTTGCAAAGTTTGAGAAAATGTAAAAAGTGTAACAGTCTTTTAGATCAAGTCTGACTACACATACAATCAGAAATGAAAAAATGTTAGTGTAAGCCCTATCAAATGTACAATTACGAACTGAAAAAAATGGAAGAGGAAAGAATGGGGAAATCTTACAAAGGTAAAACCCATGCTTGTATGTTTACAATGCATCTTGTGAAGGGGACTGAGTCAGCTGCGGGAACGCAATGAGCACACGTTGGTGATGAAGCTGAAAGAGCAACACAGGTAGGAAGGCGCACCAGCTGCGAGGGAGGAGGGAGCGCGTCCCCGAACCTGGCTGCCCCGCGGAAGCAGAGCGCGGGCGCTCGCGGAGACTGCCGGCAGCTCTCCCGCCGCCGCGGCAGGCGCCCGGGAGCTGGGGCAGACACAGCCTGCGCGCCTGCAAGGCAGGCTTACTACGGCCCCTGGCCGTTCATCGTCGTGGCGGGAGGCCGCTGTTAAAAAGAGAAATCCCCCGCACCACTTGTGGAATCAATGACACGAGAAGGATTTTACGAATTAATACAGTAGTGTGTAGTTCTAAATGTGTGCTCATGCATTTGAAACTTTTTATTCTTATTTTACTTTAAATTATAATTACATTTAAATATTATTTTAAATCAAAATGGTTACACACACATATATGTTTGTGCCTGTATACATTTATGCACGCACACACACACACATATAAACAACTACAAGCCTTATAAAGAAAAAAACAAAAACCCCAAACCTAAGCCCTCAGGCCCCTATGGCCCTTTCTGTTCCTGATTCCCACTTCTCAGAAGCAACCATTCGTACCTGAGTCTCTCATCTCTCAAGAGTCACTCTTTGCAAACTGCAGCTTTTCAGTCTTCTACCAGTTACTCCTTGTGCCGGGGGTTTGCATGGTGATGTTGCAGTTGTCTGACTGTCTGAGCTAAGAAGACGCCGAACAGCTCATTATTAAACTTTTCAGTGAATCTCCCTATTTTCAATAATCCTTGACCTTTAAGAGAACCCTCTTCCGGGGACTTGCCCGCTGGTGCACCTGCCCATGCAGGGGACGCAGGTTCACCCCCTCGCCCAGGAAGATGCCCCATGCTGTGGGGCGACCAAGGGGCGAGCTGCAACCAACTACGGCCGCGGTCGGAGCCTGAGCTCTGCAACCAGAGAAGCACCACTTTGAAAAGCCCCTGCACCAAAGCCGGGAGCAGCTCTGGCTCACGGCAACAAAGACCCAGCGCAGCCCCCCAAAAAACAAAAAACAAACCTTTTCTAGGATTTTACACAAGAATTGACTTGCTTCTTGACTTAGTTCATGCCATTTCTCTGCTAATTCACTTCACACATTTATTAACACATCCTTCCCATTATAATTTTCTCTCCTGTTCTCTTTATTTTTGTAGGTTTATGCTTTTTAAATTACTTTTCTACCACTTGAAATAAACCTGGATTTAATCTGCTTTGTGTTTTTGGTATTTTTTTCCCTTAAGCTGAAGCCACATACCAATTATTCAAATATTACTTGTTTCAGGTATAATATTTCACTCTTACAATCCATAACAGCCTGATTTTAAAAATAGTCATGATATATTATTTTCATGACTTTTCTCCTAGTCATACGGAGGAACTTTGGTCCCCAACAGATTTTCTTCCCAAATCATTCTAGAAGTTCCAGCCTTGGCTGGGATGACTCATTTGCATACCAGGAACTAGTTCTTTTGACCATAGCGTGGTATCTACTGTTTACCCCTTCTTCTGCCCTGGCTTGCCAGGGTGATAAGTGAAAATGCTATCAATGATCACTCAACTGTGCCCCAGAGGCTCAACCCAGATATTTTCCACCTGAGACTAAGAAGTATCCAGGGCTCTATTGGTACCACCGGCGCTGGCCACCACCATTGACGATGCCACTGCTCTTGACCCAGACTTTTACAGGTGGGCACAATTCCTTTTACATTCATCCTTCAAGGGTCTTGGGTCCTCCCTGTAAATAACCTCTTCCTCAGTTAAGCTTGAATCCCAGAGTAGAGACAACTTGGGTGCAAGTTAAGTAACTAACCCGGAGAGATCTTACTTACAAGTCTGGATGCCTCCAAAAAACAAGTCTTTTATTTTTTCATGTCCATAAAGCTGTCAACACATTTTCAATTAGTTGGGAGGGCTTCTTGAGGAAGATGAGATTTCAGTAGCTTTTTTTTTAGTGTCAAAAGAAAGAAAAGGTAAGGTGGGCATTCAGAGGGAGTGGCTGGAGTTCCAACAGGTGGGTTTGTGTATCTCCATTGTCTACCCACTGATCTGAGTGGCTGGACAGTGTCCTATTCTTCTCTCATTAATAAGTGAGCCCCATCTGACCATCTGCTCAAAGAGAACAACCTTCCTACATACAGCAATCTTATGTTTTAATTGTTGACATACTGGTGATTTTTCTATCCTATTAGCACTTCCAAGCTAACTCTCAAGGTCCCAAGGTAGGAGTAAAATGACCAAGGAGGACGTGAGATATACAGAATAAAAGCTTTTGTTTTTTAAGTAAAATTAAAATGTTAAAAGCTTCATAGGCCAATGAATCTAACATAAATCTCCCCATAAAATCTCTCCCAGATCTTAGCTGGTTGGGAATTAATCTCTTCTTTCACCAAACTAAGAACTTTTTTGTTACTTACATTAAACAGTTAATCATGTTTTTACTATCACAGTTCTCAGAGGCATCCAATGTTTAAACTGAGTCTTAGGGAGATGTGTTGGCTGAGATGAAGGGAGGGGTGAAGAACTTTAGGAGGGGACAGCATGCACAAAAGCATCTGGCATAAGAGAGCAGGCTGCTCTCCAGAAACTACAAATAGGCTGGCATAGTTGAGTGGAGTGCTTGCATTGCAACGAGACCCAACACAAGACCTATAAAGCTTCAAGGGCCAGGACCAGACCAAGCTGGCCTCATATTAAGAGGCTCATATTGGCCTCATATTGGCCTCTCATGTTGAGAGGCTCAGAGTATCCTGGAGGCTCTGAGAGCCACTGCAGGATTTTAAGCAGAGAAATGACATCATCTTTGGATTTAGTAATTCTCTTGGGTGGTATTTCTTTTTCCTTTATTTAAAGATTTTAAATGGGAGTGATGTTTTGTTTTTGGAGATCGTGTAGTATATTTTAGTTTATTTTCACTATTTCTTGATAGAGTACATTATTGTGTTATTTTTTGGTGCATATTCCATATTAATTTCAAATTAGACACACTGACAGGCTTCATTAGAACAATTCTTCACACGTTCTTGCTTTTGTGGTCAAGCAATCTTCCTAGATGTATTTTTAAAAGCCTTACATGTCTCCTAGCTTCAGACAGGCTGTAAGAATCTTCCTGAACTTATGTGCAATTCCAATTAGTCATAGATTAAAACATTAATGTGGACAGATTAAAGCAGAAGCCCTCATGCTTTATTTCCTAATATCATCTGTCTTTGCTTTGAAAATCACACCAATGGAATCTTCTGCATCTGTACACCCCAAAGGCAATTTAATCCCCCTTGGCCAACATTAAAGCTTTAAAGTAACTCTATGCTATGATGTATTTTTCCTCCTTTTCCAAAGTCAAGCATTATATAATTCACTTTTTATCAGCCTCATTTTTGTAGATGCTCAGTTGCCACACTGTTTCTAGTTTTAACATCATCTAAAAGGAAACTCGAAAGTTTAAAGTTAAGTAAATTGATTTTTCCACACATTGTCATGTGGAACTGAACATAGGCAAGGACGTAATCTAGAGTGCATTAACATATGTTTCTTTGTAGTATTTTTATTAATTCACTGTTTTAAAAGATCTTGGAAGTAAACCACTCATTTACAGTCCTTAAATGAAAACTGAGCAATTTCTCCCCAGTTTGGATCTATTTTAGAATACATATTCTATTTAGATATCGGTTTCCCACATAAATTGAATCTCATCCTTTAAATTGCCTAACTTTTTAAAATGTTGAAATTTCAGATATAAACCTTAAATTTTTAAACATTCTATAAAGCATTCTTAAGAAGAATTAAATTTTTTCTTGATATTTATGGTTGCCATCATAATGGCAGTCCTTGTGCTGTAATATCTTTTGTCTATTGAGTGATGTCCATAGGATTCCTTTTCTGTACACCAAATGATAGAAGATAGATTTGCTTTATTTGGGGGATCTAATAGTTTTTTTTTTTAAAGTTTGTGTGTGTGGGTGGTGGGTTGCATTTTAAAGTCTTTATTGAATTTGTTACAATATTGTTTCTGTTTTATGTTTTTGCTTTTTAGCCCTGAGGCACATGGGAATTTAGCTCCTAACCAGGGTTTGAACCTGCATTGGAAGAAAAAGTCTTAACCACTGGACTGCCAGGGAAGTCCCTGGGGGTCCAGTTTGGGAGTCTACTTGCTGGTATTGATTGGACTATCAGTTGATAAATCTTGCAGTTACCAATGAAAAGCAAAATATGTCTTGGTGTTTAGCTTTTATGTAATTGCAATTTATATTTAACATGCATTCAGAAGCTAAATAATCAAGCTTATCAAGTTTATATGTAAAAACAACAAATAGGATATGAAAGAGAGTCAAAGGCTCCTTTTCCTTTTTTTCTTTTTCTTTTCCATTTATTTTTATTAGTTGGAGGCTAATTACTTTACAATATTGTAGTGGCTTTTGCCATACATTGACATGAATCAGCCATGGATTTACATGTGTCCCCCATCCTGATCCCCCCTCCCACCTCCCTCCCCATCCCATCCCTCTGGGTCTTCCCAGTGCACCAGCCCTGAGCACTTGTCTCATGCATCCAACCTGGACTGGTGATCTGTTTCACACTTGATAATATACATGTTTTGATGCTGTTCTCTCAGATCATCCCACCCTCGCCTTCTCCCATAGAGTCCAAAAGTCTGTTCTGTACATCTGTGTCTCTTTTTCTGTCTTGCATATAGGGTTATCATTACCATCTTTCTAAGTTCCATATATATGTGTTAGTATACTGTAATGTTCTTTATCTTTCTGGCTTACTTCACTCTGTATAATGGCTCCAGTTTCATCCATCTCATTAGAACTGATTCAAATGTATTCTTTTTAATGGCTGAGTAATATTCCATGGTGTATATGTACCCCAGCTTCCTTATCCATTCGTCTGCTGACGGGCATCTAGGTTGCTTCCATGTCCTGGCTATTATAAACAGTGCTGCGATGAACATTGGGGTACACGTGTCTCTTTCAGATCTGGTTTCCTGGTGTGTATGCCCAGCAGTGGGATTGCTGGGTCATATGGCAGTTCTATTTCCAGTTTTTAAAGGAATCTCCACACTGTTCTCCATAGCGGCTGTACTAGTTTGCATTCCCACCAACAGTGTAAGAGGGTTCCCTTTTCTCCACACCCTCTCCAGCATTTATTGCTTGTAGACTTTTGGATAGCAGCCATCCTGACTGGCGTGTAATGGTACCTCATTGTGGTTTTGATTTGCATTTCTCTGATAATGAGTGATGTTAAACATCTTCTCATGTGTTTGTTAGCCATCTGTATGTCTTCTTTGGAGAAATGCCTGTTTAGATCTTTGGCCCATTTTTTGATTGGGTCATTTATTTTTCTGGAATTGAGCTGCAGGAGTTGCTTGTATGTTTTTGAGATTAATCCTTTTTCTGTTGCTTCATTTGCTATTATTTTCTCCCATTCTGAAGGCTGTCTTTCACCTTGCTTATAGTTTCCTTTGTTGTGCAAAAGCTTTTAAGTTTCATTAGGTCCCATTTGTTTATTTTTGCTTTTATTTCCAATATTCTGGGAGGTGGGTCATAGAGGATCTTGCTGTGATTTATGTCAGAGAGTGTTTTGAAAGGCTCCTTTTTAAAAGAGGCTTTAGTGTATGGGATTTGTGCAGTAATATTTGTCACTCAAGAGTCACATTGCATCTCCTGGCTCTGTTGTAAGTGACTGCAGTCGGGCCTTATCTATTAGGTTGGTGTGACTTGGAGATGAACACCAACTGCATCACTTCAGGGTCTGAAGCTACATGACTGTTTTATAATTACTTTGTTTCACATAATAACAGCAGTAATTTGAAAAACTGAGTAATTATACTTTGAAAGTCAAGGGTGACTTCCATTATCATAGCCGACTTACTCTTCTTTTTAAATCAAATCTTAAAAACAGTTTAAAATGAATTTTAAATGTTTCTTAAAATAAATACGGTGTAAATTAGAGGAAAACTTACTGACTTTTCAGTCTCTTTCTAAAAACTCACATTGTTCATTCACATTAGTCACATTAGTTCATTCAAAGTTCATTCATATATCAATCAACAAATTGATAATGAACATTTTAAAAAGTATTGAATAAATGTTAATTTATAAACACTTCAGTATAATTTCTCCCCAAGTCATAATTCGTTCACTCATGCATTCATTTATTGACTCAACCAACATTTATTGAGAACCTTTTATATGCCAGGTCCATGAAAAGTGTGGGAATGCATTAAGACATAGACACTGTTAAAATCTTTCTGCCTAGATCGTTAATCTCTTTGAAAGCAGAGATTTAGTGAGAAAGCTAAAATGTGATTATGCTCATGTATGAATTATTTATAATATAGTATATTTCATCTGAAGTCTCGACCAATGGATTCACTGAATACTCAAGAAGAGAGGGAATTTGACCTGAAGTCATAAAGTTTGCACCCAGATGTTCCAAGTGAATTCTGCTATTCACTTAGGATTAGTTTTGCATCACCCTTTTTGATCATAGGATGTGCTTCATACAATCAATTCATGCTGCAGTATGCATATGCCATGTGTAACACATTTTTTGCTACTGACTACGATGATTGAAATCAGATGTTATAAGCACTGGTTTAGCCAGTATTCTTAATAGTGTCATAATGCTGGTGCTGAGAGACAAGCGTCTCGCCTGTGTGGTACAGACCCCCCAGGCCTATCCTTTCTCAGGTTATATTTGTTTAGCAGCATTCTTGAGACAAAAGCGCTGCCTATTTTCCATTTCAAAAGAATATTTCTTATTGTAAAATCTCAGACAAGACAGGAAGGCTTGTTGTGGCAGTTTGATGTGGGAGATGCGTTTAAATAAGGAAAGCATTGTGGAACCCATCATATCCATTCAGGCAGTTCTGTCTGTAGACAATTACCCTACTTGTGATGTATATATATGTGGGCACACTTGTACATGGGGGATTCTGGTGACCTGGGGGTCAGATGCCTTCTACTCTGCTCCTTACAAGCAAGTTACCCTCAGCCATAAAAAAGAATGAAATAATGTCACTGCAGCAATGTAGGAGAACCTAGGGGTTGTCATACTGAGTGAAGTAAGTCAGACAGAGAAAGAGAAATATCATATGATATCACTTATACATGGAATCTAAAAAAAGGGTACAAATGAACTTGTCTACAAAACGGAAATAGAGCCACAGCTGTAGAAAACAAAGACTGTAGCCCACCAGGCTCCTCCCTCCATGGGATTTTCCAGGCAAGAGTACTGGAGTGGGTTGCCATTTCCTTCTCCAGGGGATCTTCCCAACCCAGGGATTGAATCCAGGTCTCCCACACTGCGGGCAGACGCTTTACCGTCTGAGCCATCAGGGAAATAATCCACAGTATAGAGGTTATCCAAAGGCAACGTCCTAACCACTCAGAAAAAATCTAAATAAAAATAATTCAGTGAAATGCCAGCAGCAAAGATGTTTTGTTGGTCTTCAACTATGAACTCTTGAAAGTCAGGAATTGCACCTGCTCTGGGCTCCTCCCCTGGCAGTGTCTAGCACACTGTTAGAGCTCAACAGAGTGAGGTAGTTTTGTTTTTTTTTTTTTTTTCTTTTGACTGAGATAGTTTTTATCCAGCGCTGCACCTGGGAGACCTGGCAGGTGACCGCCAACTAGACGGCCGGTGCACTCGAGTGATGCCTGTGGCTTTATGGAGAAGTGGGAAGTCAGGAATTACAGCACCTAGACAGACCGCTATGAGGATTATTGGTTAAATAGAACCATTTTTTGTTCATATTTTTTAATGAAGACAAAATATACTGGTATAATCCTTTATGAATCAAGGGGACAGAATTGAAGGAGCAAAGAGGATTATGAATTTATGTTACTTCTGTATCATCAACTCTGAAAGGGCTTAACCATTCCTTCATTTCATTCTAGCAATGTTTTATTAATGGAGTTTTTAAAATTGTAGGTGTTCTTACTAAGCTTGCAGTAATTCTTCTTTCTTGGTAAAATCTTAGGTGGTGTGGAACTGAGAGTATCATGCAGAGAAAAATCATTTTGTGTTGACACCTTTAAAAGGGAATACAATGAAGAAATGGAAAGTAAATGTAGCAGATTAAGCTTTTAAATCATGAGTTTGGTTTTGGGGATAAAAATGAAGTAATGCAAAGGATGTTCTGCATCTATGATTCTTTCATGATGATACTATTTTTGCATTTGGGTTACCTGCCCAAAAAAAAAAAAAAAGTAGTAGATTCTACATGTGATTAGCAGTTTCCTCTGTCTGCCCTGGCCTTTTATGGGTTGTAGCTAAGGAAGATCTGGGAAATTATAAGGAATTGAAAAGTTAAAAGGCTTTCTTGGTTATCTAAGGTCTGGTTGTCATTTTCAGATTTTCCAAATTTAAGCTGTAACTAAGGTTCTTTGGGGAGCTATTATTTAGTGAAGCTGGCAATATTTCCTCCTTGGAAATACAGAGAATACAACTAATTTTAACATTGCAGTGAATCTTGAGTGATAATGAGAGTTACCAAAATAGTTATTTGAGGCAGGGTCTGAATACTTGGAGGATGAGGAAAGCATAAAGAAAAATAATGCAGACCAGATTTTTTTTAAACAAAAATAGTCACCATTTATGATGTGCCAGACTGCCCATATGTTATCTTATTTACTCCTGATATTAAACCAGGGAGCTTTGCTATTTCTCTTCCTTAAGTAAATGAATCAAGATAGTTAAAGAATTTTCTGAAGTCACAAGCCTAATAAATAGTGAAGAGATAAATTGAAAATAGGCCTGTCTGATTCCAAAGTCTATGCTTTCCCCAGGACTCCAAGAAGAATTTTCAGATGTGAATTTTGTCTTAATGATATCAGCTGTGATGACAGTCTTCAGTTGCTTTCAGAAGGCTGAAGTTTTAGTTAACAAAAAAATGACTGTAAAAGGTGGTGAAGGTAACTATATGTGCGAGAGGATAGTTCAAGACTTCACTGGTGTGGGGTGTCTTTGGAGTGAATTTGCCTGAAGGAGTGGCGGCACAGTAAATACCAGGGGACTCAGTACAAAAGGTACTGTGCATTTCCCATTTGCCGTCAGCTTCCACATCTGCATTAGGAATGGCGGGTTGTCATCTCAATTGTGGCTCTGATTATCATGATATTTCCTGGGGTAGTCAACGTGGTTTTGTTTGTTTGACAGTTAATGGTGCTGTTTCCTAAGTAGAGTGTTATCTGCGAGTGACGTCAGTATAATAAGTAACATCAAAAATGATGATAGAAATCAAAGCTGATATTTTCCACTGGACCTGAAAAAATAGAATAATTGACACCAGTTTGGCAGGTTATGTGAAAATGACGTGCACATAAATTTTAGTTGCCACACTTCTGATTATTGTGCCTATAAACTATTCTGTTCGTGTCATTTTCACGACAACACTGTAAGTTCTAGAGATGAACCGCAAGTGAAATCCCTAATGAGGTGCACTTTGCATGCTAAGTTGCTTCAACTGTATCTGACTCTTTGCAACCCCATGGACTCTAGCCCGCCAGGCTCCTCTGTCCACGAGATTCCCCGGGCAAGAGTACAGGAGTGGGCTGCTGTCACTCTGCTAGGGGAGCTTCCCCACCCAGGGATCGAACCTGCATCTCTTTCATCTTCTGCACTGGCAGAAGGGTTCTTCAACACTAGCGCCACCTGGGAAGCTCCAGGTGTACTTTAACCTCATAAAAATCCAATGAAGTATTTTGTTCAAACGTGTATAGCACCACTGCATCCAAAGATCTCACAGAGCCTTATCTGAATTCTTATGAATTCTCACTGTATTTCTTTAAAATTGAGATAAATACTTTTTAAAATATTACATAAACCAAGGAACATTATGGAATAGTAATGTGTGATAAGCAGATTATTTTTCACTAGGTGTTATTCATTTTTAAAAAGGATAATCAAATATTGTTCATGCTTTAGTCTGCATTTATTTTGTTTCTATGTTTGCTCGCCAGAAGCTGTGCTGTAAATGATGAACCGCTAAGTGATGCAGTACCCTCGACAGGGACACACAATTTGAGAGAGACTACCGGTGCACGTGGAAAATGGACTGTTTTAAATAGTAACAGTTGTAAAGTCGTCAATCTAAGGCTTCTATTTGAACTGATTGCACTAGATAAAAAATAACAAGCTGTGACAAACAGAAAGGCATGATTTCAGTAGTCACTAAAGAATGTCTCTACTCAAAGCTTTGTGGCAAAAAGTGTCTTGTTTGGGGCACAATTGCAGAGTTGAAATAACACCGCATGAATACCCTGGAGAAATGACTATGTGCCCAAGGTGAATGCTGAAGCCTCCTGTCTTGAACGAGCCTTTTAATCAAGGCATTATGTAGGCTCGGAAAAAGTTTTCAGTGCTCCCACCTAAAGATTAATGAGAAAAACCGAAACTGAGTTGGCCTGTTTGCAGAAACAATTTTAAAGATTTACCGATGGTTGACAAATGCCATTTCGGCTTTCAAAGTCAGCCATATGCTTTTGGAAAGGATTTAAAGGCAATCCTCTCATTATAGGAGGATCTCTTTGGTAGCCTCTGGTTTTGAGGTGTGTGGACGTGTTGAGCTTTCTCTTTCCTGCCTCTTTTCCCCCACATCTTTGCTGAATTGCTACAACATGTGGCCCAGAAAAAGAAGTAAGCCTTCTACTCACGTATTCCTGTGTCGTTAAGTACCTCTGTTTCTTTTGTCAGTGAGAATCAGACAAACTCTTACCAGGCAATTGTGCACATAGAGTGTCTTTCTCAGTTACCTTTTTATTAATATAGGGCTGAGCATAGCACCCTAGTAGTGAAAGTTTAATGCAACATTGTCTGTATACACAATTAAAGGTTTTGAAAGATGTTTAGATTTTGTTTTTCATTTTTATGTTAATATATAGATTGTTTGAGACTTCTGAAATGTCACAGACACATACACGTTATCAATCAGAATTTCATGAATAGGCTTATCATTGTTTTCCCACATTCATTCTTCTATGCATCTTGCCATTGTATTCAGCCTGAAGAGTTACACATTTCCAAAAAGACTATATTCAAAATGTTTCCCTAACAGGGTAAAAACCTGCATACAGTTTTAAAATATTGCCCAGTGGCAGTGTGGATGGCCCGTCTTGCGCTCACCTCAGTGAGACCTGAGGGCGGTCGCACATCCCCGTCTTGCTCACGGGTCCCCAGCGAGCCGTGTGGGCCGCTCCTCCTGGCCGCTGCCTGGCGGGCATCATGGCCCTGTCCTGCCCCGGGCACCCGAGGGTCAGAGGCAGCATTCTCTGGCCTTGTCTGCCCATTTCCCCGGGTCGCTGACAGTGATCTGACACAAAGAAATCGGAAGGGACAGGAGATGGGGGTGAGGTCAGAGCAGAGAAACTGAGAAAACCCAGTGAAGTGGAAGCTGAAAGGCCAAACACACGAAGGCTCCCCTCAGTGGGCACCCCTGCCTCCCCAGCCCGGGAAGAAGTGCTGCCCCCTAACTGCCTCGGTAACACTCACAGGCCCAGGGCCCTGAAGGACACTACCGCACAACTGCACTCATCTCACACGCTAGCAAAGTAATGCTCAAAATTCTCCAAGCCAGCCTTCAGCAATACGTGAACCGTGAACTTCCAGATGTTCAAGCTGGTTTTAGAAAAGGCAGAGGAACCAGAGATTAAATTGCCAACATCCGCAAGATCATCAAAAAAGCAAGAGAGTTCCAGAAAAACATCTATTTCCGCTTTATTGACTTTGCCAAAGCCCTTGACTGTGTAGATCACAATAAACTGCGGAAAATTCTGAGAGATGGGAATACCAGACCATCTGACCTGCCTCTTGAGAAACCTGTATGCAGGTCAGGAAGCAGCAGTTAGAACTGGACATAGAACAACAGACTGGTTCCAAATAGGAAAATGAGTATGTCAAGGCTGTATATTGTCACCCTGCTTATTTAACTTATATGCAGAGTACATCATGAGAAAAGCTGGGCTGGAAGAAGCACAAGCTGGAATCAAGATTGCTGGGAGAAATATCAATAACCTCAGATATGCAGACGACACCACCCTTATGGCAGAAAGTGAAGAAGAACTAAAGGGCCTCTTCATGAAAGTGAAAGAGGAGAGTGAAAAAGTTGGCTTAAAGCTCAACATTCAGAAAACTAAGATCATGGCATCCGGTCCCACCACTTCATGGGAAATAGATAGAGAAACAATGGAAACAGTGGCAGACTTTATTTGTTTGGGCTCCAAAATTACTGCAGATGGTGACTGCAGCCATGAAATTAAAAGACACTTGCTCCTTGGAAGGAAAGTTATGACCAACCTAGACAGCATATTAAAAAGCAGAGACATTACTTTGTCAACAAAGGTCCATCTAGTCAAGGTTATGGTTTTTCCAGTGGTCATGTATGGACGTGAGAGTTGGACTATAAAGAAAGCTGAGTGCAGACTGTAGACGAATTGATGCTTTTGAACTGTGGTGCTGGAGAAGACTCTTGAGAGTCCCTTGGACTGCAAGGAGATCCAACCAGTCCATCCTAAAGGAGATCAGTCCTGGGTGTTCATTGGAAGGACTGATGCTGAAGCTGAAACTCCAATACTTTGGCCACCTGATGCGAAGAGCTGACTCATTGGAAAAGACCCTGATGAAAGATTGAGGGCAGGAGGAGAAGGGGACGACAGAGGATGAGATGGTAGGATAGCATCACCGACTCAATGGACATGGGTTTGGGTAAACTCTGGGAGTTGGTGATGGACAGGGAGGTCTGGTGTGCTGTGGTTCATGGGGTCGCAAAGAGTCGGACACGACTTTCACTTTATACTGTGGATTACAGAGATTGCTTGTTTTCTCATTTTCACTTAATCAGTTTATATTACCTGGAAAGGGGGTTCTGAGGTAAGTTTCTAATCGAGGAACTGAGAAACATACTTTTGCTGAGTGTTAACTGGCAGAAGGCTTACCCAGTGGACCAGGAGAATACAGGAAGAGAGGAAGTTTATGCAGCTGGTTGGGAGATGAAGCTAGGCTAGTCTGGTAATATTCTGAGGCTCTTTTGTAACTGTCTGAGGAATCCTAGGAGACAGAGTTTTGTTTAAAAGACAGAGAAAAACCAAAGAGTATACACATTATTTGGGACCTTAGAAATGCATATATATAGGCTTCCTGGCTAGCTCGGCTGGTAAACAATCTGCCTGCAATGCAGGAGACTGTGGTTTGATTCCTGGGTCAGGAAGTTCCCTTGGAGAAAGGATAGGTTACCCACTCCAGCATTCTTGGGCTTCCCTGGTGGCTCAGATGGTAAAAAATCTGCCGCAAGTGCAGGAGAAGCGGGTTAAATCCCTGGATCAGGAAGATTCCCTGGAGAAGGGAATGGTTATGCACTCCAGTATTCTTGCCTGGAGAATTCCATGGACAGAGGAGCCTGGTGGTCTACAGACCATTGGGTTACAGAGAGTCAGACACGACTGAGTGACTAACATACAACACAAATATTATATATATATATATATGTATATACATATATTTATATATATAGCTGTCTGAGGAATCCTAGGAGACAGAGTTTTGTTTAAAAGACTGAGAAAAGTCAAAGAGCATAAACATTATTTGGGACAGTAGAAATGTGTGTACACACACACACACACACACACACACACACACACACACACACACACACACACACACACACACACACACACACACACACACACACACACACACACACACACACGGGCTTCCTGAGTAGCTCAGCTGGTAAAGAATTGGAGACCCTGCATATATATAAAGTGAAAGTCGCTCAGCTGTGTCCGACTCTTTACGACCCCATGGACTAAGTCCATGGTATTCTCCAGGCCAGAATACTGGAGTGGGTAGCCTTTCCCTTCTCCAGGGGATTTTCCCAACCCATGGATTGAACTGGGTTCTCCTGCGTTGCAGGTGGATTCTTTACCAACTGAGCTATGAGGGAAGCATATATATGTGATATATATATGTGATTGAGACAGGAAAGGAACTGGCTAGAAAGTTAAAGGAGTCTATGCAAGAGAAGAGAAAGAAAATAAAGAAGGAAGAGAAGGAGAATTAAAGTCTAAAATAATTTCCAAGATCCTATTGAGGGCTGGCCATTCTCAGAGGAGCACTGCCTCATTGTGGTAAGTCAACTCGGATTACTTTGCTAAGAAACATGGCAGCCTGACCTATTGCCTCCCTCTTCTAGACAAAATCCTTCTTGACCAGTTGTAGGGGATACTAAGGTGTGCAGCTCAGATGCCCCCTTCGGGACTGAGGTGCTCCTCCAGACAGCTAGAGCTCCTGCTGAGTCAGCCTGCTGAGCAATTAGAGTGATCCTCCTTGCCCAAGGTCACAGTCCAGCGGTGAGGGAGGGCTGGAAGGAAGCAACCTACGTCTAATAACTGGTCGGTGTGAGGTGTGAAGGGGCACTTCTGAAGGGCCTCCTCCCCCAGGGTCAGAGCTCCTGGAGGCTTGGCCGAGGGCTTGCTCACAGCCTTGTCTGAGTTCAGCTCCTTCCTCTGCCCGCTCCTGCCTCCCTCACCTCCCCCTGTCCCTACAGGGATGGTCCTGAGGGCATGCCCCAGGAGACTTTCTGTACTCACATCGCCAGCTCTGAGCCTGCTTGCCAGCAAGTCTTTTCTTTTCTGACTTACACTCCTTTTCTGAACATAAAAATCGTATGCCAATTTTTAATGCTCAGAGAATTTCAAATTAAATATCACTACCAGAACAAATCAAAACAATTATGATATTGAATGTACTTAAACAACGGACATATCCTCATGCTGTCTGGCCTGTTAAAATTCACTTTAATATGGACTTAGGGTGGTTTCTCATTTGTCTGCTGGAGGGCCATAATTGTAACTTATGGGACATAATTCCGATTTTTCTTACTTTGGTTGTTCATTTTTTCATCTCTTTCATTCTACCTTCTGCATCAGTCTGGAGCCCCACCTCTCCTCTATTTACATTAACCCCTCTGAATAGTCATCATCTTCCTAACACATTTATTAAGTATAGTGGATGGTACATATTTCTGAATATGTCAGATGCCCCTAGCTAGACTGTAAACTTTGGTGGGTTGAAGTGATCTTAGTTTTTTTGAATACTTCACTTGCAGTTCAAAGTTTATTCTGTACATTGCTTCTGGTTCTGTAATAACCACTCTGTGTGGGAATAATAGATTCATTCCTCCGTTTCTCTCATCTTCTTTTCTACCTCTCAGTCAACAAGTCCTGTTGACAGCCCCTGTGTGACAGGCACTGTGTTAGGCTCACAGGATATTACACAATTCCTGTCTTTCTAGAATCTGACTTAGAATCAATTTAGACTCTAAATTGAGATATATTTGTCATGAAACCAGACATTAATCATAATGCAAATAATATTTAATTACAATTGTAACTGTGAAGCAAAATAAAATATAAAACCATGATATAGATAATCTTTTCTAAACTAGTATTTAAGCTCACTATATAATAACGTATTCTGGCAAAGGCGTCTATATCACTTTGGCCAAAGACTCACACTTCAAAGGGCCATCAAGTCACCTCTGACGCAGCGCTTTGCTTTTACCTGTGGCAACAAAGGCATCCAAACACTTTTGGCCTAAAGCCAGACAAGGTCAAAAACTTTATATGGTCACACTGTATTGGAGATTACACACACACACACACACACACACATATGTATTACATACACAAAATATAATCCATACAGGCTAAAATGTAATAACCTACAGAGAAATATGAAATGCAACACAGCAATTCTTTCAAGTTGAGTAATCAATTAACTTGTGTTAATGTTTCTTTCAGTACTATGTGAAAGAATTTTGAATTAGAGCTTTGAAGAGAGAGACTTAAAAATCATTGTCATCATCATAATTGACATTTATTGACTGCTTTCCACAAGTTAGGTGCCATCCTGACTACTTTATTAACTCCATCTATTTTATTTTCTTCTAGAGTGATTACTATCATTGTATACGGATGTAGAAACTGAGGTTTTGAGAGATAAAGTAATTTGTTCAAAGTCACATATTTAAGTGACAAAGCTAAGATCCTAACCTTAGCTTTTTTCCTCTATTTTTTTAGCTGAAGTATAGATGATTTACAATGTTGTACGTGTGTGTGTATATATATATGAAATATACTCTTTTCAGATCCTTTTCCATTATAGTTTATTGTAAGATATTGAATATGGCTCTCTGTGCTAACAGTAGGTCCTTGTTATTAATCTATTTTATATGTAGTAGTGTGTATCTGTTAGTCCCAAACTGCTAATTTATCCCTAACCTAAATGTTTCAGAGCTTCCCTGGTGGATCAGGCAGTAAAGAATCTGCCTGCGATGAGGGAGATCTGGGTTCGATTCCTGGGTCAGGAAGATCCCCTGGAGAAGGGAATGGCTACCCACTCTAGTATTCTTGCCTGGAGAATCCCATGGACAGAGGAGCCTAGCGGGCTACGGTCCATGGGGTCCACTAGCACTTTCACTGAAATGTTTTTGATGCTAAAGTCTGGGTAAAGCTCTTGACTAAGGCTGAGAGAATATGAAGTCAGAACTACGCTAGGCTGTTGCCTGGTGCTCTGCAGCCACGCACTGCACAATTCCTGGAGGTGTGTGGTCCAGAGATCCTGATCACATGAGGTACTGTTCAAAAAAGATGCCCAGGTTCATTTTGCAGATCTACCAAACCACAGTCTCTGGGGGTGGCACCAGAAATGTGGACTTAAAAAAGAAATCCGTGAGTGATTCTGATTTTTGCCTCAGTTATGAACTATTGAGCTAGAGTATAAATACATTCAAATATTTATGGAATTTAATCTTCTCTATTGTTCAATGGCTTAATTAAGTGTGCTACTGCCATAACTCTGTGACCAGATTTTTAATAAAATATCACCACAGCTGCTGTCTTTTTAAGCACAGTTTTGCTTCTTTGCTCATTTTATACTCATATGTAAATGCATTATCCAAGTCCATGACAATGAAGATTAAAAACTCAAGCCCCTTACGGCACACTGGCCTCCACATACAACTTCAGCTATACTGGCTTAAGTTTGCCCGGAAGAGTGGTTGACAGATGAGAGGTTTAAAGTTGTCTGGGACATTTTGGTGAAGTGTTTTGAAGTCTTGGATAAAGACGTTGGGTCTGAGGCACTGGACAACGTTAAGGCAATGGTGTGTAAGGAGTGGCACAGGCAAAACTGTCCAGAGGAAGACAGAATTGGCCAAAGCGCAGAGGTGAGACGGGCAGGGGAAACTGCTGTGGTCCAAGCAGGACTTAACACGAATGCAGTCATGTGCTGCGCTGCGCTTAGTCGCTCAGTAGTGTCCGACTCTTGGCAACCCCTGGACTGCAGCCCGCCAGGCTCCTCTGTCCATGGAATTCTCCAGGCAAGAGTGCTGGAGTGGGTGGCCACGCCCTCTTCCAGGGGATCTTCCCAACCCAGGAATTGAACCCAGGTCTCCTGCATTGCAGGCAGATTCTTTACTGTCTGAGCCTCCAGGGAAGACCATGAATACTGGAGTGGGTAGCATATCCCTTCTCCAGGGGATCTTCCCAACCCAGGAATTGAACCCAGGTCTCCTGCATTGCAGGCAGATTCTTTACCGTCTGAGCCTCCAGGGAAGACCATGAATACTGGAGTGGGTAGCCTATCCCTTCTCCAGGGGATCTTCCCAACCCAGGAATTGAACCCAGGTCTCCTGCATTGCAGGCAGATTCTTTACCAGCTGAGCTAAGCGGGAAGCCCGAATGCCTGAAAAATGCCTCATGAAAGAGAACGACTGGCATCTGCCACGTGGGACAATTACTCCGGGCCGCGGAACTGGAGATGGCACTTGAGAAGGGCCTGGAGGAAGGGTTTTCATGCTGGAGATGTAAAAACATCCAATCCAGCCAGAAAGACTGGTGAGAGCAGAGCTATGGAGGCAGGAAGACAAGGAGTGAGCAGCAAAGACGGGGTCCAGCCCCACCGCCTGAAGAACAAGAAACAACGGGACAGTGTGGAGAAGTAAGGCCGCACTTACTAAAGGTAAAATCAGAGAATTTAGAGCTAAGAGGTGCTTCAGCTTTACATTAATCTAACATTTCAATTTGTTAATGAAGATACGGGAGATAAAAAGATGTTAAATGAGGGCCAGAAGGAGGCCAGTCTGAATCCAGGGACCATCTCCCTCTCCTTGGTCCTGAAGCGGTCCTGCAGGGTTCCTGCTTTTGGAGCACAAGTGGGCCTGATCGAGCTGCCTGTGGAGACTTCGTGTGCAAGGCGATGGCATCGGAGCTTTCCAGTCTCTGGATGTTGCTGGAGCTTTCTGAACAGGGACGTTTAGCACGACAAATTTGGCAGTAGCTCATGTGAGGAAAGGAAGGAGAACAATTAGGAAGCTGTCTGTGTGTGGGCCAGACAGAGATAATAGGCTTTATTAGCCCCATTTTACAGATAAGGAAACTGGGCCTGGCAGATTACAAAATGCATGCGTTTGGAGGTTGGAACTGTGGAGAACTTAGCCTGCTGGGGGATGGCTCACAGAGCCCACTGCAGCAGAGCAGATGGGAGGACTGAGGGCTGAGCAAAGATCTGCTGGATTTGGCAGGAGGAGATCTGTGGTGGTGTCTCAGAAGTTGATTTCAGTTGAACGGTGGGGGTGGCAGGCTCATTTCAAAAGGAATGAAAGAGTGAGTGGGTGGTCATGAAATGGTGGCAGTGAATATAGCCTCCTCATTCAAGAATTCTGGCAGTGAGAGGAAGCAGAAAGAAGCAAAAACAGTTTGAGGAAATAGCAGAACAAAGGGAGGAACCCCTCATTCCACCCATAGAAAATATATATTATAAAACATCTGTAGGTGCCAGGTACTGTGCTAGGCGGTGGGGAACATGATGATAAATAGACAGTAGGGAGAAATAGAGGATACCTTGATAATAACTACCTTTAAGTGGAAATCCTTTTATCAGGTAACGTGGCTGGTTACCAAATTTAATATAGTATGGAAGAAAACCAACCTTTTTGATTTCAAACTTACAGAAGAAAATGACCTGAATATTGTCTTTGTGTTCTTCCAAAGCACCTTGAATGGCATACTCTCAATAAATGCCTGCTCGATAAACAACTCATGCGTGGGTCCCAGGAGATAAGAGGGGAATCCAAGATGGGAGTAGCTTTGGCAGAGAGGCGGGACACGTCCCTTCTGAGACCTGAAGGAGGGGGAGGCAGAGCGGGGCGGGGCGGGGTGGACTCATAGGTCACCAGAAGTCTGGAGGCCTAGATAGAGCTAAACTGTGGATTGCAGCTGCAGCGCTCGTGGCCACAAAAGGTGTATGAGTTGTGATTATGGCCCCCAAATGAGAACTGATAAGGAGTAGTTCCCGGGGTCAGATCTGTCATCATCCTGCTTTCAGCAGAGCCAACAGTGGCCTCAGAAGTGGGTGGGGCTAAGTTTCAAGACAAAGCAGAGTTGGGAGCACCATTGAGAAACCATTCATTATTTATTCTTATTTTGGAGAGTGGGAAAAAATGTGGAGAAGGAAGAAAATCATCCCTCTTTAACAACTGGAGATGGAAGTGGAGTCTAAGGCAGATTGGCATGGCAGCCACTATGTAAGGGAGGAGGAAGATGGGGAGCCGGATGACTCCTGAGAAAAGAAGCTGATTTGGAGAAAGTGCTCCCTCCCCACCCTCGCCTCCCCCCATCTGATTCCACTTCTACTTTTCCACAGGTTTGTGGACCTTCAATGCCTGTGCATTGAACATGGTTGGGCATTAATTTGCAAGTCAAGCAGTCTGTGCTGTACATGAAGTAAACCCAGGCTGATGTCTGCACTAAAATGGACATTGGATGGATTTTTTCATTTCTTGTTGTTCGGTCACTCAGTCATGTCCAGCTCTTTGTGACCCCAGGAATATAGCACACCAGGCTTCCCTGTTCTTCACTATCTCCTGGAGTTTGCTCAAACTCATGTCCATTGCATCGATGATGTCATCCAACCATCTCATCCTGTGTTGTCCCCTTCTCCTCCTGCCCTCAATCTTTCTCAGCATCAGGGATTTTTCCAGTGAGTTGGCTTTTCACATCAGATGGCCAAAGTATTAGAGCATCAGCTTCAGCATCAGTCCTTCCAATGAACATTCAGGGTTGATACCCTTTAGGACTAACTGGTTTGATCTCCTTGCAGTCCAAGGGACTCTCAACAGTCTTCTCCAACACCACAGTTGGAAAGCATCAATTCTTCAGTGCTCAACCTTTTTTATGGCCCAACTCTCACAATTATACATGACTACTGGAAAAACCATAGCTTTGACTATATGGACCTTTGTCAGCAAAATGTCGTCTCTGCTTTTTAATACCCTGCCTAGTTTTATCATACTTTCTTTCTAAGGAGCAAGCGTCTTTTAATTTCATGGCTGCAGCCACCATCCGCAGTGATTTTGGGGCCCAAGAAAATAAAGTCTATTACAGTTTCCATTGTTTCCCATCTATTTGCCATGAAGTGATGGGACCAGATGCCTTGATCTTCATTTTCTGAATGTTGAGTTTTAAGCCAGCATTTTCACTCTCCTCTTTCATCTTCATCAAGAGGCTAAGTTCCTCTTTGTTTTCTGTCATTAGGGTGGTATCATCTGCATATCTGAGGTTATTGACATTTCTCCTGGCAATCTTGACTCCAGCCTGTGCTTCATTTCTAGAATGTTAGTTCTAGAAGGTCTTCATTTCATGCACTCCACCAGAGCACTTTCATAATCTTAATAAGATACATTTAATAAGCATTTTCCTAATGTTTGTCACCTCTGTAAAGGCAGAGATTGTGTTCATCTTGGGCACTGTGATACTCATTTTAGCACAGGATAAGCAATTGATAAATATTATTTTGTGAGTGAATGAATATGGAGGAACATGTGTGCATGCTAAATTGTTTAAGTCGAGTCCAACTCTTTGCAACCCGATGGACAATAGCCCGCCAGGCTCCTTTGTCCATGGGATTCTCCAGGCAGGAACACTGGAGTGGGCTGCCGTGCCCTCTCCAGGGGGTCTTCCTGACCTGGGGGCTGGTTCTTTACCACTAGCGCCACCTGAGAAGCCCATGGAGGGAACATGGGACTGACACTATTAAGATCCCCTCCACACCGCAGATTGACTTCTTAGTCCTAACAATTGCCCTCTTTTCTAGATCTTGTGATATTTAGCCACAAAGTAAAAACAGACTTGTTTGCATTTTTAAACAATGCTATTATTAAGAACTTCTATGACAGTGATAAAGAGTTGAAATGTTTGCTGACTATAGCTGTCCAAACTAAGGGGAAGACATGAGAAAGTAAATCAAATGATTTTGAGTAATTTAGAATAGTGCTCTCGTTTTTTAGTTTCCTTTGGAACTGTTCTGTAACAATCGTTTCTATATAACTTTGAAACTTGGTGAGCTCCAACCTCACCTAGAGATCCTTTGAAAAATATCTACCTATTTTAAAAGACACAATGAGTCTGACATGAAATGCATACTGTGGTATCTAAGAACCCTAGCAAAGGAGATTAGTAACCAAAAAAGCAATTAAGTTTACAGCAAGGTTACAGATACCATATCTAGTACAACAGCTTGGAAAAGGAAGTAATGCAAAGGTCACATCAACAAGAGAAAATGTAACACTAAATAGTGGATTTTTTTAAAAGAAACTAAATCCTATATTCCAAAATCTTTCCTTCTCATCTAATAACTACATGTGTTTGGGTGTTTAGAAAAAAAAAACAGGAGAGGAGGACGCGGCATTACTGAAGCTGGTAACTGGCACAAAAACCAGTGAGCCAGCCTGTGAAATTTAAGCATCGGGGGAATCAGGTTCCCGAGTAGCTTTTTCAGTTTGATCTCAGATCTCACTCTAGCATATCCAGGATTGTAGGATCCCAAGTAGGTTGTATCTGCATGCTTTAGAGAAGCAGAGCTTTACAGTTCAAATAAACACATCCAACTACTCCAACCACTTAAACAACTTAAATACAGAGCTTTTGGAAAAAATCAACAGTGTTTTCAGGACGAGGCAATAATCCTACCTTTTCACATGAAGGTAAAGGTCTCTTCACAAAAGGACAGGGCTATATGACAGATACCAATTATAAATCACCCTTTGTAATTCTGTTTAGTTACATAGCACTGTAGGCCCCAGGATTTACAATGGTTGTGCAGTCCATGAAACTATCTTTAGCCAGAGTTCCTCTTCTGTGTCAGTATTCTATTTTGAACTAACAATGCTCTCAGATGAACCGAAAAGATGTATTTAGCTCCCACCATTACAATTTCTGATCCTCTTTACTTTAGCTCTTTTGAAATAACATGAAAGCTTTGGCTTGCTAATTACTTTTATCCAGCCCATAGAAAAATTAGTTTATCTTCCTGATCAAAGCAAATTAGGCAGATCATGGCTGATTAGAATGCAACAGTAAAATCGCCATACTTTCTCTTCCATCCCCTTTCTCTCAGAAATAGGGCCAGTGTCAAATATGTAGGTATTTCCCACGGCCAGGCCGGACTCTGTTACCAACAGGGACGGCAGCTTGGACAATGGTTCTTACACAGACACTAAAGTTCTTTAGTTCAGTCATTGTGTTTGAAAAGAACTAGTCACCCCTTAGCTAGCATTTTGATGAAACATCTAGATTTACATATTTCCTTAATTGCATTTTTGAATGTGAGTGAGATTTATCTGACCAGAGTTAAATGCCTCCTTTATTCCCCTTCCTACTCAAGCCAAAATTCAACTCCACGCTCTTAAAGAAAAGTGAGGTGGGGGTGTGTGCCTAGGGAATCTTACTCAATTCTGATCTGAATGAATTTAGGGTTTCCACGAAGTAGGACGAAGGAGTTACATGACGAAAGACAGGAAAGGGAAACTTCTACCTCTCAAAGTGGAGATGTCAATTTCTAAAAGTTTGGCTCTTTCCAAAAACCTATTTTGATTTTTCATAATGAATGTGATTCCTTGTTGCCAAATTCCTCCAGTCAGTAGCTAAAAAGCGCCAAAATTATCATCCTTCGTAATTTCTCACTAAAATTCCTATATGATTATAAAAACTTGAAAGCTGGATTTTATTTTCTTTGTTTATTTACTATAAATTAACAGTAAATCTTGTATTTAGCTCCATTTAAACCTCCCTCTGCAGCTGCCCATTTGAAAATTAAAATGGTTGCCTTCTTTCACTTCAGTGGGCACAATACAAAACATCCATTGAGCTTTCTCTTTATTGCAGCTGCCGATGCCCAGCCGACTTTTAGCAAACCAACCAAGCGGAATCACAATGCAGCTGCAACACTTTATGGTATTTCTGTTGGTTCTCCTTTGAGACTGAAGGTGTTAATTAGGAATCAAAGAACACAACCCTGCCAGCTTTCTTTCACAAACCATACCCTGGTCACTGCAGTTTTCAGAAGAAAATAAATCTAATAAAGGGATAAAAATGTTGTTTGTCACACCAGTAAAGTGTACTTAAGACCCTTTGATCAAAAGCTTTTTATGTAGTCTTGTCAGATGGGCTGGAAATATTGTATTTTTCTCTTTTCTCTCTTTTCTTCAGGCAGACCTCTCTGAATTTTGAATTTAAGACTGTCTGGAAGAAAAAAAAGGATAAGCATGGTTGTATGGAGGATTCTTTATAGGTGATAACTGGTCTCAGAGAGTAGAATCATTTTGCTTCTTAGAAAATTATTCATAGTCAACAGTCCATCATGTTACAGCTTCTCACAACATTGGGCCTTCTATTAGCGTATTTATGATATTCTAATTATAGGTTCTAATGCTCACACTTTCATATGCATCTATCAATAACCTGTTTAGTGTAATGATTACTTATTAGGTGGATCTCAGTGTTTTAGAAGATCTTTTTTTACATCACAGGACTGGGTATTTTCATAAACATATAAACCATATAGCTATACACATACATATGCATGCAAACACATATAATGTTAGTTCATCAAACAGTTTGTCATTTTGTATAGTTTTTCTATGCATCCTGAATATCATGCATTCACATGTAACAGTGTGAAGTCATTACCTTTAATCTTCAGTCAAAGTTAAAAGCTTAAAGTAAGTTTATGAAGTTAGCACTGCTGGGAATTAGTCAAGCCTGCTAGCTCTCTCAGCACGAGGTTTTGCTGCTAGATGCACAAATCATGCCAAAATCCATTAATCCTGCTTGAGAGAGGCAGGAAGAAGGTCTGCTTGTTGATTTAATGTTAATGAAATGAATAGGCTCCTGAGGCTACCTACAGAGGCCCTCTAAACTGTAAAACAAATAAAGTCATTTTAAGTAACGCTCACTGCGGGAGAGTAAACAATGTTCCCAGATTTGCTGCGCAAAATGGGCTTGACTGTGGGTGTGTAGAAACCTCCCATTTTCTACAAGACTGGTCCACCTGCCCTAGGACAATACCCTCTCATGTCAAGCTGATGGATTCATAGGATGATCGAACTAGGAGCAAGCTCTGAGCATGTGCGCACTTCTCTTACTTCACAGATGTGAAAACCGAGGCAGGGAGCTTCTGCCTCTTATGGAGATTTGATGGCTCATGAGTGGGGTAGCTAGACCTAGACCAGGGGTCCTCAAAAGTGACCGCCCGTTGCATTTGCCTTGAGTGAGTGAAAGTGACTCAGTCGTGTCCAACTCTTGCGACCGACCTCATGGACTGTACTGTACATGGACTGAACTCTACAGGCTCCCCTGTCCATGGGATTCTCCAGGCAAGAGTAACGGAGTGGGTTGCCATTTCCTTCACCAGGGGATCTTCCTGACCCAGGAATCGAACCCTCGTCTCCTGCATTGCAGGCGGATTCTTTATGGACTGAGCTATGAGGGAAGCCCAGATTTGCTGCACAAAATGGTTTCGACTGTGGGTATGTAGAAACCTCCCATTTGCCTTGGGGAGTGAAAAATCATTCCGATGCCTAGCTTCTTCCCTCAGAGATTCTGATTTCATTTAGCTTGGTGTGTGATCTGGGCCTGGAGATAGTTCCCATGAGGTCTCATGTGAAGCTGAGCTGTTGACAAGCTTGAGAACCATGGATCTAGAGTTCCAGAGCACCGCTCCTCTGCATGTTTCAGTTCTTTTTTCCTTAGTTTATTTTTAATTGAAGGATAATGACAATATCATGTTGGTTTTTGCCATACCTCATCATGGATAAGCCATAGATACACATATGTCCCCTCCCTCTAGAGCCTCCCTCCCAGCTCCCAACCCCTCCCACCCTCCAGGTTGTCACGGAGCCTGGTTTGCGTCCCCTGAGCCATAGAGCAAACCCCCACTGGCTGTCTGTTTTCATGCGTTAGTGTGTATGTTTCTAGGCCACTCTCTCCATGCGTCCCGCCCTCTCCTTCCTCCCTGCCCTGCCCCACGTCCACAAGTCTGCTCCCCGTCTGTCCTCACTGCTGCCCTGCAGATAGGTCCAGCAGTGCCGTCTTTCGAGATCCCACCTGTATGCATTAATGTGTTATATTTGTTTTCCTCTTTCTGACTTACTTCCCTCTGTATAATAGGCTTTAGGTTCATCTACCTCATTAGCATGGACTCAAATGAGTTCCTTTTTATGGCTGAGTAATATTCCTCTGTATATACGTACCACGGCCTCTTTATCCGTTAATGTGTTGATGGACATCTAGGCTGCTTCCACGTCCTAGCTATTATAAATAGTGCTGCAATGAACATTGGGTACATCTGTTTTTTCCAGTTATGGTTGGCTTTCTTTGGTTTTGCTGCACTGTGACGTCACTGATTTCCCAGCTCCTGGCCATGTGTCAGTTGCCTTCTAGATAGAGTAAATACATGTATTTTGAGATTTGGAGGTTGTTTTCAAAATGAGTGTCCATTGTGTAAGTGCAGAGATGTGCCCGTGTGTGTGTGTGTGTGTGCAGACCCCTGAAGGACCGAACGCCACCCTTTGGCTGAGTCCACCTCACAGCAGAGGCAGTAGCCAGGGTCTCTGCAACACTGGGCAGCTTGTTCTCAGGTCTCACTCTCCTTCTGATCCTGCAAGTCACCTCACCTTGGAGTCTCTCTCGCGAGTGCATGTTCAGGAGTTCAGTCGTGTCTGACTCTTTGTGACCCCATGGACTGTAGCCCACCAGGCTGCTTTGTCCATGAGATTTCCCTGGCAAGAATACTGGAGTGGGTTGCCATTTCCTTCTCCAGGGGATCTTCCTGACCCAGGAATCACACCTGCGTCTCTTGTGGCTCCTGCATTGGCAGGCAGATTCTTTACCACTGAACCACTTGGGAACCTCACCACTTTAAAAACTCTTTTCTTATTTGCCACAGTTTCCTCTGGACTATCACTTTCTTCTTATTCCCCCTCCACCTAAAGAACTTTGCTTTACCTAAGAGATAGAACCTTCTGACATTTCATTTGAAATTGTTCGACTTTTGCTGCCTTCTAATCCCCCTTGGTTTAGTGATTATTTAAACTGCATAATGAAGCTGGGCTGATGGATCCCACTTCTTCAATCTGTACTGCTGGATAACACATAATGTCTGTCTGAAATTTCCTCTTGTTTTGGCTTTGGGGCTGCAAAACACATCAGTTTCTTACTTTAGTGATTCAGTAGACACTTGAGAATTCCAGCATCGTCTTTTCACATATTGCAAGAGAGAAAAGTATCCCTATGGGGAGACTTCCCTTTTTCTTTTCAGACCTGCTCTCTAGATTTCACTGGTCAGTGGTAAAGCAGCTTGCTCCTTCTGCAGAGGGCTGCCGAGCATCTGGAGAGATGGAGACATGGGCTCATCCCGCAGAGTTAAAAGACTCTCTGGTCCAGTGACCTCCCACCCATCGCCCATCTCCCTTCTCTGCTGGGGATCACTGGGCCTAATTCCAGAGGCCTCCAGCTTAAACGCAAGCTTGGTGGTGCTCTGACCCCTATTTAACCTTGAGTCCCTCCCCCACTCCCAGATTCACGTCACTGGTATCCAAGATTCCCCAGGAAATAATTTTAGTCTTATTGTCATCACTGACTGCAAAGATCCTTCCTGCAATTTGTTGCACTGAACCAATTGCTTCTTCACCAAAGACAGCTACTGAAATTCCTCAGGAAAGTTCAACTCTTTTGAAGATAGTTTCAGGTAGACATAAGTATATTCCTTAAATCAGCTTTTATCTCCTTAGAGTAGAATTATTTTTTTAGTTGTTAATATTAAAAAACTCCACGTCTGTTGTGTTGACAATCTGTTTTTTCCCTGAGGGAGTCTTTGGCTCTGAGGAAAGGCTAGGCTCCCCCTCTCCTCCAAGTCCCCTGCATCCATCATCTCTCCCCTTCTGCCACAGCAAGACCACTGCTGGGATGTGAGCTTCTGAATGGCCAAGAAGTTATCAAACTCAACTTTCTCCACATACTCAGGGAAAATTGTGAGGATGGGTGATAAGAAGAAAGAGAGGATAAAAGCAACTCAAACCCAGGACCACAAATGGTGGGCCACCCATGACATCGTGTTGGAGGAGGCACCCCCAACATTGGGCCGCCTGCTCACCATCTGTATCGAAGCCTGCACTCGGTCAGTGGCCCACCTGGGGGCTCGTGAGGGGTCTACAGCACTGAAACACACGTGAGAATATGGAACGCCACGCAATACACGAAGCTTTTATCTATTGATACAAAAAATCGGAGCTGAAAGTCAGTATCTTTTTACTTGGGGACTTTCCTGGTGGTCCAGTGGCTAAGACTCAAAGCCCCCAATGCAGGGGCCGGGTTCAATCCATGGTCGGGCAACTAGATCTCACATGCTGCCAACTAAAGATCCCGAATACGGCAACTAAGACTTGGCATAGCCAAATCCATACATAGACATCTTTTTACTTGAACAGGTAGTGGGTGATGTCTTACTCGTTTCAAGCTTCGCCTACTCTTGTACCTAGTAGGCACCTTGTTCTTCTCTTTGTTTTTAACATTAAAAAATATTGTTTACTGAAAACTGCAGTCACACTTGTAACATTTTAGGCCCATGGACAGCTATTTTTTGGGGGTGGATAACAATAAGAGGCGACACTGCATAGTTGAAAAACATGGGTTTGGTGTTATACCGACTGTAGCACCGTGACCAACGGAACCAACAGCACGTAATGTTATATGCATGCGCCACACGTGAGGGACTGCGGAAAAGTCCTTACATGTGTTAGTTCACCAGCTGTCACAACAATCCAGTGAGGTAAGTGCCATTATTGTTGCCATTTTACAGATGAGAAAACTGAGATCTGGAGTAAGCTGCTAAGGTTATTCAAGATGAGGCTGTGAGCTTTGTCAAAAGATGTTCTCATTTCTAAAATAGGGGTATTCATAACTTTTATGAGGCTCATATGAAAACACTGGAGGTAAGAGTGTTAAAAAGCCCTGCAAAAAATGTTTTATTTATTCAGCTGCACCAGGTCTTAGCTGCAGCACTGGGGATGTCTCCGCTGTGGCGGGGGGACTCTTCAGCTGCGACATGTGGGATTCTGACTGGGGACCGAACCCAGGCTCCCTGCACTGGGGGCTTGGAGTCCCAGCCACTGGGTAACCAGGGAAGTCTCCCCTAAAGAGCACGTTCTGATTTTTTTTTTTTTTTCTGTCTCGGGAATTTACAAGCAATGCAGTCTGCCAAGTTTAGAGGGAAGGATTTCTTGGTCACCACATTATAAGATTATACCGGAGATTCTATCAGCTCATCTCCATGTTACACATTTGGCGGCACCTTATATCTTAGGCGTGGATGACAGGCAAGCCTTATGCGGTGTTTAAGGGAATAGGGCGGGTCCCCTACAGAGAGAAAACTGGGTGACTCTCCCTCAAGTGCACCCCAGCCGCAGCTGCTTCTGAAGCTGACCAGGCACAGGCGTGCAGGGGCAAAGGGGTTTGGAGATGTAGGTTTTCATGTTATTCAGGTATGGTGTCGCCCTTAGAATGCAAGATGATTGCTAGCAAAAGACAGCTTGTCATCACAGTTGCCAGGCTTCCCCTTCCTCCAGGGGCAGAGAATCCACCTGCAGTGTAGGAGACACAGGAGATGTGTGTTTGATCCCTGGGTCGGAAGATCCCCTGGAGGAGGACATGGCAACCCACTCCAGTACTCTTGCCTGGAGAATCCCATGGACGGAGGAGCCTGGCCGACTACAGTCCATAGCATTGCAAAGTCAGACAGGCCTGAAGCAACTTAGCATGCATGTTCCCAAAAGCAGGTGGACATATCGGGTCAGGACCACACGGGGGATAGAGGAGAGGGAAGAAAGCAGGGGCTAGAGCCTTTACTGTGGTTCCCATGGGAAGAATGAGCAGGATAAGCAGACTTGAAACCAGCTAGTTTGAATAATATCATCAGGCTCAAGGTGTAGCTGTTGCCCCGAGTTATCTGGTACCTGGCCCAGGGGTGATTAGGGCAGGAAATATTGACCTAGAGGGTAAAATCCCTGCAAGAGCCTGATGAAGAAGGTGGTGGGGTGCTGGCTTCTGTTGCTTGGTTTGCACATGAAAGGCACATTTACAGGGGATTTGCTGCCGCTGTCTCCAGGATTAGATAGCCCTTCGGTCCCTCCTGGGTATGCAAGGGCCCAAGATAACAAAGCATCATAAAATACAGAAAATGAAAACCATGGTTGGTACATAGAGAGTCTGTGTTCTAATCAAGGGAGACTCCTTTCTTCTTTGCTCTAAGACAATCAAGGGGTATGTGGAGTCCAGTAGTGAGAACAGATAAGCAGATGGAGGACGGTCATCACGAGAGATGTGTGCTGGGACAGGGTGGGCTCAGCACGGTGCGGAGCACCAGAGACGGGCGGGTCACGGAAAACTCTGGAGGTGATGCTCGCACTGAATACGGGAAGACTCACAGAAGCCGTGAAGATGAAGGAGGAGAAAGGCATCCAAGCAGAGGTAGACACATCTGAGAGCCTGGAGGCCTGAGACACGGAAACGGCAGGATGTGGTTGGACATGGCTGGAGACCGGAGAACACGGGGGCTGAGGAGGGTAGGGCTGGCGGTGGGGGATGAGGCGTGACAAGGTGATTCTGTGGGTTAAACTAAGGAGTGAAACGTTACTGAGAAAGCCACGGGAAACCACTGAAGCACTGAAGGTAAGGGGGACATGGACAGACTTGCCTCCTGGACAGACTCATAGGGAGTGCGTGTGTTTCCTGGGGCTCTGCAGACCAAGACAGGAGACTGTGACAAAAATGAGGACAGCCTGAGTTTCAGGGCTAGAGGAGAGAGGGAGCAGGCACAACAGATTCGAAGGCAACCCGAATGTGGTCAAATTAAAATCCCAAGTGAAATTTAAATGACAATAGAGACATGTTTACTGACCATGAACTGAAACTTGGGACACTGCTTATCCCTCAAACTAAACCTGATTCTCTCTCTCTGCCATACAGATTTTTAGGTGAGAGAAAGGCAACTTTATTGGTATCTGCAATGGAACAAAATCTTATTGGGTTAAGATTCAAGCACACACCTAGAAACGAACATATATCACGCATAAACAACAGGATACTTGGCAACATCTAGAGAACTAATGGAGTATTTAGAATTCACCTGGGTATCTGGCATTGGAGCAAAAACGTGAAAAAAAATCATTCAACTGGAGTTTCTGGGAGACTTGGGTTCCAGTCCCGTCTTCACCAGCTATGTGATTCGGGGCATGCTGTTTACCTCTTATGAACATGAATTTCATCATCTGTGAAAACGAAGGTGTTGGATTAGGGCAACTCTAAGGTCTTTTCTATTCTAAAGCCTATGGTTAGATACAGCTTTTGACTCCTCAAAAACCTCTGCAATCCATCCAAGTGATTTTAATTCGGTTTATTTGGGCAATTAGGGATATGCTCTAGCACTCATGATTAGATTTCACTTTTGCATTATGTACTGTGACCTCTGGTACACAGCTTAGTGATTCCCGTAATTTGTGGATAAAAGATTAACCCTTTTATTTCTCTACAGTAGAATTTACTCTAAATGTAGTTAGCTATTCGCTCAGCCTCTGAATTAAGTTTACTGTACTTAACACAAATCTCCCCAAACCAGCCTTCCTTTTCCCTTTATACAATTAACTGTGTTCTGAGGAGTTCCTACTGCTAAGGCCAAGGGGACTTCAAATTACTATGTAATAGTTATTCGGGACCAGACTGTATCCATCTGACACTTCTCACTGTTACAAGACCCTGGGGCAGTGGACTTTATGCTCAAGGCCAGCAGCTACAGGGTGGAAGGAGGATCCGCACTCTCAGTTAATCATGTTGCTAAAACTTCTGAGATCTTCAAAGGAGATTGGCTTACACCCTGGGAGAGTCTGGTTTAACTGGGACTTCCTTTTGCTACTTTCATTGAGCTTGAAGACTCAATGAAAAAAAGATCTTGAACTTCTGCCTGGACTCCACTGCACAGAGCCCCAGAGAACAACAGCTGCTGGGGAACGGGGGCTTCCGTGAGTTCAGGTCCACAGGGACAGTAACGTGGCTTCCTCAATTTAAAATCAAAGACCCCAATTTCGGTGCGCTTCGGGTTGATAACCTTAATCCCTGAGATTCTTCTTTCTAAACTTCCCTGCATCTTGTAGATTGCAGTCCTGGCAGGGGAGAGTGTCTGCGTTAAGGGAGACGTGTCCTTCAGTCCTGTTCTGATACTGTCTGATAGAGGGGGATGGAGAAGGGAAACAGAGAAGGGTGCCATCCAAGGCTGAATGTCTGTTCAGGGCTTGCTGTCTCTCTCTGTTCTGTGTTGTTTCTTCGAGTGGCCGATTTCCCCACTTCTTCTTTCCATCTCTCTTGCTATTTTTTTCTAGGTTTTACTCTATTGGGCAGTTAACACCACTGATTATAGAGTACATCTATGGCCAAATGCAGGCAGGTCTGAGGGTCCCTTCAGGACAAGAAATAAGAAGAGAAAATAAAGAGGGAGATTTCTTTTTCCAGTAAAGACTGGATGACTCCAAACTCATTCTGTAGCATCATTCAACATTCACAGAGAAATAAATGCTTATTGTGAAAACCTTAACTTATACACATAACAGATGATTAAGGAATGTAGCTCCTTCCATGGAAATTTTTATTTGGTTTTTACAGCTAAATAATCTTTTATGTATGCAAAAAGTGAAAGGTTATTTTTATGCTGATAGATTTAAAGACCAATGGGTTATGTAACGGAGTTCCTTCAAGTAAGTGCCTCACAAGGAAATTTATAACCTAAAACCTTTAAGCGCCATGTGGTGTCCTGTGTGTCGAACCAATAAACTCATTAAAATAACATTGGGTAAACCCAAACACAACACAATGAAAGTTCTAACACAGCCCACATCAACCAACCAACTTTAAAATAATATCTTTGTTATGTGCTAAGGTTAAAAATTCAGCAAATTCTTTATATTTTTTCCACTTGAGATCATGTGTGGTTTTGTACTTTCCTGAGAAGTACACTTTTGTGGCTTTTTTGATCAAAGGAAGGTTATTTTTGCAGAGACATCTTTTGTAGAGGTCCCTGTTCTACTTAATCAAGGTTTCAAAAAAAAA
Source organism: Cervus elaphus (assembly GCF_910594005.1). NCBI lineage: Eukaryota > Metazoa > Chordata > Mammalia > Artiodactyla > Cervidae > Cervus > Cervus elaphus. The sequence continues at coordinate 2,816,634 of NC_057817.1, read as the reverse complement.
AAAAAAAAAAGGAGCACAAGAATATTTACTAGTTTTTTTTTTTAATGAAACATAAAAATTCTTAAGATTCTCTTCTTAATGTGGACTTTGGAAAGGAAAGCATGCATGTAAGGTTAGTCATCATTTGGTGTGTATGTGTGTGTGAGAGAGAGACAGAGAGAGGGTAGAGGAGAAAATAAAGGAATTTGGCTGCAAAATTGAGTAACAGTTTGAAACACTTGGCTTCCAGTAGTGAAAGATGAGCAACACTGGGGAAAAGGCTGGACTAACAAGGGCCCACTTGAGGAAAGCTTAATCTCAGCTGGCAGGCTGATGAGCAAGGTCAGCTCGGTGCACACGTTCTCAGCTGGAGCTGGGCTCCCTTTGCCAGCACAATTGTCTTCTGCATTTCAGCTTCTGAAGCGAACTGAAGGTGCCTTCACAGGCAGCGCCTCGGTCTCTCCCCTGGAAAGGGCTGGCCCTCCACTGCCATGACATGTCAATGTGTATCATTTCCACCCATTCCACCGAGCAAGTGGCGCAAAGGAAACTGTTTCTTATTGGAGTGTTGCTGTGTGTGTGTGTGTGTGTGTGTGTGTAACATGCACGTGAGATGACTTTCTTTCTCCTTGACCATCACGGTCTCTGTTAGGAGGTGAAGTCAAACTCCTGTAGCAAAGAAGGACGAAATGAACATGGAAAAAATGTGCATATGTTAAAAATGAGACACTTGACAATTAGGGATTGCTGAATAAATTTTTACATATACATTCTTTTTCATATGCTTTTCCATTATGGTTTATTACAAGATACTGAATATAGCTCCCATGCTATACAATAGGACCTTCTTGCTTACCTATCTTATATATAGTAGTTTGTATCTGCTATAATTTTCAAATTATTATTGTTCATAGAAAACTGAAGTCAAGCATACTGTTGTAAGAGTTTTTAGAGATTGTATCTCAAAGTAACCTAAATTTTCTAAACATCAGTTCTTACTTGAGGAGGTGTTCTTTATGCTGAATATGCTTTATAATTAATTGGTCAACTATTGGTTTTTCATGTCAACTTTGTAATATAATAAATGATTAACACATAGGTTTATAGCAGCAAATGAATTGAATGATTGAAGAAACTAAATGGATAGTTCAGTTCTTCTTTGTTTGAAGGAAGGGACTTTTCTCTGTCTTATCCAGATTTCTAATTTACACAGAAGTCTGTCTCACTGGCTTAATTGTTAAACCATGCAGAGCTTACATAGTGATCGATAAGTAGATAAAACCTTGAAATAATTCTCTATTCTGAATCAAATAAATGATGTGTCAATTCATCTTATCTCACCAGTTTTGAAGGTAAACACAAACTTAAATAAAATTGGCCTATTAAGAAAGTTCATGTCTCTTTTAAAAAAATTAATTTTTATTGGAGTGCAGTTGCTTTGCAATATTGTGTTAGTTCCTACTGTATAGCAAAGTGAATCAGCTATATGGATATACCTCTCTCACATCTCTCAGAATTGAAAAATAGTTTCAAAGAAGCTAGCTACTTTATTTGATGCATAGATCTGGTCACAGAAAAAGAGAGTTTCGTTTTCAACTTGGAAGTTATTAGTCAGTTGCTCACTCTTTATAATACTTGGGCACCACCACAATTTATCTTTGACTTGGAGACCAGAGAAATAGTTTCTGTGGATATAGGAAAAGGTAGCTACTAAACTTAATATATTGGCCCTAAGCTATATAGTATTATTCTCATCTTATCAAAAACCAAAGACTACATTTCCTAGGATTCCTTGAAGAAATATTTCTCATGTGAGGGCTTCATAAGTTATGTTCCTAAGAAGAACATTCTTATGTTCCTAAGAATTGCAATTACTGTGAGGCATAACTAAATATTAGAAGGCTGGTTTCCTTGTTTTCTGATAAACTAGCCCAAAAGATAATTTCAAAGAGGCCCTGAAACATTTTGAGCCTTGGAAATATTCTTGCAGTAAGCTAACAGGCCACTCGAGACAGGTATGAGAATAATACCTGTGTCAAAAGGTTCTTGTGGGGCAAGGGATTAAGTAAAGTAGCCCCATAACGCTGGGCACTCAGAAAGGATAATATAAATGTCAGCTGTTTTAATTATTGTTATTACAATAATAAAGTAATTTAGACATGTAAATTCTGGTCTGACTGTTAACACATAGCATCATTTAAGACAAGTGCAATTTAACTGTACTTCCAACGGGGCTGAGCTGTAATTGTGGGACACCAGATTTGTGTTGTTCTGTTACGCAGACAAGTAACTGTTACCTTTCTCTGAGCCCTTTTAGCCATCAGGATTTCAGCAGCTGGTTCAGCCAATTCTATTCAAGTCAACATTACAAGTATTTACTGAACATCCCTTAATTGCCAGGTACTGGTCTGAGCACATGGGAAATAAAGTGAAAAATTTCCTAGCCTGGAGGAGCTCACAGTCTAGGGAGGAAGATAAACCCTGAAGGAAAGAGAGCCCATCATTACCTCCTGGAGAATTAGTCCATCTGATTTTAAGGAAGATGGTTTCATGGACAATGGATGGTTCTTTTGCATATGTTCAAAGTAAATTCCAGCTTCCCTGAGCCATAGTAAATATTGAGATTTAAATATTGAATAGATAAAACCTTGAAATAATTCTCCACTCTGAATCAAATAAATAATGTGTCAATTCATCTTATCAAATAAATGATGTGTTGATTCACCTTAAATATTGAGAATGAGGATATAAGAAAGGACTCCTGCTTCCAAAATATCTTAAAAATATTTAGTTAACCCAGTCTGTGGTTAATGGATGCTAGCTAGACTTACCATGGCTAGCTATGGCTAGCTATCATGGCTATCATATCATGATTTGATATAAATATTGAATCATTATGTTGTATACCTGCACAAATGTTATAGATCAATTATTTCTCAATTAAAAGTAAAGATTTTTTAATTAAAAAATTTAACCTTCTAATTCAAACACCCTGTTAACCATCTTTTAGTATTACTGCTAGATAACATTATTCCATTTTTTTGAAATCAAATGATTAACATTCTTCTACCTACTACTTTCAAATAAGACATTTTCACTGGACTTAGTGCAAAAAAAAAAAAAAAAATTAACTTGAAGAAGTGGAAAAAAATGCCAGAGATTTTAAGAATGAACCTGCTTCCTACTATGATATCTATGGAGAAACAAAATAATTTTGCATATGAAGACACTTATGAAACATCCCACCTTATAGCCGATGTAGGGTCTCCTTTTCCCAGAGCTGAGGAGCTCCACGGTGAGACTGAACATGTAGTTTGGGACCTATGAGGACTGAGTAAAACTGTGGATTGAAGCTGATAGAAGCTGGGAACCAAAGAGTTGTAGTAGGTTGGAATTCATGGGTAATTTAACAAATGAAATTCTAAGACACATAAAAAATAGCAATAGGACTAAATTATCAGCTTGTCATTTTTGATAGGTAATCTATCAGCTGTGACTCTAATGCCAGTCTGGCTCATCTTTCTACTACAAAATGACACTGTATAAGGGAAACATTGCAACAGGAGTGAGGGTGCTGAATCTCATAAGAATTCAATTTACCAGAAATATCCATTTGTGGGGTGTTCACAAGGAAATGTTCCATCTAGCATTATTCTAAATTTATATAAGTAAGTGAATAAAACCAAAAGAATTACTTCACAAAATTGCTCAATGTGGTGCTCACTACTGTTTTTCATTTCTAACCTATGGTATATGATTTGGTTTAATGGGAAACATACTTAAATTTATAGCTAAAATGACTTACATGTATAAATTCAATAGAAGAAATATAAAAATGTTTTATTAAAGTAAGTAGATATTAGGTGCCAGTTGTAAAACTAAATATTCTGCAAAGTCTTTAATTTTATGACAGTTAATTGTTTACTTGGATATTATGTCTATACCTTTGACAGTTACATGCTTTGGAGATTAAAAGCTATCAAACAGTTCAGTTCAAAACTTTGAGAAATTATAGACTAGTTTTGTGTTTCTAAGCTTTTTCAAGCACATCCAAGTAGGAACGATTTCATTATTAAAATATACTTTTATTTAATTACAAAGGTTAGTTTTTTATTCCAGTCTTTTATTAATAACTCATTTGTGATTGCCACTTTTGTTGCTGATCAGAACTCCACCTTTACTTTGAAGAAAACATGTAAAGAGAGAAAAGACTGAAGATCTGCTTGAAGATTATGCTAATTATATGTAAAAATTCATTATTGTCACACAAACTTTGCCATGTATGTGTTGAACATAGTAAAATATTTTTTGTAAATCTATACAGTTAAGATTGCTTGAATTAGAAACACTATCTCAAAAAAAAAAAAAAATCACTCAGACTAACTCAGTCAATTAGTTTCATTAATTATCCCCCATAACAAAAACACTACTAGGAAAACCCAGACATCCTGGAGAAAAAGAAAGAACATTAAAGTGCAGAAAGTCACTGATATCATTATATTTTAAATGAATTTTGCAAGTAGGTTGTAGAGCACACTATAGTTTGCAACTGATCTAAATTTTAAGACTGTTGTAACAATTAAGGCTTTTGTAACCATCTCTAAAGTACAAAAATTTCCTTCATTTAAAATAGTTTTCTTTCCTTGAAGGGAAGTAGAAACATATTAAACAATTTTCAGGGAAGATTCTGAAAAGGTTCTTTAAATTTGGAAGTGTATCTTAAATGCTTTGAATACATGTATGACACCAGGGCCATGGCTAATTAGTTATAACGGAAGTTTTTGATTGGTTTTTATTAAAACTAGTTTTACCAATTGTGTGTAAAATTAAATTTTGTTACAAAGTTACATATAGAAAAGTAACCAAATTGATAAAATTTTTAAAAAAAATTCTTTCTCCTGATAACTTTGTTTCATGTGACATGAATTTGCCTGTGCCTGAAATGTTCATGTTTTTAAGCAACTGCAGGAAAAAACTCAATTTTCATTTAAAAATAAAATGACTGTTCTAGATGAATAAAGAAAAGTATATTTACTATATTAGGATGTTCATTAGGATTTAGTTTTCTATTTGGATACTATACTAACTGGATGAAAGATACATCAAAGTAGTACACGGAGCTTACTTCTAAGACCTATTAGGAAAAATGTCCAATTTGATGCATTAAAACAACTTATCTATAAAATTAGATGCTAGAACTACTTCATTTCTGACAGATCACTACTGGTAGGTTGAGATGTATTAAACATTGGAAACAGTTACTGTCTGTTTTTATGTCTTATTCTTGGTGTGTTATTTTCTTCTGGGTGAACATAGTTAGCGGAGGAGAGAATAAGAGAGAGAGGTTAAGGCTGAAAATTTCCAGTGCTTCTACCACGCATGTTCAGTGGTCCAATTACAGATCCACTGGAGAATGCAGCTCAGTAAGAAAAGAGAGTTAATATTAATGTTTGGACTGGCTTAACGTTTAGCTTTTCTGGGGAAGAAAGATTATAAAACTGTACAAAAATAGGGTTTAGGAAGCTTTCCTTACCTACAGGTTGGACTAACCGGTTATCAGATTGTGGCAAATCTATTTGCCAAACGTGTACAGCTGCAACTTGCCATCATCAAGCTGTTTGAAGAAAATGGAATGCTTGTTCTCTTCTGGGGAGGGGAGGAAGATTAAGAGATAACATTTTGACTCAAAGAAATGGTGATAACTTAGTACAAACAATAAAGACAGTAGCATGGCCTCACTCACATTAGTTTTTGCACACAGCAACTTTCTCACCAAAGCGTCATTACCACTGGGCCCCCCTTGGAGCCGGGCTATAGCTTCATGTTCCTCTTCAAGAGCAAAAAGAAGTTATCTCTTAATATAACCAGTAAAACACAAGCTTACTTATTCAGACGTGAATAAATAAAGACTTCTCTTTCAGGGTGTGAGTGCACAAGCGGAGGAGAAGCGGTCACTTCGTTCTAGGTGTGACCAAAAGAGGGCACCGTCTGCCCCTCACGGCAGCAGAGCTCCCGAGACTGTCAAACAGCCCCAAACCCAAACCCCTCGGCCACGAAGGCAGAGCCTCCGGGGGACTCTGGCGTTCTGTCTCAGATAAGGAGACCAGATTCTAAAATTGCTCATTATGGACAACATCAGTCTGGTTATTTACTTCAGGGTTGATTTCTACATGTAGCCCTCACATTCCCTGAAAAGTTAACCATTAGATGCAAGCATCTGATATTCACTGTGACACTTTTCACAGACACGTTGGGTTTTAATATTATACAGAACACTGAGAAATTTCACTTTAGGCCAGATATAGGCTGTCATCAAACAGCACAAGAAAAAGCTGACAATTAAGTTCCTAATGGTATCTTAACTCTGAGGGATTATCTATAATGATAGCCAGATAGGAAACAGTGGCAGTCAGATCTCCCCAGCACATGGAGGAAGCAGTTAAATGCATTTGAGGTATGTGGGAAATGATTGGAAACAGTATTTTATGCCAAATTTTAGTAACAGAAGCCTAACAAATGAGTGAGAGGAAAAAAAAAAGTCCTTACATTTATTTTCTGTATGCTTAAAGAGTTTTCTAACAACTGTATGTCTTACATAGTTAAGAGTTTGGGGGGACTGCACACCTCCCTTGTATATAACCAATGTCTTCAGGGTGACCGGCGAGAGCAGTTCTAGGCTCTTGAATGCAATTGCCAGCCACTAGCAGAAACGCACCATGCAGAAGAATACATGATTTTTGAAACACTAAACTTAGCAGTTAAATCCAGAGACTGGAGGTAAGTAGTACAGACAGCTTTGTAGTAGAGAGAGCTGTTTAGGAGGAGGAAATGTGAGTTCTTAAGAGAATGATCACTTAGGGGAGTGGATTTCCATTGCTGTGAAAATATCACTGCATCATGCAATACCTGAAGGGAAACCTTGTGGGGAAACAGATTAATTCTATAATCTTTTCAGATAAGGAAAGCAGCCAAAATAGTTTTATGGTAGGTGAGGAGGGGAACTGCCATCTACTAATACTAAAATCTAGCAGGATAATCCCTCCCTTTCAACACAAAATCAAAGCAAGTAAAAAAGAATTTTTTTTCTTCCTCACTCTGTCTCTAGAAAAAGAATCACTATCTAGTGTAAAGCGTTGTGCAAGCCTCTTCATGTTTCTTCCCTCCAGAAAACAACTAAACAGAGGAAAGACCGAGTTCACAAACATTCCAGTTTGCTCCTGCCAAGGCACATCAGAGAAGCCGAAACTGGGACTGCCAGGGTTTGGGGTGGGTTCACCGGCGTGCCTGGAGTTAAAACCCAGACGTGTAGCCTTGCGGTCGCAAGTGCCTCCTTTCCCGAGTGGTCCCAACCCCTGGTCTCTCTGCCCGAAGGAAGCGAGCCTCAGATAGGGAGATGGACAGTTGTTGTCTCGGTTCCCAAGAATCGGGGTCCCCTTGGGTCACCTCATCCACCCAGCCACCTGTTACCCTCCAGGCCTGGATTTTCCGGAGACAAAATTAAGCAACGAGCCGCTGCCTCGTCTCCGCAACTGGGGCTTTGGAGGCTGTGATGGAGGGGGGAGACGGGGCGGTAGGATCCCCGAGGGATGACAGAGAGCTTCAAGTCTCCACTTGGGTGCGGGCGCCGCTGTTTACCCTCTCCGCCGCCTTAAGCTCACTTCCCTTTCCTCCCCTGGAGGAGGAGATGGTTAAAGATTACATAGTGGCCGCGGGCACTTCAAAGGGCGGCTCGGCAGCCAAAGGTAAAGATAACGTTCTGGCAGCTAGTGGTTGCCACATTTTAATCACTTCATTAAAAAAAAGGAGGGGGGGGCTAGAAAGAACAGAACAGAACAACAGAACAGAAAAAGGTTACATTACGCGACCGCGCAAGGGATGAAGAGTAAGTTCCTTCGGAGCTGGACACGTTGGAGTTCTCCTTTGGGGAAACTTTTTCCAGTCCATCTCTTCGCGGAACGTGACGGGACAAGGAGGCGGAGGTTGGGGCAGGGACCAATTGGGCAGCCTACCCTAGGGTTCCAGGTTCAGGGGCACAGATGTCCACACTGCAGACAAATTGCCTGCACTCGCAGGAATTCGCGCGGCGACCTGCCTAGACTGGGCCGCAAAGCTGCAGCGCACCAGCGCTTTCCCCGGGGTTGCACTCGGAGCCGCCGTTTCTCTGCGGGTCCCAGGAAGTGTGGGCGCGCTGCTCCAAGACACGTGCGTTTCCCAGGGGCCCAAACACGCCTGACCAAGACGCCCCTGGCAACCTCGTCCGCCCCCTCCAGAGCGCGCGGAGGGCCAGCCTGCCTCCCTCCCTCCGCCCGCTTCCCGAAGCAGAGCCGGGGCGCACTTACAGGTAGGAGGTGAAGACACTGAGGTTGGAGGGCAGCTCTGAAAGCCCCAGGTCGGAGCAGTCCACCCTGAGCAGCATCCTGCCGTCCGGCTCGCACTGACAGCGCGCGGGGCACCCCCGCAGCAGCATGCCGGGTCTGGGCGAGCCGCCCGCGGCCGCCAGCTGCAGCAGGACGGGCAAGGACAGGAGAACGCCGACCGAGGAGGTGTCCATGGTGCCCGGGCAGCGGGACCGCGGCGGCGAGTGGGGAGGGTCGGCCGGGCTGCAGACCGTGGCGCGCCAGGAGCAGCTCGGCGGGCTTCTGCGGCTCCGCGGGCGCGGGCAGCGCGGGGCCGCCGAGGAGAAGCGCCGCGGGGCCCGGCCGGGTCCCTGCCGCCACGCGGGGTCCAGGAGCGGCTGCAGCCGCTGCAGGGGCCGGGCGGTGAGCGCTGCTGCTGCCGGCGGCCTGCTTGGCGCGGAGCAGCATCTCCGCTCGCACGCCCCTGTTTTAAAGCGCTCCAGCCCGAATCGCGCGCCCGGTGACGTCAGCGCAGCCCGGCCGCCCGCGGCCCCCGCCCGGCCCCGCCGCCCTCCCCCGACCCCCTCCTCCCTCCCCGGCCCCGCGGCGGGAGGCGGCTGGCGGCGCGAGGTGCAGCCGAGTTCTCGGCGCCCCGGCTCTGCCTGCCCGGCGCGGACCCCGGCGCTCCGCACCGCGTGAGGGGCGCGGGACCCCGCTCCCCGCCCCGCCCCCGGCTGCCTCCGTTCTCTCCCGCGGCTGGGCCGCCCGGAGCCGAGAGCCGAAAGGGACCTGCTTCAGACGGGTACAGACGGACACGCAGGGGCCGAAGGATGCTGCACGCTTCCCCAAAGCCCACTTCCGAGAATGCAGGGGCTACATGGAGCACCTAAGGGGGAAAAAGAAAAAAAAAAAAATCCAATCCAGAAAAATAGTCACACTAGCAGGGTAAGGAGGAAAGCGTCCCCAGGCAAAAGATGGGTGACCTTTTGGATCCTTACCTCAGGCCGCCGGATCTGGCTCGCTTTTTGCCCTAAAATCGAAACGCTGGGCTAATCGCTAAATAAATACAGCTCGTGAGCAAGCACTCCAGTGTTGTCTAACCCATGGGGTTAGATGTCCAAGTGACTTTAAAAAAAGTGATTTAGGATCCTCTGGAAGTCACCTTTAGTGAAGCAATGCGGGACAGATGTTTGCTTTTGTTCGGCTGCCTTTTCATCCTAAAAGTGTCCCAGGGTTTTCTAAATAAGTGCAGTCCCACCCAGATGTGAGAACCATTTTTAGTGCAAATTGCGAGCTCTCATACTCTTCAAAAGCGACCTGCAGTGAACCTGCAGGAGAAAGGAGGACAAGGACGCAGGGCGTTCCTGGGAGAAGGCCTCGGTGCAGAGCCCGACGTCTGCAGACCCCAGTGAGTAGCTGAAAAAAGTTACGGCCCAAGCCTGCCACTTCAACTCACAAAAATGCACAGTTTTCACTCTGGGCACAATGCCTGCTTGTTTCATGAAGGTGGAGAACGCTTATGGCTTTTAAGGCCACTCAGCCTTCTTCCACTTAGTCCATCCTGCTGAGTTTCCCATATAAACTTCTGAATTTTACAGCTGGATAGATTTTTGTCGTTGTGTCTATTTCCTTTCCTTTGTTTAAGTAGTGGTCCGCAAACCTGGCTGACGTCCTATATTAAAAACGTGGCTGACGTCTATATATTAAAAAAATATATAGATTCCTGGACCTAAATCAGTGTTCCGAACATGCTCTTTTCTATTCTGAGTTCCTGGATTGGATGGAAGGAGAGAGTGGCTAAGCTTTATATATACCCCATCTTCTTCATTTTGCAGATAAAGATATTGCAGCCCAGAGATTTGGGAACATCTGACAGTGGCTGCTGAAAACTGTGAGTGAACCCCGGATTCTGGATATCAGTGCAGGGCCTACTTCTTTCCTGGTCCTTCACCTGTCTCTTTGCACATCACGTCCAGTACCGTACCTCTGCTTATTTATTTTTGTTAATTTTTAATTTTATATTGGAGTATAGCCAATTAACAATGCTGTGATAGATCTTCTTTATCCATTCTGCCTTTGCTAATTTTTTTTATTCTTGCTTCTCCTAGCCATTCCTTCCACATTTATAGAGCATCTACTAATTACTCATTTTCTTTCCCTTTAAAAAAACTTAGCCCCAGATTACTTATTTTGTAAGAAAGCAATTCCAGACTTACTCTTTCTTTAAACCCTTCTGTAACCATAGTTTATATTAGTCATCAAGAAACAAATCTTTATAGAACAGCTACAGGTGTGATACAGCAGTGGCCCAGTTACCGCTCTTCCATGGAGCTTACAGTCTAAGGAAGATCACAGACTCTGCACAGAAATTCTAGGAATCTCATTGAAAGTGTATGTTCTAAATATCACACAACTGAGCCCTAAAATTTTCTTGAATGCATATGTGTCTTGCTTTCCCAACTTTATTGTGATAGCTTTGGAGACAGGGACTAGGCCACTTGTCTTTACGTGGAGAACTCCTACAGTGGACTCATGTTTGTGGAAACTTAACTGATTTTTACGGACTGACTGATTTATCAACACAGGTATCCAAATATGATCGTGTCCACCATCTTACTAAGGGCTTTTGTCAATAGTTTCTGTGACTTCAGGGTTCCAAAAAGAGTATAGCACTTTGGTCATCGAATGAATCAGGTAGAACTAGATTTGAATCTAGATTCTGACAGTTTTAGGTGTATGACCGGAAGCAACAGAATGAGCCTGTATAAGTCTCTGTAAAAAAGGATTGTTATTCACCTACATAGTGCTAAACATGGAAATGTCTGAAACTTGGCCTGGAGTAGAGTGAATTTCCCACCTGCGTTTGTGCCTTTCCTATTCTCTTCAGGGATTGAAGCTTGTTAACCAATTTGTGTAAAGCAGAGGGATTCCTGACTCAGTTACAAGGGGGAAAGACAGCTATGCTGGATGAAGCCAGGTGTAATGAATATTTTTTCTTTTTTTCCACATGCCCAACATTTCTCCTCTTTCTTTTTGGTTAATGCATGCCACACTTTTCTTTTGGGAAACACTTCCCAAACCTTAGGTGACTCTGGTAGAACTGTCGATCATATGTCCCAGTTTCCTGACCCGGGGGTAAGTATATGACCCCAGCAGAGCAGTCTGAATCCATCTGAGGGCTTGTCACGAACCCTGGGGTGAGAGGCTCTTTTCCAGCCTCATGAGTTCAGGACAAGGAAGCCTGGAGCTCAAGGGAGCTGTCATTCTGCCTTGTGGAGAGAGCTCATCACAAAGTGAGCATCAGCTTTAGTGAGGAGAGAAGCAAAATCCTAAGGTCCTCTTTTAAATGTCTGATTTAAAAGCTGTTGCTACACCATCGCCTCCCAATTGGGTGAACCAGTCAATTTTATTTTGTCTTGTTGGTTAAGGTAATGAGTAAGGACTTTTTTGTGATCACTTGCAATCAGAGATGCTTAGTAAAAACGTAAAAGTCCAGGAAGCATGAATACTTGAGTGTGACCTGATGAAATTCAAGGTCTTGCAGACCTTAAAACGTATGAGTTGAAAATAAGAATAGTTCTTCTAATGGTAATTTTGTTGTCTGAATACACATATGTTAATTACGTTACCTTAGCTAATAAAATGAAAATACAGCAAAGCAGATTCCTGTGTACTACAAAGAAAAAAGAAAGTTCTAGTAGGGCCTCTGAGTAGTAGTTTCTAGTAGTGGACAGGAATACTGGAGTGGGTTGCCATGCGCTTCTCCAGGGGATCTTCCCTACCCTGGGATCAAATTCAAACTCGCGTCTCTTACATCTCCTGCAGTGGTGGGTGGATTCGTTACTGCTAACACCACCTGGGAAGGCCCCGTACCCTTTCCCCAATCCCTTGGAAATTCTAAACATACAGAGACTTAAGCTGCATAGAATCTTAGACTTGTTATTGTCTTATTGAGAAAAAAATTCACACATTTTGGTAAAGAAAACAATGATAGTCTTTTTGGACTGTCCCTGGAACCAGTTGGAGCAAAGAATGGTATGTTTTTATGTGAACAGTAGGGACAAATATATATTCAACTTTTCCCCCTTAAAAAACATATATATTTCTAGTTTCTCTCAACAACCAGTTACATGCATGCATAGTGGTGATACATCAGAGGAGAACAGCTCCACCCCTTACACGTAATAATGTTAGTGGGATAAAGTAGAGCCGTATGGTGTTTTGTCTGGGTGAGATGTTTGTATTATTCATGATTTTGGAAGGTATCTGACTGTTAATCAGTTGGTGTGTAATGGGAATATCTCAGGCCAGGACTGTAATCCCTTTGTGCCTCTTAGACTAAGTTCCTAAAGTCAGTTCTGGTAAAGTACAGTCTGGTACATGTTTCTGGGCTTGCTAAACGGATGATTTCCTAATTCTTTAATCTTTGATAAAAGTCCACAACTAAAAACATTCGTGTACACCACATGAATTACTAATAAGCTTAGTTGAAGCATGCCAGGATAATTTAAGTTAACAGGTAAGTCAATATTTCTTTTACAAGTATAGTGAAATTGTGTTTACACAACTGGTGGGCTATTACAGACTTATTTAACTTGTTTGAAAGAGTATAAAGCCCATTATTTGTCCTGCTCATTTTACATTCATGATATAATCAGGCTTATGCTGAGTTTCTTCACTTCCTTTTACCAACAAAGTCTAATTAATTGAGAAAGGAGGGGGATTTAAGAATAAAGATCTATTTTCTTTCAGAATTATTTATTTAGCAAGAAAGCATTCATTCAGCTAACTCATTACTTTGAAGCAGCCTATTATATAATATCAATCGGATCTGTCTTTGATATTATCCAACATAAAGGAAACCTTTAAATATATCCACATGTTTACAACATGCTAAAAGAAAGGACAGTGGTACCTGATATTATAATTCTGTAGCTCATTTTGATTTCCTTGTTTTATTTCGAGTGTGACAGTGGACATAATCTGCTGGTGGGCCACCTAGTTTCTGGAAACATGTGTCCAAACTCACATGCAAACCAGGAGGAGGTTTTCTTTTCAAACTAAGAATAAGATTAGTGAGGAAAAAAGAATAAAACACAATTAAATGATTTTCTTGTTTATTCCTATGCTTTTCAAATTCTGCCGAATATCCCCTTAGTATATAGACAAACTCTTCCTTATACCCATTGTGATGTCTCTTTTCATGATTTCTTTAGAACTACACTTTTAGAAATTTTAACCATCTGTCATGTCCACATGCTCAGACAGAGCCTGCACCTTGCTTCAAATGATGAGAGCCTGGCAGGTTCCCATTGGCAGAGGTGCCTCTCCCAAGGCCTCTTGCAAGAGTATATTCAGATCCTGGTCTCTCAACTGCAATTCTGAGACCCAGTGAGCTCTGAAAAAGGAAAGGTTTTCTGAAACAAATTTCATAGCATAGTGTGAATGGAACGGATGTGAATTTGTTTATATTCTTTTTCTCCTTTTCATGTTATTATTTGCTCAGTTTGCTGCAGAAATGTTGATGTGGTTGATTGCAGGCTGCTTCCTCAGACTCGAGTGGGAGTTTATGTAATACATGGGGCCATTGTTCTAAATATTTTAGACAATGTATGGGCTATTATTCTCAAATTTAAAATCACCCCGTATTCTGCATTTACCGCATCTGTGACCTTGAGATTTTTGGCAAAGGGATTATACAGCTATAAATCATCAATAAACTTTGCAATAGTCATCTCATAAATGGTTTTTAGAAGAAAGGCATTGGATGAGGCAAGGGTAGGAAGTTCCATTGCAAGTAAAACCCAAAGTGAAGTGGTCAGCTCAGGTGAGTGAGCACTTGCTGCTGGACACATCCCCCTTTGCAGAGTATGGAGCACAGCTTCCTGTCTCTTCCTCTGGGTACACATCTATCTGTAGAGTAGCTAGTAGAGACCATTATATTAGGAGCTTGCTGTCTCTCAAACACTAGAGAATTGATAACAATTGGGAAACACATTTCGGGAAAGAAAAACCAGAGGTGTTGAACAGATAGTAATAGTAAAAGTAAGAAGAAGGAATTGTTCAGCTCACTTAGAAGAACAAATTTATGGGTTTTATTTCACGGACGTGCAAAATTTATAAAGGAAAGCAAACAAATACAGAGCACGCTATTTCCCCAAATGCTTTATTTTGATAAGTCTAGTGCATTTTAATTGAGTACACATAGTAGCATTTCACTGCTGTTACAGTCTCGTAAAGCAGGGCAAACTATATTGCACAAACTCTGTGGCTCAAGTCAATGAGTCATAATAAAGCATTGCCCAGATTGCTGCAATTAAAATTTACAGAAACTTTTTGTTGAGTGTTGTTAGGTTTGTGGATTAATAAAAGAGCCTGTTAATTTTAATTTTTCTTTAACAAGGACTAAGATTTTGGTTGTAAGTTTCGTTGACTTTCTCCTTTTGCATAAATTTTAGATTGTACTTGGCAGAAAAATAATCTCGTTGCAGCTTAAAAAATGCATTAATATACTAAATACATTTTCTAAGAGGTGATCCCTGTCCTTTTCTTACCATCTCTCACTCTCCTTCATTCACATTCTTTCTGTTTTTTCCTACTCCCATCTTCTCTAACCTCGCGTCAGGATCGCTGGGAGAGGGTGGGATGGTGTAAAGGTCATTGGCTAGGTCACCAATGAGAAGGGCAGCATGACATAGCATCACAGCACAGGTTTTGAGTTCTCACAGTCCAGGGTTCAGATCTCTGCTCTGTCATTTACAAGTTGTGGGGTTTGGAGCAACTTCACCTGTGAGGCCTAGTTTTTTCATCTGCAAGATGAGGACGGTTGTACCATGTCTGCAGAGCTTGCTAGAAAATGAGACCTGATGTATTACAGGGCCTTCCATGCAGTAAACACTTAATATATGGTAATAATAAGGAGTTTTCCATTCTTTTCTTGAAGTTTTTCTTGAGAAAATTTGTTCAACTCTATGGAGCTAGGAGGATTGAAACAGGCAGATAGACTTTTCACTTTTTTCTTTTGCTAATGACATGGTACTTTGAACATTTACTGTGGTTTCACAGGAAAGTAGAGAGTTTCACAAAATTTTGAGATTACCTTGGTTAGGGACATTTGCTAGTGAAACAGTCCGAGTTACATTTATTAGGCCTCAGTTTCTAGTTTTAATAAATCCTCAATTCCCAGTTTTAATTGTAGCTGTTGTTCAGTTGCTAAGTAGTGCCCAACTCTTTGCGACCCCGTGAACTGCAGCGCACCAGGCTTCCCTGTCCTTCACTATCTCCCATGGTTCGCTCAAACTCATGTCCGTTGAGTTGGTGGTGCTATCCAACCATCTCAACCTCTGCCACCCCCTTCTCTTCCTGCCCTCAATCTTTCCCAGCATCAGGGTCTTTTCCAATGAGTTGGTCCTTCTCATCAGGTGGCCAAAGTATTGGAGCTTCAGCTTCAGCATCAGTCGTTCCAATGAATATTCAGGGTTAATCTTCTTTAGTATTGACTGGTTTGATCTCCTTGTAGTCCAAGGAACTCTCAAGAGTCTTCTCCAGCACCACAGTTCAAAAACATCAATTCTTCAGGACTCGGCCTTCCTTATGATGCAACTCTCTCATCGGTACATGACTACTGGAAAATTATTAGTGTTAATTAGAATGTATTTATCTGCAGACATCTACTGAACATTCAGTAGATGCCAAGCACTGAAAACATGGGGATAAATGCATATGGTGCCTGCTTTCAAGTAATTCACCACTGAGTTGAGAAGACAGACATGGAAAACAGATAAGTAAA
Organism: Cervus elaphus; assembly: GCF_910594005.1. NCBI lineage: Eukaryota > Metazoa > Chordata > Mammalia > Artiodactyla > Cervidae > Cervus > Cervus elaphus. Next base: position 2,800,530 of record NC_057817.1, on the reverse strand, counting down.
ATGCAGGATAATAAAAGGGATAAAAAAAAATGCTGTTAGGGTAAAAAGGAGGGAGGAACTAACTCTGCCTCACAGAAAGCCTTCATAGAAAAGGTGATGTTTGAAGCAAGTTCTTGAAGGTTCAGCAGGAGTTTGTTGGGGAAGAAGAGTGAAAGGCCATCCCTGGGAGTTTGATGAGGACAAAAGGGGATTCTTAGGTGGTGATTAGCCTGGTTCTCGTTTAGGGTGAAGATGTGTAGGCTTGGGAAACTGGCAGAAAGAGAAGCTGGAAAGACACAGTAAGACAGAGAGATTGTGGAAAAGGCGTGATGTGCCATCTTATGATGCTTGGGCTTGATTCTGGGTACAGGAGGGGACCAGGGCATCTTTAGGCAGGGGAAGGATGCTGTCACATTTTGCCTTTGGAAGGAGAGGGACTTTAAAGTCAGCTCCAGCACTGCAGGAGCAGGAGTCAGAAGCTACAGCTGATTTGAGTATTTGCAGATTTGAGCAAGAGGAGAGAGACACCACAGTCAGCCTGGAGCACTGGACATGGCAAAGCAGGTTCTCGAGATATCTCAGGGGCAGAATCGGCAGAACTTGGTGTCTGTGGTACCCAGAGGGAATGGGATGCTTGTGATGTCTTTGCTGCCTTTAGCCTCGGAGACTAGGTAGAAGATAATTATTTACCGAAAAATATTTTTACCGTTTTTGAGTCTTTGTGCCAAGCACTGTGCTAAGTGACTTAAATGCATCTCGTAAAATTTATTCCTCTCAACAACTAATAAGGTAAATATAAGGGTCCTCTTTTAAACAAATAAGAAAAGTGAGGCTCAGAGAAATTAAATAACTTTCCAAAATCTCTTTGCAAGTAAGTGACAAAGTTGAAATTGTATCTGTGGCCTATTGGACTCCAAAACTACACTTTTAAGCCCTGGAAGAGGATCAAGTTTTGAAAAGAAGATAGTAAATTTAGTTTTGGGGCATGTCAGGTTTGCAGTTGAGAAAAATTTTCAGAAGGGTGTTGACTATAACATGAACTTTTGCAGATTCAAATCTTTCTTGATGTAGAGTCTTTGATTTGAGCCATGAATTCATTCTTGATCACAGGCTTAATGCAACGGCCTCTGTGTTTGTGTTGTTCTGTTTCATTGACGGATCAGATGCAAGGCTCAAAAAGCCCCAGACTTAGGAGCTGTGATAATATCCTAATCAATTGTGATGGCAAATATTTTTGGCAAGTGATTTCAGAGGCTCTCTATTTTTTTTTTCATTTATTTTTATTAGTTTGAGGCTAATTACTTCACAACATTGCAGTGGGTTTTGTCTTACATTGACATGAATCAGCCATGGAGTTACATGTATGAGGCTGTCTATTCTACTTGAACCTTTCCCAGTCACATTACGGCTGAAAATTGATGCATTTTGAAGACATAGATGCCTTTTCCCTCTTCTGTGAATGCTACTATCCAGGCAATTTTTAAAAATTTCCTTTTGTAAACATTTTTCTTGATCCTTTTTGTCTTATCAGGCCATAATGTATTAGCCTAAAGCGTCTCTGGTGGCTCAGTGGTAGAGAATCTGCCTGCAATGCAGGAGACACAGGAGACGCGGGTTCAATCCCTGGCTCAGGAGGATCCCCTGGAGGACAGAATGGCAAGCTAGTCCAGTATTCTTGCTGGGAAAGTCCTGTGGACAGAGGAGCTTGAGGGGCTACAGTCCATAGGGTTGCAAAGTCAGACACAACTAAAGCAACTGAGCAAGAACAAGACATTCTATAAATGTTTTTCTGCTAGGTCAGTTACAAGAGGAATACAAAATAGTTGTAGAAATATTGAAAACAAACAATTATAGAACAAAATTAAAACCTGTCACTTGAAGACAAGAGCTGTTAACATTTTATCTATTTCATTTCAGTGTTCTAACTGCATATATATTTTTTTTACCAAATTGTGGTAGTTTTCCACTTATAATGGGAAAATATTATCCTCCATTAATACTATTTGTTAACAGTAGCTTTTTTTGTCTTCATGATAGTTAATTCTCTCCATCCCACAGGTGAGGAAATTGATACTCAAATAACTTGAAAAACTTCGGTAAGTATGACCCTGTTCAGTACGCACTTTTTGACCTCTCAATTTGGCAAGGAGAATTCAAGATTTAGACAAAGAACTATAATAGAATGCAGTGTGTGGGAAGGCTGTTAGAAGTTCAGAGGTGATAGGAGTTTGGAGGCAGGAGGGATTTGTCCTGCTATTCATAGAGTCAGGGAAGGCTTTATGGAGCAGACTGCATCTGAGATGGGTCTTAGAGGAAGAGTAGTAATTTGACGTTGGAAGAAGACATTCTAAAGCAGGGAACAGTATAAACAAAGGGATGGTGGCAGAAAATCTTAGCACCTATTTGGGAAATTGTGATTATTTCAATTTGCTTTACTTTTGGGCTTTAGAAAGTTCTTTGTGCAAAGCTATAAAATTGAAAGTTAGAAGAAGACTGAAGTTCAGATGCTTTGTAGATGGATGGGTAGGAAAGGAATTATGCCTTAGGAAGCTAACTTTAGCTTCAGTGTCTGGGGCCAACTGAAGGGAGAAGGTGGCAGAAAGACTACCCATTCAGTGTATACTTACTGGGCTCTATTACATGCTGGGTATTCCAGCTAGAAGAATACAACAGACCAAGTATCCAAGCTGATTGGTTGGGAGAAATGTGGTGCTATTAGAAAAATGAGCAGAGTTGGGAAAGAAGAGTCCAGATTTTTGTTTTTTGAGTTTGGGTGGCCCAGGACTTAACTGGGTATTCAGGTTGGTGCTTTAGAGAGGGAAGGACTGGATGCTCTTGTATTTGAGAATTCTAGGTGATGGAATGGTCATGGTTGATACTGATATTGAGAGGCGATGGATATCAGTTATGGTAATTGGTGAAATTGTGGAGGAAGTAGTGGTAGATAAATATCTTAAATTTACTGACTATCCATCGCACAATGTTCTAAGCATTTTACAAGCTTTATCTCATTTAATCCTCAAAACAACCCTTTGAGATAGATGCTGTTTGCTTCTCCACTTTGTAGATATCCCATATTACTTAGAGATGTGGGTTAAGTTCCAGATGACTGGAATAAAGCACGTCACACAAATTTTTTGGTTTCCCAGTATATAAAAATTATGTTTATACCATACTGTAGTCTATGAAGTGTGCAATAACATTATGTCTAAAAAGTTGATGTACATATCTTAATTAAAAAATACTTTTTTGCTGAAAGATGGTAACCATCATCTGAATCTTCAGTGATTCATAATCTTTTCTCTGGTGGAGGATCTTGCCTCAGTGTTGATGGCTTCTGACTGATCAGGATGGTTTTGCTGAAGGTTGGCATGGCCGTGGAAATTTCTTAAAATAAGACAACAGTGAAATATGAAGCATCAGTTATCTCCTCCTTTCATGAACAGTTTCTCTGTAGCATGTATTGTTGTTTGCTTATAGCATTTACCCACAAGTAAAACTTCTTTCAAAAACCGGGACGAATCCTTTCAGATCCTGCTGCTGCTTTGCCAACTAGATTTATGTAATATTCTAAATCCTGTGTTTAACAATCAAGTTCACCTTCTCAAATGGGCATGGTTGATACACCCAGAACAACTGCAACAGTAACATCAAAGATCTCTAATTAAAGATCACCATAACAAACATAACAATAATGAAAAAGTTTGAAATATTGCAAAAATTACCAAAATGTGACCCAGAGACGTGAAGTGAGCAAATGCTGTAGGAAAAACAGTGCTGACAGACTGGCTTGACAGAGCTGCCGCAAACCTTCAGTTGTAATAAAAAAAAAATGCAATAGCTGCAAAGTGTAATAAAACGAGATATGCCTGTGTAGATGGGGAAACTGGGTCTCAAGATCACACAACTGGCGAATGTTCCATCCGGGATTGACCTCTAGCAAGCTGATCTTGAGCCTATGCAGTCAGGCTCTCCTTCACCCCTGGCCTGGGAAGATTCCACGTGTTGTGGAGCAACTACGCACCACAGCTAGTGAAGCCTGCATGTCCCGGAGCTGGTGCTCTGCAACAAGAGAAGCCATCTCAGGGAGAAGCGCGCACCGCCCCTGGAGCGAAGCTGCCATTTGCTGCAAGTGGAGAGAAGCCTGCACACAGCAACGAAGACCCAGCGCATCCAAAAATAAATAAGTCTTAAAAAAAAAAAGAAAAAAGAAAAAGGGCGTTGAAAGCAAGCCCAGAGAGGCTGCCACCAGGAGACTGGGTGGGCATAGCGTCAAACACCGTAGGCACGTGTGTTGATGTCCTTGTGGGTATGAAACAGATGTCGGGGAAGCACTGAGGCTGCATTTCTGTGATCAGAAGCATTGTTTGGTTCAGTGGCTTAGCCAGAAAGAATATGCAGGAGAAATATGGTTATTGAGCAATTGCTACCTAGTTGGTTAATCATGGTCTATGTCTACACTTACATATTCGTAGTTTTCAACACTAAGGGTAATCACTTATCAATGGGAATTTGACATAACCTCGCTGTCTAATAATTTTGAATAGCTCGGGGGAATAACTCATTTGCGGGAGAGAAAAGTCTGACTCACATGCTTTTTGTTGAAGAGAAATATGTTTGCTAATTTAGAGTATGGACAAAACAGAAAGCTACAACTGGAATTGGGTTTAACAAAATTGCATTGAATTAAGCACATGCCTGAAGGAAGTTTACAAATAACTTATAATTATTATTTCAGTGGTTTTATGAGTATATTTGTAATTCCAAAACCACCTTCCTTAAGGCTATCTTCTTAATCTAATTCAATAAAAATTTATTGACTTCTATTACAGATTTAAGCTGTGCCAGGCACCAAGAGTGCTATAAAAGGGATATTTACTTATTTATTGAATAAATATTTACTGAGAAGTTACTGGGTCTGGCACTGTATTTGGTGCTGAGGTTAGAATGGTGAGTAAAGTGGAAACGATCCCTGACCTCCTGGAGCTTATGGTCTAGTGGGAATGACAGACATTGATTAAAAACAGACACACCACAAATAAAAAATTGTTTACAAACTGACCTGAGAGCCATGAATGATCTTTTTGGGAAACAGGATTTACCAATGAGAGAATAAGATAAAATGACAAGCAAAAATGAGCAACCTTGTCTAGAATGATTTTTATGCTATTAATTTATTTAGTACTCTCTCTTTTCATAGACAGATGAAGTAAACACTATTACAAACACTAATAACATTATTATCCTTCTCATTTAGGAGGACAGCTTTACTTTCATTCACCTTTTTCCTTTAGGCATTTTTTATCTCTATTTTTCCTTTGCTTGTAGAGCTGTATAATTGTGGTGGCTTGTTGGCTGCAGGTTCATTCATGCTAGTGGCAAACAAAAACAGTGGAGGAGGGAGTCATATTAGTAACGGCTTTAGCACCTCAATTTCGGGAGTGCTTTGAATGTTGCAAAACTGTGTATGTCATGGAGACGGGGCTATACTAAGGAGCTGAACTTCCCCAGATACTTACTGACGAAGACTTCAGTTGAAGTCTCTTAGAAGCAAGATCAGTGTTTTCTACAGTGTTAAAAAATGATTTGAGTGACTGTTTCATTGCCAAGTCCCCGTGGACAGTCAATTGGTGATCGACATTAATGTTGACTTCTAATGTTGGCTGGTGCTCTTTATTTGTCTACTTAAGAAACGTCAGAAGAGGTTGTGCTTTTCCATGAAACTCAAACCTGTGAGAATGTGCTTTTCATTTGATTTCCAAATGCTTTTCAACCTTCCCACTGAGCTCGTGTTCATAGCCCAGAACAGAACATGTGGCAAAAATCTGGCAAATCTTTTTCAGAGGAAGAGGTGTCTTAGTTACAAAAAAAGAAAAAGTGAATATCATGGAATTTGGAAATGGAGAAAAACTGAAAGAAGAGATCATTTTGAAAAGAAAGAAAAAGAACCTAGCTTATTGTCAGGTATAAATGGAAAATATAATATGATTTCTAAAATTAACTTGTCTTTCCTTAGAAACTATCATGATAGGCAACTTTATTCACTAAGTCATTTAAAATGTAAAGTTTTTGTTTATTTACATAATATGGGTAAGACAAAGGAAATTTTAAAAAAGTTATAAAAAGTCTATGGTGCCAAAGTATTAAAAAGAGTAGTTCTTTAAGTGGTAAATTTAGAATAGTAAAGGAAAACATTTACTGTAGTAATAATGTTTAGTTACTGTCTCTGACTGGTAGACCATCAGTCCCTTTGTCAATTGACAGGCTATTGCTCTAAGATGACTTTTTATAAGAATCAGGATTTCTTGACATTCTAGATGGTAGTAAAAAGCAAAACCAGACACTAAAACCCCTTTAGTGTGACTAACAAAAAAATTGTGAAGGAATTTCACATGTCTTGTGATTTCTTCTTCTGTGGGCTATTTCACTTAGGTTCTAGATTCTAAGATGAAGAAATGGATTGTTTTCATTTTATTAAAAACTCTTAGGAAAAAGGGGAATGGCTCTCTGACTTCTAATTTAAATTCTTGTGTACATTAACTATAATTCCCCAAAAGTGCTGTTTGGCAAAACACATATTATGTTGTTATGGCAAAGAGAAACAAGGACGGAAATTGTTAAAAGAAAAAGTGCAGCGTATTACCAAGATTTAAGTGCTGGTACGATGTGTAAACTAGACTTAGTAAGATGCTGTAAAAGGAGTGTGTTTGCCTGGTGGATCATATTTATCTATGTATGAATATACATATATGTGTATATATATACATGTATATACATGTATAAATTTATACACAGAGTATACACAAACAGAGGATGTTAAGGGGCCAACTATTATATGTGCTACATCATAGATTTTATTTCATAAACAAGCTTTTAAAAGTTAAAATTGATCAACTTAAATGCCAAAAGCCTTAAGACTTCAATTATATTTAGGAGGCTAATTTGCACATTCCATCCTTGACCTTGGAAAACCATCCCTTCATCATTTTCATGTATTCAATGAATAGTTATTGAGTGCTTGCTATGGCAAGATGGTGTTCTTGGTCCTGGAGGCACAGCAAACAAACGAAGTAGACACAGATTCTTGCAACTTACATCCCAGAGTGAGTTTACATTCTGGAGAAGCAGACAATGAGCAAATCGACATGTAGAGAATCAATATAAATAGACTGTGTGTGCATGCATGCTCAGTTGTGTCTGACTCTTTGTGACCCCATGGACTGTAGCCCTCCAGGCTCCTCTGTCCATGGAATTTTCCAGGCAAGAATACTGGAGTGGGTTGCCATTTCCTTCTCTAGGGGATTTTCCTGACCCAGGGGTCGAACCGGTTTCTCTTGCATCTCCTGCATTGGCAGGTGGACTCTTTACCAGCTGAGCCACCAGGGAAGCAAAAAGATATAGAATGTCAGGTGGTAATTTTCAAAAATAAGGCAGGAAGAGAGAAGTAGGGAGCGTAAGGGAAGGGAAGGTGAATCACAGTTTTAAGTAGAATGGCCAGGGGAGGGCTTACTGAGAGGGGCCATCTGGAGAAGACCTGAAGGAGATAGGAGAGTGGGTCATGCAGGCATCGGTACTTTCTGGGAAGGAGGACCTTTCTGGGAAGAAGAAACAGCATATGCAAGGCCTCTGAGTGGGCAGGGGCAGGCCCACCATGTCTGAGGGACAGAGAGGAGCCCAGTGTGGCTCAAGGGCCCTGAGGCAGAAGCAAGGCTACTGTAAGCTGAGTAGTGGTCTGGGCCAGGATACTTGCAGTGGAAGTGAGGACAAGTGGCTGGATTAGGGGTTGATGCTGGAGATGTTCTGAAGACAGAGCTGATAGGATCTGCTGACGGGTTAGATATGGGGTTTGTGAATTCAAGGTTTTTGACCTGAGCAACTGGAAGGATTGAAGTTGCCATTAACTGAGGTGGGGAACGCTGTGGGAAAGAAACGGTCTGGGGAAAGAAGAGAAGGTTGGAATTGGGCATGTTCCTTTTGAGAGCATATTGTATGTCTAAATGAAACATTGGGTTTGTAGTTGAATATATATTTCTGGCATTCAGGGAAGAATTCTAGACTGGACATTTAAAGCTGCTACTTGTCAGACCATCAGTTCAGTTCAGTTCAGTCGCTCAGTTGTGTCCGACCCTTTGCGATCCCATGAATCGCAGCACGCCGGGCCTCCCTGTCCATCACAAACCTCAGACCATAGGAGGCATTAAAAGCCACAAGATGTTTGGAGATAGATCATTAAGGGAGTGCATGCAGATAGAACAGGGAAGAGATCCAAAGACTGAGCTTGACATACTCTGAAACAACCTTACCAAAGCTCTACTATAGAGGTTGGGGTGCTGAAGCATTACCAGCAAAGGTTAGGAAAAAGAATGGCCAGCATGGGAGGAGGAAAATCAGGAGAAAACAGTGTTCTGGAGGTCACAGGAAGAAGATATTTCAAGTGGGAATGAGTGATCAACAGTGAATATGCTCCTAATAGATTTAAGATGCAGAGGGAGAATTTGTCTATTGGGTTTGGCATTGCTCAGATCATTTGTAAATCTTAGCAAGAGCAGGTTTGATGGAGTAAATAGGAACAGTCTACTTGGGCTGCATTCATTTATCCTATTTGAAACAGAAAAAGAAGTTATCTTATCTATGCAAGAATATCTGAGGTAAAACACTCAGAACTATTTTTTGTGCAAAAGACCTAAAACAGGCCTTCAGATATGGAGACAAAAAATAACAACTGACATTTATTCAGCACCTACTTGTGCCAGGTACTGTGCCAAAGTACTTTGGAGGAATGATTTTATCTGACTTTCACAATAAACCTATGAATTAGATGCTATTATCTCCATTTCATGAGTGAGGAAATTCAAGTTTGCCAAGTTTAAGGGACTTTCCTAAAGTCATGTAACAAGTAAGTGATAGAGCTCAGGTATTGGAAGTATTTTCATAATACCCTTAAGCTGACCAATGATTTTGTTTCTAAGTTGTATCTATTGCTTTTGGAAATTAATAGCCTCATTCTTTACAGACTATTTTTTTTCATTTTGTTTATTCCATTTATTTCATGTCTTTATTTTTCCAATATCTAGCACTTCTGTAATACTGAAAATTTATAACCAGTTGTTTTGATAATTGTTTGATTTTTTTCTTGATGCAGAGAATTACCCAAAACATTTCTATTTATTGAATTTGATTGATACGGTCAATCATGTTAAAATACTATTGAAAGCCTATATGGGAAAATAATCTATAAAAGAATGGATATATGTATAACTGATTCACTTTACTGTACATATGAAACACACAACATTGTAAATCAACTATACTCCCATAAAAATTAAAAATAAAATAAACCCAAAAATGTTATTGAAGAGAATGTAATTTTCTAGAATGATGCCCATTTTTTCTACAAATGTTTTATTTTGAGGAACTTGATTAAATTTTTGGAAATACACTCTTTTTTAAAATTGAAGGATAGCTATATACGATATTATATAAGTTACAGTTATACAGTATAGCGATTCACATTCTAAAGGTTATAGTCAACTTATTATCAAATATTTACTATATTCCCTGTGCTGTACAATATTCCCTTGTAGCTTATTATATACCCAGTAGTTTATATATTCTTAAAGTAATCGTATGGAAAGTAATTGAGCACTGAATTTGCTCATTTCATGTTTATGACCTCTCTGTGAGATGGATGTCATTATTATCTACATTTTATACTCAGGGAACCAGAGGTTTGGGGAAGTTGAGTAAATTGCTCAAAGAAACAACTTGTAAGTGGTGGAGTAAGGACTGACCCCACGTCCTCTGAAATTACATTCCATGCTCTTTCCACTACAACATGCATGTAAATTTAGTTAATTCCAAAGCTTGGCTTGAAATATTATATCTTTCCTCATCTGTGTAAAATTGATTACCCTCATTTGATGCACCATTGTAATTCTAACAGCTGGTGCAACAAGGGCTCGCGATTTTAGGAAGCACGTATACATGTTTAAATTAGACATGTTTTCTCTGGGAAATGTGAGCACATCGATTCTTCTCCTTTATTAAGACTGGCTCTACATCATTTCAGAGAGGGAAAAGCAGCTTTGCTCTTTGCTTGGGTGTGCTTTTTATAGTTGCCGATTCTCACTGAAGGTGTGGCTAGGATTGGTGTTGGCAGAGAACGAGGGTACAGATATTATGCCACGGATTCTGGAGCTTGCCATGAAATGGGCCCGAGGGTCTGCCATTGTTTTTCTAGAATGCCTCTTGCAACTTCCCACCAGCCCTGAATGTCACATTCCATTCACAACAAAATGGGTGGTTTCTTTCAACTAGCATGCATCACCTGCTTCTACTTTTGAGACTCTTTAATCAAGTTTCCACTCTATGACCAGAGTGGTCTAATAAAAATACAACTCTGACAACCCACTTGTGTGGTTACAATTCTTCAATGGCTCCCATTATATTTAAAGTAAAATACAACCTCCTTCCTATAGCCTCTTACATGGCCTGGCCCCTGCCCTCCTCTCTAACCTCTTCTAGCACCATGTTCCCTTTGCTCATTAGGCTCCAGTCCAGGCCTTCTTGAAGCTCCTCCAAGTCTTTTCCTGACTCAAGATGAACATGGTACCATTTCCTCTGTTTAGAACAGTCTTTCGTCATCAGTAGAAGTACTAGCTCCTGAGAGACCTCTGACCACCCAATCTAAATTAGACACTCCTGGTATCATTTTTCTAATTACCTTGTGCTTTTTCTTCAAAATACTTATTGTAATTTTGGATTAAATATTGCTTTTGTTGTTCAGTTGCTCAGTGGTGTCTAACTCTTTGCGACTCCATCGACTGCAGCACGCCAGGCTTCCCTGTCCTTCACCATCTTCAGGAGCTTCTCAAGCTCCTGCTCATTGAGTCGGTGATCCAGCCATCCAACCATCTCATCGTAAGTGATTGCCTTCTCCTCCTGCCTTCACATCTTTCCCAGCATCAGGGTCTTTTCCAATGAGTTGGCTGTTCACATCAGGTGGACAAAGTACTGGAGCTTCAGCTTTCGCATCAGTCCTTTCAATGAATATTCAGGGTTGATTTCCTTTAGTTTTATCTGGTTTGATCTCCTTGCAGTCCAAGGAACTCTTTAAGAGTCTTATCCGGCACCACAGTTCAAAAGCACCAATTCTTTGGCACTCAGCCTTCTTTACGGTCCAACTCTCACTGACTACTGGAAAAACCGTAGCTTTCACTATACAGACATTTGTTGGCAAAATATTACTTATATGTTTGTTTAATATTACCTTTACCCCCACCTGAACATAAGCCATGACAGTTTCTATACCTGCTTTTTCCCCATCACTGCCTGGCTAATAATAGATATTCAATAAAATTTCTGGAATAAATAAATGCCCTTTCAAAAGCTGTTTTTGTAGCCTAGAATACAATAAAAATAGCTAGTGTCTAATTTGCACTAATAAAACTCTAAGCACTGTGATAATGTTACAGATGACTAGATTCCAGGTCTGGAACAAAGACAAAATGTGCATGTAGGTAATGTGTGATGATGAAGAGATTTTATGAATATGATGCTAACTCTTTGTTCTGTTGTTCGATTTCATTGACTGCCTCGAAAGTAAATTACAGGGAAAGAAAACAGGTGTATTGGATCAAACATCACATTCTCTCCTATTATAATCTAGACATTTTTGTGTTATGAAGAAAACTATGTAATTGAAAAGCTGAGATGTGTAAAAGGATCAATGTGGGATTGTTTTAAAGAGGTGAATGTTCAACTTTTCACTCCTTTTGGTGGGGATAAATAGGGATCAAACTCAACTATCTTTAATTTTCTCTGAATTTGAAAATCTGTTCTCACAGTGATTTGTGAGTGGGAGTAGAGACTGGGTAAATCTATCGTTTGAGCTCCCCCTGCTGGTGGTGAGTGATGTTTTTAGCAGAAGACCGAAGGAGGAGTCCCTAGTAGCTCAGACTGTAAAGCATCCGCTGGCAATGCAGGAGACCCGGGTTCAGTCCCTGGGTCGAGAAGATCCCCTGGAGAAGGGATAGGCTACCCACTCCAGTATCCTTGCCTGGAAAATCCCATGGACAGGGGAGCCTGGTGGGCTATAGCCCATGGTGTCACAAAGAGTTGGACACGACTGATCGACTAACAGACAAGAGGAAGAGAGTGCAAGCGGAATTGCTGGGGATGGAATATCTTTCCCAGTGCCGCTACACTCCCTGTGGTACAGGTAGGAAGCACAAATGTTGAGATTTATATGCCATAAAGTTCACTTGCTTAAAATGTACAGTTCAGTAGTTTTTAGTACATTTACAGAGCTGCACACCCATCACCAGAATCTAATTATAGAACATTTTCATCACCCTCCAAATAAAACTTTGCTCATTAGCTATTATTCCTTATTCCTCACTCAACTCTCCCTTACGTTTAACACCTGACAATCGCTAACTAATCTTTCTGTCTCTGTCAACAATTTTGGGCATTTTCTTAATGGATGGGATCATACAATATGTAGTCTTTGGTGACTGCCTTATTTCACTTAGCATAGTGTTTTTGACATTCACCCACATTGTGGCACATACCAATATTTCATTGCTTTTTATTGGAAAATAGTATTCCATTTTGTAGACATACCACACTTCATTTAGCTATTCATTAATTGATGGACATTTGGGTTGTTATTTCTGCTTTGGGGCATATGAACCGTGCTGCTAGGAACATTAAATGTTAGTGTACGTGTCTTTGTGTGGACATGTACTTTCAGCTGTCTTGGCTATATACTTAAGGTAGAATCCTGGGTCATATCTGTTTAACATTTTGAGGAATTGTCAAATTGTTTTCCAAAATGGGTGTACCATTTTACTTTCTCACATACATGTGCTTTTGGACAGATTTGAAAAGTTTAATAAATGCCCTTTATCAATTACACACTCTTCTATTGTACTTATGTACTTTTACATTGTCCCCATTTGCTTTTTATTGTTGCCTCATCTATTTCTTCTTCTCCGTTAGTGCTGTGAAGGGTCTCTAGATTTCCCCCCCTGTAAAGGTGAGTGAGATAATGCTAAAGTTCTTGCTCAGTTCAGAAATATTAGGTCAAGATGAAAAACCCAAGTTTCCTCAGTGAAATTACTGTAAACCGTCTGGAGAAGCATATCGCCGTGGTTTAGAGTGTTGACTCTGGAGTCAGATCATCTGGGTTTAGATTTCTTTTTTTTTTTTTTTTTTGGGTTTAGATTTCTTTTGCAATATAGCTTTCTGTATGGTTGTGCTGGGTCCTCGTTGCTGCGCGGCGTTTCTCTCGTTTCAGGAGTGGGGGCTCCTCTCCGGTCGCGGGGCCTGCGCCTCTCATTGCGGCGGCTCCTTTCTCTGCGGAGCGGAGGTCCTGGGCCACAGGCTTCCGTGGTTGCGGCATGTGGGCTCGTCGCCCGGCTGTGTGTGGCATCCTCGCAGATCAAGGATCGAATTCGTGTCCCTGCATTGGTGGGCAGGTTCTTTACCACTGAATCACCAGGGAAGTCGCCAGGGTTTAGATTTTGGTCTTACCACTTTCTCATTGCATAACCTTGGGCAAAGATTTACTAATATTTTTCTAATTCTCACACATGAAATGGGGATACTAACAATAGAAATCTAATGGGATTGTTATGGAGGCCAAGTGAGAAGAAAATCCTTTGTAGGGCGCCCAGTACATTCATCAGGATCTCTCAGTAAATACTGGCTATTGTTGAGTTTACATTCTTCCTTGAACCTGGTGCTGGAACTACAAGTAGGTCTGTAGGTACAGAGATTGCTTCTGGAATGGGCACTTCATTAAATAGGGGCTCCTTTAGAAAGCAGGAAGAGAATAGGATAAACAATCAAGATGGCTGTTATTGTATCAATATCTACATCAGCAGAATCTTCAGTCTGTGTCTTTATCTTCAGAGGCAAAGTGCTCAACCATGGCACATATTTTGTGGCATTGAAGGGCTGAACAATAGTATGAAATAAAAATTTGCACTACTTATTAATAGAACTCCTCTAAAACTTGTTTTGGGGGGCCATCTACCATATTTAAAATTTTATAAAAGCAATGAGTCCTGTCTACATAAAATACTAAAATGTGTATATACCGCAAATTTGCATAAATTTTCAAGGTAGTTGCGTCCTGAGGCATTGAAAGCCATAGCAGTCCCTGTTAACTGTCAACACATTAGATATGAAAGATTATTTATATAGCTTCCTTTAGGCATAAGTTTCTGCATCTCAGAAAACTTGGAAAGATGCATGTAAATCACCATGCTTGCCCTATTAAAATGGTCAATCTGTTGTTTTCCTCTGTACTTTAAAAGAATTATATTAATGAAATTTAGAGAAAGATAGTATGAATCTCAAGTTCTTGGCACAAAAGAGATGAAGATGATACTCAGAGAAAAATACATGGTCTCCATGTATGTAAAGGTTTTTGAGCTTAACTGTGAGGATACTAGGCCTACGTTATGAGAGCCTTGAGCATTTTGCACATGGAAGTAAGAGAGGAGGATGGAGACGGTGATGCTTGTTCTCTGTGCTGGGAGGGACAGGGAGGCAGCACTGAGCCGAGCCCTCTGGTCCCTCCTGAGGTTTCCAGGAGCCTAGAAATCAGTCAGTAGCCCAAGATCTTCTCCTAGATCTTGTTGCTCTGTCAGATTCTTGGAGACTGTGAAGACAGAAGGGATGGAGAATGCCTAGTACTTTAGGGTTCATTCCTTGATGGCTGAGGAGTTCCAGTATAGGGTTGAGATTAGACACGGAATGAGGTGCTTTTTTCATCTTTACATAGATACTAATAGAGGAAGATGGTACCTCAATATTTTTCCTGTGTTTCACCCTCTTCTTAAACTACCATTCTATTACTTCCTCAGTTCTTTGCTTGCCTTTCTCCTGTCCAGTTCCCCTGCTTGCACCATTTAAGACTTACCCTTGCTACTCACCCTTACGAGCTCTCACTGGAGCCGATGTCTAATGTCTAGTCTTCAGCGATGTGGCCAAGGTTTTGCTCTTCACTCTTTTACCCATAAATCTAAGATAAAACTCTGAATTCTAAATCAAGAAGCTAAATCTCGAATATATGGGAGCTCATAGAAAAAGTTGTATAATCATTTATTAACTGGAATTTTTTACGGCTAAATATGTTACATTTGCTCTCAGGAAATTGAAAGTTATAAACTGCAATTCCAATCCACTACTGTGAATAAGATGATAACCAAAGGTTTTATTTTGTTTTTTATGAGGGCTCCTTGGACCTGTAATGCAAGAGACTTTTCAAAGTTTGGATCACCCTCAAAAAGAAAATGCCAAGTATGTTAAATTGTGCACTTAGTTCTCAATGCAGAGGAGTGAATCCGAGAGTCAATGAACTAACGCAATTTTTCAGAGTTCTAAAGAGCATTTGCAATTAAGACACTGTGCTTGCTGTGTATTGGCTGATTCTTTCTCCTGGAAAGCTTTGTTTTTCTGTGAAACTGAAAATCCTGCCATTGATCTGTACTCACAAAATCCTGTTGATTTAAACAGGACTCCGAGAGGTGGAACAACAGCAAAACCAAGAGACTCAATTTACTGAGCTTGGGTTACAGGAAACATATTTAATAGCAGACAGTTCCTGTTTTCATTGTTTTCCATCTAAGTTCCTACAAAATCAGATTGTCTTTAAATAGATGCCGCTGCCATTGGGACAAGGTTCAGTTTCACAGCCCTAAAGAAATAAAGAGTTTTGTAAAAATTCACTCTACCTTGGCTTCAGATATAATGGGCTTAGGTCAAGCCAAAAGGATCAAGATGAATATCACACTAAAACAGCGATAGAATAATGACACCAAAGATGTGAAACACATACTTTTTAAGACTTTTTAATGTAGCCGTCAATAACCAAAGAATGATTGCTGGTGGAAGTAAGAGAAAAGAGATTTCATTTAGAGCAACCTCATTTTGTGTTTTTTCTACAGGTTGGTTTTGAAGATTTCTAAGGAAAGAAAGGAGGGGAAGTAGTTTGAGAAAATTGTCACTTAATGATTGATTCCATTGTTCAGAAAGATTCTGAGTTTGGCAGGATTTCTGGAGTTTTGCCTTGAAAGAGATGAACTTTGACCAAGCTGTAATAATGCTAATTCTAAAGCTAATAATAATGATGATGTGCTAATATTTATTGAGAAAATACTATGTGTCACAGGTCCAAGCACTTTCTCTATGATCTCAGTTAATACAATAACAGTTCATAATGTTTGGATTAATGGTCTATCCTGGATGAATGAATAGTACAATAGTTAAGGGAAGGTACAGTGTTTTGGGCTTCCCTGGTGGCTCAGATGGTAAAGAATCTGCCTGCAATGCAAGAGACCTGGGTTTGATCCCTGGGTTGGGAAGATCCCCCGGAGAAGAGAATGGCTACCCACTCCAGTTTCCATGGACAGAGGAGCCTGGCAGGCTACAGTCCACGGGGTTGCAAAGAGTCACAACGCGACTGAGCAAGTAACAATTCACATAGGGTTTTAGTTCTTCTCCTCTCATGAGCTAAGTGACCTCGAGAAAGTTATCTCTGAGTCTTGATTTCTTTATCTGTAAAATGGCACCATAAGGCCTACCTCATTAGTTTTCAGAAGGATTAAAGAATGCAGGGCAGCAGTGAAGACAGTCTGCCCTACAATTTGAATACAGTGAGCTCCATGGGATGTGGACCGGAGCACTGGGAGCAGCTGGTGGGAGGGTTTTCTGCTCTCCCAAGACCTGGGGATGCAGGGCTTCTGGAGGAGCTGCCCTCCAAGTGGAGCCCTGGGTTATGGACAGAAATGTCAGGAGAAGGCGAGGGAAGGGTGTGCTAGGTTGGAGGATTAGCGTGTTCGTGAGGAATTGCCTGTGGTTGAGCAGCCTTGACAGGGGGAGGGGGAAGGTTGAGAGAGTAGCCGGAGAAATAAGTTCGCTCAAGTCCTGGAGGGCTTTGGATGGCATTCTAGGGAGTTTGAACTTTCTCCTGAGGTCAGAGGGTAGCCAGTGAAGAGTTTTAAGCAGGAGAGTGACATAATTAGATTTGTGTTTTGGTGACGTTCATTCTCTTCGAGATTAAAGATACTCTCTGTGAACAGAGACCCTTTCTTGATCCCATGTTTGAGCAAGTTCAAGACTGTGACCTCTTTGGTTTGGGAACTGTCATCAAGTAAGCTAACAGGTGTTTGACGCCTGCTGCTCTGATTTCTGTTATAGCCTCTTGTTGCTTTGAATTGTTTCCTTACCTGAGATGAGTAGGGTGGTTCGGAGAGTGGAAAGCAGTGTCTCTGCTCTTGGGTGAGGCATGGTCCATGGGGTAGGCCACCCGAATGCATTTTTTCTTGCGTTGCCTATGGTTTCTTTGTGGCTTATGTGCTCACTGTATTATATGCAGCTAAACTCTCATCTCAGGTTGCCGTTCAGCTTTCTGTCCAGACTGCAGCCATTTCTAAGAGGTGGCTGGGGAGAGCAATTCATTTTCTCATGTTAATCTAAGTAAAGCAATAGTAGAGAACATTTGTAGACATCCTGTCTCTTTTTACCCTCAACCTGGGTGCTTGTCATTTGAGTAAAACACACAATAAAATCTAATTGCATGAGTGAATGTTCTGGAGTGGGTAGGGTTATCTGTGCTTCTGCTTGCCGTGAATAGAAAATTGACTCCATTTTATGATCACAATCTTATATTCCTTGAAAAATCCAAGAAAATCATCTTTTAAAATAAAATTAGGTAGTATTGTCTTTCTAGGTCATATTTTATTAAGTGATTGGCAATTACTATTTTTAAAAATATTTGTCAAAATATCAACTCCTGCATAGTTACAAGGTTGGATATAACAAAAATAAAAAGCCACATTAGACTGTTGGATTTCTGGTGAAGCAAGCATTTCAATGTTGAAATCAAGAAAATGCTTATTTTGAACTCCATATGTTCTAGACTTGTGGTAAAATTAGAAAGTTGTTGATATATTCACAAATAATAATCTGTATACAAAGTATACAAAAGGTATGCAAAGGGTAAGTAATTTTAATTTAATTTTAAGAGGAATTAAATGTCAAAGGATTATGATAAAACTTTTATTGGAAAATTTTAGAATTTCTTAAGAAAGAAAAATATGTATAATGGAAATCAAATATATTTATTTTGAGTTGTTGGTGAAGTGACTTAGCACTCTTGGAGCATTTTGTGTTTTACTAAAGCTGTTAAATCCCATCTGGTCTTTGTAAAGTCTTTTACTATCTCCTGCTGGGACAGGCAGACATTGGTTTGTATTACTGTGTATTCCCAAAATATTTTTAAGAAGTATCTGGTGGATTTATACCAACTGTAGCGGGATGATAGAAGACCGCATTTCCATTATAATACCTTCAGAAATGGAGACAAATGTCATCAGGTCACAAAACATCCATCAGATTTACACTGTGTGACATTTGGAGAAGAATGTGAATGATTAGTGGTTTTCAAAAGTTGTTCGGAATTCAGCATCCTGTGTAGATATTATTTGAAAAATGTTTATAGGTTCTGAGTCAGTGAGATACAGTTTATTCCTCCATGGAATTCACTCTAGTATG
The DNA here is from genome assembly GCF_910594005.1 of Cervus elaphus. Taxonomy (NCBI): domain Eukaryota; kingdom Metazoa; phylum Chordata; class Mammalia; order Artiodactyla; family Cervidae; genus Cervus; species Cervus elaphus. The sequence goes on along the minus strand of NC_057817.1, from coordinate 2,781,984 downwards.
TGTGGAATATTGCCTTGGACCTTAGTTGTTCCAATATATTCCCTGGAAATATCAGGGAATTTTTTTAGTGTTTATTTATTTAGTGTCAATAAACAGGTTGTTCTGCCTCCTTGAGTGATTTTTATGGTTTTATGACCACCCTTCATCTATGGAAATCAACAAAATCTTTTTATGGAGAAAAAATAATTCCGCAAGAATTTATTGAATACCTTCCCTGATAGCTCAGTTGGTAAAGAATCCATCTGCAATGTAGGAGACCCCAGTTTGATCCCTGGGTTGGGAAGATCCCCTGGAGAAGGGAAAGGCCACCCACTCCAGTATTCTGGCCTGGAGAATTCAATGGACTGTGTAGGCCATGGGGTTGCAAAGAGTCAGACAAGACTGAGTGACTTTCACTTTCACTTTCTATATTCAAGGCAGTCTGATAGGCGTAGGGAGAAGTGGAAAAAGCTTAGACATCTTCACTGTCTTCAGACAATTTATAGTCTAGATTAAAAAAAGAAGCTAACAGTCAGTGGAACCAGATAAAAAACAAGATAAGTTTCAAAAATGAAATGTAATGAAGATGTTATAGTATTACTGAGAAAAGATTGAGTAAATTTGATTGTGTGATTTAAAAAAATCACCACAGTGAAAATAAAACAAGCCTTAAAAGATAAGTATAATTTTAATTTATAGGAAGAGATCAATATGGGTAAAGTAAGTAGCACATTTTCAAATTTATTATATTCCAAGATAAAGTCACTTAGAAGTCATAATGCAGTGAAAACAATTGGTGGATAGACATCTGAATTTTAATCTTGGCCTTGGAATTAACAATGTAAAATAGGCAATGCTCAGCTAACAGGTACTGAGTACTTATTCTTAGGCACTGCTTTACATCCTTAACATGCTGGCAGTCAAGGTACCTAACAGTATGCGTTTTAGCTGGAGGAAACTCGAAGTAAATACAAAAATCAATGAAAAAGACCCCAGAAGGTACTAACTAGTGCTGGAATAAAATAAAATTGGACAATGTGATAAGATGATAATGGGCTGCTTTAGGTTATCATGAGAAAAGACTCATCTGAGAAGGAGGTAATATCCAGTTGAGACCCGAATGACAATGAATTTTCCATCTGAAGGTCTGTGTAAAGATAGTTTCAGAGCAATACCAAATATCATCTTTCTATTCCTCACTCTCCGGACTCAAGAAGAAGAGAGAGCAGGATGTAAATTGGGGGGAAGGCAGGATGATAGCCTGGTTCTAATGAAAGAACTAGTATTAGTAGGGCTAGGGCGTTAAACCCAGGGCTGGACTGAGGACAGGGAAGCAGGCAGAGGAAGCATCATGGTTGGTTAGTAAGTAAGCACATTAAAATGCTTCCTCCATTTGTTTGTATTTTTCTGTGTATCAAGGTCTGATCAATGAATTTCAGACATTATTGAACTGGGGCTTCCCTGATAGCTCAGTTGGTAAAGAATCTGCCTGCAGAGCAGGAGACCCTGGTCTGATTCCTGGGGTTGGGAAGATCTGCTGGAGAAGGGATAGGCTACCCACTCCAATATTCTTGGGCTTCCGTTGTGGCACAGAAAGAATCTGCCTGCAATGCGGGAGACTTGGGTTTGATCTCTGGGTTGGGAAGATCCCCAGGAGAAGGGAAAGGCTACCCATTCCAGTATTCTGGCCTGGAAAATTCCATGGATTGTATAGCTGTCCATGAGCTGACCATCCTTTTGCTTTCACAGTAGTTCTTCCAATATCTTTTCTTTGTAACCTTGTGCTAATCCACTACCTGCCTTTAAAAAGTGGTTAGTTGTCACATCTGGAAGATGTGTTGCAGAAATAATTGGTATCTCTGCTCCCTCTGATTTGGGCTGTGATTTGTGCTGACTTTTATGGATGGAGAATAAGAATGAGATGAACTACGTGATAAAAAGGGCACTGAACTAGGAACCAGGCACATTGTTTTTAGACAGTCCCAGCTCTGCCAGCTGTGTGACCTGGGATAAGACACTTAATCTCTTTGGGCCATGATTTTCTCCTTTGTATAACTAGTGAGTTGGATGATTTATGTAACTGAACAGTCTGTAGCATGCTAAAATCTAGCCCATTGGAAGACTGTGAATTATAATTGAAACACTCCTTTATAACAGTGTTATCAGAAGGATAATGGCTGCAAATAATAGTGGCAAGCACATGCTTAAAGTGGCTTTACGAATAGAAAAAATAATATAAGAAAAAGATTCTGAGGTAGAGTGGCTCAGGTTTGATTAATAACATTTATTGCTTCCTAGGATTGTTATGGGTTTCCCAGTGGTGCTAGTGGTAAAGAAGCCATCCGTCCATGTAGGAGACATAAGAGATGCAGGTTTAATCTCCAGGGGAGATCCCCTGGAGGAGGGCATGGCAGCCCACTCCAGTGTTCTTGCCTGGAGAATCCCATGGTCAGAGGAGCCTGGTGGGCTGCCGTCCATAGCATAGCAAAGAGTCGGACACAACTGAAGCGACCTAGCGTGAACGCAGGATTATTATTCTATGAGGTGATAAAGTTGCTATCCCTACTTTGTAGGTGTGTCCACTGAGAAGGAAGGAGGTTATTTCATTCATGCATGAATGCAAAGTCAGCAAGTTTTTTCTGCAAGGTTTACCCTCCGAGGCTGTCCGTCTCCAGACCGCACGCTTGGTTGCTCTGTTGCCTCCTCTTGGTCACTAAATCGGGATGCTTTCAATTCCATTGTTTGATTTGTCTACTGATATCAAGATTGAGTGGAAAATCATGTGGAAACTTGAAAACTAGTCACCAGGTGGACTAGCAAGTATCAGGCTGTGGGCAGGGGCTGCTGATCTGCTTGTGACTGGAGAAAGGTCTCTGTTTGAACTGCAGTGACAGCTTTTGGATGTTAGAGGACACTCTGCTGACTGTGCGCATCCTTAGGACAGCAGCTGCCTTCACTGAGGTTAAGTCTTCAGGAAGCTCCATGTTTTGTGGACTCAGAAAAGAGGCTCCTTTTACATTTGGCCACTGCTCCAGTTCTGTGTCATAAACTCCTGGAGGCCGAGCTGGGCTCCTGTCTTCATCTCAGGACATCTGAGATGTTGTCCTGAGAACATCTCGGCGTTGTCTTCCAGACCTCAGAATGGCCTCCCTCTGCACTTTAGGACCTGCCCCTTTGCCCCCAAGATACCTATTCTCTAGGTGAGGCTCCAGATAGTCTACTTTCCAGTTGGGCTAAATGTACCCATCTCCCCACTGGCACATTTGTTTTTAGGTAACTGCTTGTGTTCTACGTTTAGTTAAATTGAATTATAGTTTTCACTTATTCCTCTGTTCTTGAGTGATTATAATAATTTAATTGTCAGGAAAAAAAATCCTAGCATTGGCTAGTGCTTGTTTTATTTATTTATTTTTAATGAGAAAGTCTAGGTTTATTCCTATTGATATTAATTAGAACACTTTCTAACGCCATACACAAAAATAAACTCAAAATGGATTAAAGATCTAAATGTAAGACCAGAAACTATAAAACTCCTAGAGGAGAACATAGGCAAAACACTCCCCGACATAAATCACAGCAAGATCCTCTATGACCCACCTCCCAGAATGTTGGAAATAAAAGCAAAAATAAACAAATGGGACCTAATGAAACTTACAATTTCTAAAAAGTCTTTAAACAAAATCTTCAACACATATGGATGCTACAAATGCCACTAAGTGATGAAGTTGACTGATATTCGTAGTTAAAATTCAACAAGACAAATTATAAACGAGAAATATGAGTTTTTTTTTCTGGATAATTGTCACTTCAGTTGATAGGTTCTTAAATATACTGGCCACAATCATAGGGTAGAGAAAGGCAGAATGACCGTAGAAATCCTGCTGTGTTACGTCAGTGGCTGGGGCTTCCCCTGTGGCTCAGCGGTAAAGAATCTGCCTGCAATGCTGGAGCTGCAGGAGACCTGGGTTCGATCCCTGGGTCAGGAAGATCCCCTGAAGGAGAGCATGGCAACTCAATCTAGTATTCTTGCCTAGAGAATCCCATGGACAGAGGAGCCTGGTGGGCTATACAGTTCACAGGGTCACAAAGAGTTGGATACTCCTGAAGCGTCTTGGCACACACGTACTTCAGTGGGTGCTGGTGTGAGGATTCCTAGAGGCAGGATGGAGAGCAGCCGTGGTTTTCTAAACTTGCAGCTGGGTTGGCCTGCAGGAAGGAAATTCTCAGCTATTGATGCGAGCACTGACTCACGTTTTTTAAATGAGTCAGACTTTCCTTTTGTTAAAAATTGTAGCATAGCTTTATACCTAGGGTGCTTGAAGATATGGTGTCTATGATCAACTGGAAATTTTATGAAGATAAAAGTATAGATTTTTAAATATATTTATAATTTATGAAGTCTGCAGGAACGTATTACGATAGAGTTCATAAATTTTTCTTCTAAATCCTGGCATTAAGTGGGACCTTACTGTACCTTAATGCTTTTTTAAAAGCAATATTTATTTATTTAGGCTGTGGCAGGTGGCATGTGGGGTCTTCCTTGTGTCTTTCGTTACAGCACATGAACTTAGTTGCCCTGTGACAAGTGGGATCTTAGTTCCCCGTCCAGAGATCGAACCCTGTCCCCTGCATTGCAAGGCGGATTCTTCACTGAACCACCAGGGGATTCTCTACCTTAATTCTTAATTCCATTTGTTTTTAAAGAGGCTTGGGTCTTGTATTAGACTAGTTTCCCACCCCTTATTACGTGACTTTGGAAGTCAGCTTGCCTCTTCCCTCCATCAGACTCTTTCCTCAGTTGTTGTCTCTAGTAGACACGGGGATTTGGAGAAGCTTCCTGTTGCAGAGACCTTGCTTATGTAGTTGTTTGGTCGTCAAGTGAACTTGCTGCTGACATCACAGCATATCTAGAATCAACCAAGGGCAATGAATTGTCTCTCGAGGTGAGCGGCAGGGTCCAGCAGGAGGTTCTCGTGCAGGACTCCTCCTTCTGTTTGATATGATCGTAAGCTTTAAAGAACTTTAAGACAGATAGTAAATCAATCTTTTTGAATTTTCTTTTGATTCTTCTGATTAGTTCAAAAGAAAGACTTAGTTTAGCACTAATTACACTTATAACACCTAACACTTTGAATCTCTCATTTAAAAGGGGGAGAAGTTCTCATACTAAGTCTTTGCAGGCATTTATGTAGTATTAAAGACTTTTTTCTTGTTCCTTTTTAAACCTTTAAAGGTAATTTTCTTAAAAAAAGTTGATTATTAAATGAAAATATAATAATAATATAGAAATATGGAATGCATAGACATATTTTAAATATGTTCAAGTTATACCTGACTGATTAAAGCTTGTGAAATATTGATGTAATTGGTAAGGGCACAGGCTTTGGACTTGAAGACTGTCTCTTCTATTTAGTCTATAAGGTGTGTGGGCATGAAATTCTCTCTGAAACTCAGTCTCCTCAACTCTAGAGTGGGTTGATAATTTTACCTATCTCATGTGGTTAATTTGAGGATTAAATGACATTTAGTATTAAGTTCTTAGCACATTATAAGCATTCAGTGAATGTGAGCTCCCTCTACTTATACTACTGAGGCTTCCCTCGTGGCTCAGATGATATAGAGTCTGTCTGCAGTGCAGGAGACCCGGGTTCAATTCCTGGGCTGGGAAGATCCCCTGGAGAAGAGAATGGCTACCCACTCCAGTACTCTTGCCTGGAGAATTCCATGGACAGAGCATCCTGGTGGGCTACAGTCCACAGGGTCACAACGGGTCAGACATGACTGAGCGACAGACACGAGGCATGCAGCCAAATAACTTGCTGAAGTTTCTGTGAACACTTATACTACTGTTTCTGTTATCACCATTACTTTTATCTGTATTTTTGACCAAATCATATATAAATATTGAGCAGAAATGAAAAATTACAAGTAACAGGGATTTAGGCTTATCATTGTAGCTTTATTTTTATGAGCATAATAAGGCCCTCTACTTCTCTTTAGATAACTTAGTGACTAGAATGCATTGAATTATGATTGATAAGTTTAATGAGATCTCTGAGGTTAGGAAGGGTTAAGAAGGGGTAAGTCGTAGAACAAGAGAAATTTAAGAAGGAAAACACAAAATCAGGATAACTCTTAGGCTGACCTTGAGGAAATAAAAGTCTAACTCCTCCAGGAATTCAGACAACTGACTTGAATTACTTTTTATTCTCCCTATGTTAAGTAGATTTTATTTCTCCTGTATTAAATTTAAGGACATTTCTTTAAGTATTTGTTCTATTTTATTATAATCTTCAAAAGTTTTCTGAATTAATTAGGTGATTGTAATAAAATGTGATTAGTGATATGTAATAAAATGTGCTACACTTTTTAAAGTCAAATAATTATAGAAGTTAGTCTGTGAAGCAGCATAGTAGAGTGACTTTCGACTCTGTTCATGCAAGTTGCTGCTTGTATCCATTCAAAAGTAAAAATAAATTTATTATACAGTCTGTAGTTTTATTATTCAATACTTACAGTAGAATTTATTGTAAAGTGGATTAATTAAGATGACATAAATAGCACGCTGAGACTATCCAAAGGTAAAAAGACAGTCTTTTCAACAAAAATATGTTGGGAAAAATGGATATTCACATGGGAAATAATGAAGTTGAACCCTTACCTTACACCATATATAAAAATAACTTGAAGTGGATCAAAGACCCGAATTTAAGAGCTAAAACTTTAATCACTTAGAAGAAAGCAGAAGGCAAATGCTGTTGGATTTGCATGACTTTGGCTTTGGCAGTGATTTCTTGGATGTAACATCAAAGCCTTTGGAGACAAAATAAAAAGTAATAAGTTGGACTTCATCAAAATTAAAAACTTTTGTGCATCCAAAGAAATTATCAACAGAGTGAAAAGGCAGTCCATTGAATGGGAGAAATATTTGCAAAACATACATATGATAAGAGGTCAATATCTTGAATTTGTGAAGATCTTTCTACCCTTCAACAATAGAACAAGCCAATTAAAAAGTGATCAAAAGACTTATATAGACATTTCTCCAAGACAGAGATACAGATGGCCAATAAATACATGAAAAGATGTTCAACTAATCAGTAGGAAATGCAAATCAAAACTCCAATGAAATGCCATTTTACACACATTAAGATGACTATTATTAAAAAAAAAACATACAGAAATAATAAGTGTTGACAAGGCTGTGGAAAAATTAGAACCTTTGTGCATTAAGGGTGGGAATATAAAATGGTACAGTTGCTGTAGAAAACAGTATGCAGTTCCTCAAAAAATTAAACATATCTGTATTATCTAGAATTCCACTTCTGGGTATACATGTGAAACAAATGAAAGCAGGGACTGTAACAGATGTTTGTACACCCATATTCATAGCAGCATTAGTTACGATAGCCAAAAAGTGGCAGCAACCTAAAAGTCCCCTGATGGGCAAAAGGAGAAGCAAAATATGACACATAAGGTGGAACATTATTTAGTCTTAAAAAGGAGGGAAATTCTGATACATGTGCACCATGGCTGAAACTTGAGGACATTATGCTAAGTGAAATAGGCTAGTTACAGAAGGACAGACTTTGTATGACTCCACTTACATGGGGCATCCAGAGTAGTTAAATCCATAGAGGTAAATAGTAAAAGGATGATTACCTTCAGTAGAAGGATGATTATTGCTGGGGTGAACAAGAGGAGTTAGTGTTTAATGAGGACAAAGTTTCAGCTGGTGGAGATAAAAAGTTGTGAGCCTGGACAGTGGTAACAGTTGCACAACAACGTGGGTGTGCTAATGCCATGGAACTGTACACTTAAAAATGGCTAAGATGGTAACTTTATGTTATATATATTTTATCACAATAAAAACATAAAAATCACTGTAAGTACACATTTAATACCTAGTCTTGAGATGGGGGAAGAGATATTTCCATAAGCAGTACAAGATTTGTCTTTTGCCCACAAGGAGCTCAGAAAGTTCTTGTAGAAGTCCCATGTCATAAAGGCTAAAGATAACATACTGACTTCATGTTTGTGACAAACATTTGTTGAGTTCTATATGCAGGGTGGTATTTGGTTCCGAGGGAACTTTAATCTTGTGGGAGAAGAGAGACAATGAGCAAAATGAGTAAACTATAGTATGTTTGGAGGTGATTAGAAGGATAAAAGAAAGAAGAAAAGTAATGCTGGAAAAGAGAGCAGATAGTGCTGGTGGCTGGGGGGAGGGAAGGACTGGTTCTAAGTAAGGTAGCAAGGAAAAGTTTTACTTAGCAGGTGACACTTGAGCAAAGACCTGAAGAGCTGAGAAAGAAAGATATAGAAAATCTGGGGGAAAGACATTTTAAACAAATGTGCTCCGATAGGCCTGGAGGGGAGAAGGAGCCGTGAGTACATGGTGAGTGTGTAGTGAGGAAGGGGAGAGAGGAGACAGAGTGTACTGTGAGTAGGGTGAGGGGTGGATCGCATGGTCTTTGGCCTTTTGTTCTTTATGAGAAGAAAAGCAGCTACTGGACTGGAGGGTTTTAAGAAAGTGGTATGATCTGATTTCTGTTTTAATAGGGTCCCTCTGGCTGTCAGATTGAAAATAAACTCTAGGTGGGTATATTGGTTTTCTACTGGGGCTGTAAGAAATGAGCACAAACTTGCTAGCTTAAAACAACAGGAACTGATTGTCTTACAGTTCTGTAAGAAGTCCCACTGGGCTAATATCAAGGTGTCAGTAGGACTATTAATATATTCCTTTTGGATTCCCAGGTTGCTCAGCTGGTAAAGAATCTGCCTGCAATGCAGCAGACCCCAGTTCCATTGCTGGGTCGGGAAGATCCCCTGGAGAAGAGATAAGCTACCCACTCCAATTCTTGGGCTTCCCTTGTGGCTCAGCTGGTAAAGAATCTGCCTACAATGTGGGAGACCTGGGTTCAATCCCTGGGTTGGGAAGATCCCTTGGAGAAGGGAAAAGCTACTGACTCCAGTATTCTGGCCTGGAGAATTCCATGGACTGTATAGTCCATGGGGTCGTAGAGTCCTATACGACTGAGTGACTTCACTCTCTCTTTGGGGACTCTGGGTGATAATCTATTTCCTTGCCTTTTCTAGTTACTGGAGACTGTCTGTATTCCTTGGCTCCTTCCTTCATCTTTAAATCTTTCTCATCTATTTCTTTCACTTATAAGGCCTCTCATATTTACATTGGGTACATCTGGATAATCTAAGATAACCTCTCTATCTGAAAGTCTTTTAACTTAATCACATTGGCAAGTTCCCTTTGTCATTACATGTAACACCCTTTTAACATATTGATAGGTTTTAGGGATTAGGACATGGACATCTTTGGGGGAGGCATTACCACAGTCTACCTTTTGCTCCCTAAAGATTTAACATCTAACCTACATTCAAAATGCATTCACCCAATCCCAACATTTCCCAGTATCTCAATGTATTACAGCAGCAAGTGAAGTCCAAGTAATCTAATCTCATCTAACTTCACTAGTTTAAAGTCCCAGATCTCATAATCTAACCAGATGTGTGAGACTCATCTATAATCCATTCTGAGGCATAATTTCTCTCTGTGTATGAAATTGTGAAACTCAAGAAACAATGAGCTGGTGCCAAAATACTGTTGTGAGGCAGACATTGCAGAAATTACAGACCTTGTCACTCAAAGGGTGAGAAAAATTGAAAAAAGAATCACCAGCCCCAAGCAACTTTGAATCCAGGAGCATAGGTGACATTATGTTTTAAGACCTCAGAACGATCCACGTGGTTTCTGGTTCTACCCTCTAGGTTTGTGGCTCCACCTTTGAAGTTGTCTTTATTTTTTCACGAAGGGTAGCATGTACTTGGAACTGAATAGTTTTATCAGTCTGTTTTCCGCTTGTGGAAAACTTCTTTTTTGTCCTGTCTCTGTTCGAACTGGTTCTGCTTGTCCAAATTGGTTCTGTTTGTATAAAATTCTTAAGAATCTTGTGAGCCTCCTAGTGTATGTCTTGGAATTTATTCCTTGAGGCAAGAGGTTCTTCCACAGATCTTTTCTAGATAATCCCATATTTATTTTCAGCTTTTGTTGGGCTGGCTGGGGAGGATCTGTGAACCACATATTTAAATTTTTCAAAAAAATTTCAACTTTTTAACCCTTCTAAGGCATGAGAAGGTGTAATACATATTACACACATGTGACTACTTACCTGAGGTATGATTAATATACAATAAAATTTATAAATTTTTAATGGTCAATATATTAAAAATTATTTAGTTTATTTTAATTGGAAGATAATTACTTCACAATATTGTGATGGTTATAAATAAAATTGATAAATTTTAAGTGAACAGTGTGGTTGATTTTAGCAGTATATGCATCCTTATAACTGCCACCTAGATCACACTATAGGACATTTCAATTTCTCTAACCTTCTTTTGTGCCTTTTCAGTCAATTCATTCAGCAACTTTCCAGGGGAAATGATTATTCTGATCTCTGTCACCATAGATTAGGTTGGCCAGTTCTTGAATTTCACATAAATGAACTACACTGTATTCTTCTGTGTCTAACTTCACAGTTCTTGAATTTCACATAAATGAACTACACTGTATTCTTCTGTGTCTAACTTGTTGGGTTGGAGTAATATTTTTGAAATTCATCCCTGTGCACTTGTGCTATGTGTGTGCTTGTGTGTGCACACACATGTGCATGCATGCCCCTTTTCCCTGCCAAGTATTTCTCCATTGGCTGTATTTGGAAAGTGAAGCTGAGAAAAATCTCTGATGTTGGGTGCGAGGGAAGAGGGGAATTAAAATGACTGGAAGGCTTCTGGCCTGAACACCTAGAAGTTGCTATCCACAGAGATAACGAGACTCTGAGGGGAGGGGTTGGGAGGCAGGCAGCTTAGACTGTCAGGCACTGAGTCTAATGGAGGTGATGAGAAAACATTTGGTTTTGTGAGTCTGGAGTTTAGAACTAGTACATTTTGGCATCCCTGGCCTTTTGGTGGTCTTCAAAGCCCTGAAAGTTGAAGTAATTGATGTATATAAAGATGAATGAAGGCGGAATGCTGCAAGGCTCCTGTTAAGTATTAAGGGATCAGGAAGTTGAGAAGGAATCAGCAAAGTTGATGGCGAAGGAGAAATCTGTGACTAAGAGAAAAAATAGTAACATTGCTACACCGAAAGCCATGTTGGAGTCCTGTGAGGCATTGTGACAACGCTCAATATTTATTTTGTATTTATTTTAACATAAAAATAATTTCAATGTTTATTAAAAAGTCTAAGAACAACTGCACTAGTACTGTTTTTCCAGGAATACAACTAAAGAACTGGTAGCTATCACAAAAGTGATTAACAAATTGTATTGCCAGTAATTTTAAAATGAGTTAAGGACCTATTAATCAATATTCTTTTATGATGACTGCTTACCTTGGACTTCAGTTTGATTCTTGGGCTTTGTTAGTCCCTGAAACTGAGCTTCTCTCATAGGAAAATTGGCTGTGGTAAGATTCTCAGGAAACAGATTATAGAACTAGAGACCCAAGAAAAATATCTCATATCCTTACAGCACCAAATAGAGGTTTTAAAAAAGTCTTGCAGTTCCACACATGAACAGACAAGCTGTGCGCTTAGATACCCCTCAACTTTCTGAGGGAGTAGGCAGTTTTTCTTTAAATCTCACTACAAATTAAGATTTAGCTGGAATAAAATGAAATGATGCACCTGGATAAGCTAAGTCTAGGCTAATTTCCACCCCAATATCCACTGAGTCAGCCAAATGACATCCCAATTGTTCTGAGTTTCTCTCAAGCAGTGATTGTCAACTCTGTTCATATCATGGCTGGCTTCAGTTTTCTAATGAGAATAAATGACTCCTGGAACTAGGCAGCTACCATGAAATTTCTTTCTGATGTGATTGTAAGCAAACTGCAAACATAGAACCTTATGTTACTTATGATATGTTTATGGAACTTCTGATGCTAATGATGAGAATACCAGGTATGCTAGTCTGATACATAAAACTGTAAGTGGGAAGTTATACACCAAGTCATACTCTCCATCTTAAACATTTTTCAGATTTCCCATAGCTGTTTAGTACAATGGTGCTATGTGACCCTCATGCCTTCAGAGAGGAAATGATATAGAAAATGACTCTCAGCAGATTGACTGATGACTTGTTAATGATGACAGTGTAGCTTGTTTTAATGGAAGAGCTGTCTGCAGCATTTCAGATGTCTGACTGTGTGGTGTTGTGACCTCAGGTACAATTCCTTGTTGGTTTGTTTGGCAAGTGCTTGCTTTTTTAAACTGGTTTTTTGAGGTAGATGAAAGAGGGCATTAAATTTCCTGGAAGGGCTGTTCCTCCTGTTTTAAATATGTTTGAAAGTATCTTTTATTTATTAAGAATGAAGTCATTGCCAAATAAAGATGTGAGCAGCATCAGCATGAATTTTAGGTATGATTAACCAATAGATACCTTTTTGTACTTTATCTTTTTAGTTTTCTCTCTCTCTCTCTCTGTATGTGTGTGAGAGAGAGAGAGAGAGGGAAAGAGAGAGAGAGGAGAGGTATGTTTCCTGAGGAGTAGCTCTGAAGATATGGAAAGTTGCTTTCTTTTATGGAAATATTGAATATCAAATAAGGAATTAGCAAGGATGTGTTTTTATACTCCAAAGATGTAGGAACTTGAAATGCATTAAAAAAAATACCCCATAGAGAATTCTGATTAGATTATTTGGTTTTACACTGTAGGTCTTGTATTTTCATAAAGTTTAAGTGTCTGACTCAGAGTAGTTGATCAATAGATACTTATTGAATTTAACTGGGGAATTAAATCGGGCTGGCCCAGAAATCTCATCGTCATTAATTAGCTTCTTTCGCTAGTTTATTTATTAACTAATTAACCTGTTCACTTTTTTTTATAGTTGACATCTGATAGCAGCTAAAGACATAGCATATTTTATAGTAAAATATAGTTGAGTGTGCTAGGCCTCATGAGAAAACATAAGGAAATATGATATGATCTGCGCTTTCTAAAAGGCTTCCCTGGTAGCTCAGTTCGTAAATAATCTGCCTGCAATGCAGGAGACCCTGGTTCAATTCCTGGGTTGGGAAGATTCCCTGGAGAAGGGATAGGATACCCACTCCAGTATTCTTGGGCTTCCCTTCTGCCTCAGCTGGTAAAGAATCCGCCTGCAAGTGTGGGAGACCTGGGTTCGATCCCTGGGTCGGGAAGATCCCCTGGATGAGGGAATGGCTACCTACTCCAATATTCTGGCCCGGAGAATTCCATGGACTGTATAGCCCATGGGGGTCTCAAAGAGTTGGAAATGACTGAGTGACTTTCACTTACACTTTCAGTTTGATTTATAAGGGTTTATAATTTCAAGTGGGGGATGATATAATAATATGGCATATACATATTTCTATTAATGTTCAGTCCTTACTAAATCAAACTTTAAAACATGATTTGGTTGATTTAATTCCATCAGTAGAAAGGCACTATTGACATTCTCTAGTCCATCTAGTCAAGGCTGTGGTTTTTCCAGTAGTCACGTATGGATGTGAGAGTTGGACCATAAAGAAAGCTGAGTGCTAAAGAATTGATGCTTTTGAACTGTGATGTTGGAGAAGACTCTCGAGAGTCCCTTGGACAGCAAGGAGATCCAACCAGGCAATCCTAAAAGAAATCAGTACTTAATATTCATTGGAAGGACTGATGCTGAAGCTGAAACACCAGTACTTTGGCCACCTGATGCGAACTGACTCATTTGAGAAGACCCTGATGCTGGGAAAGATTGATGGCGGGAGGAGAAGGGGACGACAGAGGATGAGATGGTTGGATGGCATCACCGACTTGATGGACATGAGTTTGAACAGGCTCCGGGAGTTGGTGATGGACAGGGAAGCCTGGCATGCTGCAGTCCATGGGTTCGTAAGGAGTTGGACATGACTGAGCGACTGAACTGAACTAATTAACATTCTCTTTCTTCTCCTGGATTCTCTTCCTTTTTTTACTTATGAGAAGATTATACATTGAAATTATGGTCCATTTTTTCCTCCTTATATAGTCTGTTATGTAAATTAGAACTTGGTTTTGTGAAGAGCTGAGTTTGAATCTTAGAGGATAAACAAAGATGATGTTAAAAAATTTTCAATAATCTGGAACTCATGATCACAAACAAGCCTTTTTTGAGCACTTCTGCTAGATATGTATAACTTATTAACTGCTAGATCAATGGAGAAGTCCATGGATCCTGGGGAGAAGATGGAGAATTGGGGTGGGGGGGTGTTTTGTAGTACTTGGAGTGCTTAGGCAGTAAATCTATATGGAATTGTCTCAACATTTAAATACCTGATAAGAATATGCCATTCTATGCCTACTGAATATTAGTCCTACATATGAATTTGACTTTTCTCATCTGTAATATAAGTAAAAAATATACATTCATACAGATTCTGCTGGCATCATAGAGTTTTTATGAGATTCAAATAAAATATATGTGAAATAATAATAGCATTAGGTCAAGCATCATTGTAAATGCTGTCATCACAAAAACATACAATTTTCACAAAAGTTTTCTGAGATAAATTTATTAATCTGATTACAACAACCCTATGAGCAGGCTTGTATATAATACACATTTTACAGAAGGAGAAATTGAATTTAGTGAAATTAAGTAACTTGCTTAAAATCACACAGTTAGTTCCTGGGTACATATAGTATTCAAATACTGATCTTCCTCGAAAATGTGAATATTAAAGCTTAATATATAATAGTAAAAACCAGTTCCACTAGTTATACACCTATGTACAGTGGTGCAGAACTTGTGTCTATAGTTCAAACCATAAATTATTTCAGCCTTTTTGCAGATGACTGCTGACATTGTTTCTCTATCCCCTGATCAAAATTTGGCAAACGGAAATGAGAAAACCCAGGAGGTAAAAGCGCAATTAAAACTATTTTAAGTTGGATAATGTGTTCAAATTTTAGTTTAGTTTGGAGCTTACTGTTATATTGGCAAGAAATTCTATCTCCCAAAATAAAGTTTCAAATTTCTTTATTAATAAACATACCATTAGACATTGTATTGCCTAAGTTGCAGATCTGGTAAGAATGTTCAAACATCATACTTAACAGAGAAATCTTAGAAGCCTTCCTTTTAAGGTCAGTAACAAACAAGGATACCTGCTATGACTCTTTCTGTTCAACAAAAGACTGCATGTCCTGGCCGATGAAGGTGAGAAGTAAGAGAAGTAAGGGATAAGACTATAAGGGAAGAAACCAAACTGTCAGTGTGCGTAGATAAACTGATTATTTACACAGAAAACCCAAGAGAATCAACAGACAAGCTATTAATGCTAAAAAGAGAGTTCGGAATGGTTGTTTGAGCACAAATCAATAAGTAAAAGCCAACAGAATCTGTTTACACCAACAGCCAGTTAGAAAATGTAGTAGGCCATAATATGACATTTACAACAGTCAAAAGGAAATAAATAAAATGTCTAGGAACTGACTTAAAATGCAAGTTATTATGGATAATATTTTAAAACTCTAAAGAACACAAAAGTAGATCTGAGTAGGAAAAAACTTAGATAATGCTGCATGTCAGTTGTACCTGAGTAAAACAAAGATGAAAACAAGAAACACATAAAAATTAAAAAAACCCATCAGTAGTGCATTGTTCAGTTGTGTCTGGCTCTTTGCGACCCCATGGACCATAGCCTATCAGGCTCCTCTGTCGGTGGGATTTTCCAGGCAAGAATACTGGAGTGGATTGCCATTTCCTCTTCCAGGGGATCTTCCTGACCCAGGGATGGAACCCTCGCCTCCTGCATCTCCTACATTGCAGGCAGTTTCTTTAGCGCTGAGCCACCGGGGAAGCCCCAGCAGTGAATTGGGTACATGCAAATCTACACATAGCTAAACTGATTCTTAGAAAGAAGAACAATGTAGGGAATATCTTGCCAGATGTTAATATATGTTATTAAGCTTCATGGGATCTCAGAGTCAGACACACTTAGCAACTGAACAACAGTAACAACAATCTATAGTAATCCAGCGGGATACTGGTTCTGTGTGTGTGTGTGTGTGTGTGAGTGTGTGTGTGTGTGAGTGTGTGTGTATGTGTGTGAGTGTGTGTGTGTGTTTGTGTGTGTGTGAGTGTGTGTGTGTGAGTGTGTGTGTATGTGTGTGAGTGTGTGTGAGTGTGTGTGTGTGAGTGTGTATGTGTGTGTGTGTGTGTGAGTGTGTGAGTGTGTGTGTATGTGAGTGTGTGTATGGGTGTGTGTATGTGTGTGTGAGTGTGTGTGTGAGTGTGTGTGTGTATGTGTGTGAGTGTGTGTGTGTGAGTGTGTGTGTGTGAGTGTGTGTATGTGTGTGAGTGTGAGTGTGTGTGTATGTGTGTGTGTGTATGTGTGTGTGTATGTGTGTGTGAGTGTGTGTGTGTATGTGAGTGTGTGTGACTGTGTGTGTGTGTGAGTGTGTGTATGTGTGTGAGTGTGTGTGTGTATGTGAGTGTGTGTGAATGTGTGTGTGTGTGAGTGTGTGTGTATGTGTGTGTGAGTGTGTGTATGTGTGTGTGTGAGTGTGTGTATGTGTGTGTGAGTGTGTGTATATGTGTGTGTGAGTGTGTGTGTGAGTGTGTGTGTGTATGTGAGTGTGTGAATGTGTGAGTGTGTGTGAGTGTGTGTGTATGTGTTTGTGTGTGTGAGTGTGTGTGGGTTCAGTTGCTTCAGTCTGTCCGACTCTTTGCGACCCCATGGACTGTAGCCCGCTAGGCTCTTCTGTCGGAGGGATTCTCCAGGCAAGAAGACTGGAGTGGGTTGCTGTTTCCTACTCCAGATACTGGTTCTAGAACGGCCAAATAGACAACGAATAGGAGACAATCTAAGACAAATCCATGTGTGTATGGAGACTTGTTGAACTGTTGGTAGATCATTGAGGAAATGGTAGATTATTTAATAAACGGAATTTTGAAAATTGACAAAATATTTGGAGAAAAATAGCCCCCAAACTCATTCTATGGCATAGTACAAAAATAATCTCTCGTTGGAGTAAAGATCTAAAGGCAAAAGGCAAAACAACTATTATAAAGTGATGTTGGAGAATGTCTTCATAAAAACAGCGGGAAGACTTCCTTAAATGAGGTGAAAAAAAGCACAGACCATAAAAAGTTGGTATAATAGATGACATGAAAATTAATGATTTCCTGTTTCATGTAAGACACTATCAATAGAATAGGAGAAGAGGTTTGGGATGAACAATCAATAAAGGATTAAAACACAAAGTGACAATTCACAGAAGGGGAAAGCTAAAATATCTATAAAGCATATGAAAAGAAACTCAACTTGGATAAGTTAAAGTTAGTTAAGTTGCTCAGTCATGTCTGACTCTTTGTGACCCCGTGGACTGTAGCCCACCAGGCTCCTCCGTCCATGGGATTCTCCAGGCAAGAATACTGGAGTGGGTTGCCATTTCCTTCTCCAACTTGGATAACTGCACATTAAAACTTTACCCATGAGAATGGCAATGATTAAAGACTTGGATAATGTCAAGTACTGCCAAGGCAGTAGGAATCAATAACCCTTCATCACTGCCGGATGAGGTATAGCCTGGTGCAGCCATTCTGAAGATTAAGGGACATAAGGTAGATTTAGGAAAACTGCATGTGTACAAACTCATTGCCATAACAATTCTGTGGCTGGATATATCCCTCAGAGGGACTCCCTCAGGGAAACAGGGAGACATGAATGAGAATAATCTTTTCAGTACTGTTTGTGTTAGAATTTTCTAAACTTACTGAATACTGACTTCTTTTACTCTTAGAACATCTAATTGGATTGGAATTCTGTAGCAAATACAGGGAAATAGTGATTTTAGTGTATTTCTTAAATTTAAAATGATCCCAAATTAGAATGCGGCTTCCCTGGTGACTCAGAAGGTAAAGAATTTGCTTGCAATGCAGGGTTAAGTGCCTGGGTTGGGAAGATCTCCTGGAGAAGGAAATGGCAATGTTAATGAGCATAGGTATCTTTCTACATCACTATCAAACAAGATTGGTTTGTTTGGCATAACATGATCTATTTATTTTGAAGCAGTATTACACTCAATGACACAGCTCGAGACTTGTGCTGCGATTCAGTTCAGTTCAGTTCAGTCCGACTCTGCAACCCCAGGGACCACAGCACGCCAGGCCTCTCTGCCCATCACCAACTCCCGGAGCTTACTCAGACTCATATCCATCGAGTCAGTGATGCTATCCAGCCATCTCATCCTCTGTCATCCCCTTCTCCTCCCACTTTCAATCCCTCCCAGCATCAGGGTCTTTTCAAAGGAGTCAGTTCTTTGCATCAGGTGGCCAAAGTATTGGAGTTTCAGCTTCAGCATCAGTCCTTCCAATGAGTATTTAGGACTGATTTCCTTTAGACCTGACTGGTTGGATTTCCTTACAGTCCAAGGGACTCTTAAGAGTCTTCTCCAACACCGCAGTTCAAAAGCTGAGTGCTGAAGAATTGATGCTTTTGAACTGTGTTGCTGCAATTAAACCATACCAGATGTAATTCATCATAGTTTGAGAGTTTGGTAAGCTCTCAAGTATAGTATTAATGACACAATTTGCCATCCCTCTCTCTGATTATATAAGGTGAAGAGTGAAGAGATCATTTACTTTTGAGAGGTGTGTTGATTATGGGGATGACCATGCAGGAGACGTAAGAGATGCGGGTTTGATCATGGGTTTGGAAAATCCCCTGGAGAAAGGAAGGGCAACCCACTCCAGTATTCTTCCCTGGAGAATCCCAAGGACAGAGGAGCCTGGCGGGCTATAGTGTATAGTGTTATAAAGAGTCGGACACGACTGAAGCGACTTAGCATGCACTCAGGAAGTGCTTACTAATGAATGCTTTAGAAAGATGCTAGCTAGTTGAAAATTTCTTTAAATAGAGATGGAGTATTTGTGGAATCATGTTTAAATATGTCCTTTAACATCATGTTAAACAGACTCTTAATTAATATACAAAATACAAATTAAGATTATGAACCAAATGGATATTGCTAGTACCTCTGGAAAATGAAATTGTTAGTATTTCTTTCTTTCTTTATACCTTTCTGTATCAGGTAAATCTTTTATAACTAGTATTTACTGAGTTTTAATTAGAAACACAATAAAACTTTTTTCCTTTTGAAAATAAATTGTTTATTAATTTCTCTATTAATGTAAAGAATGAAATAGTAACTATTTTCATCTTCCATGTAAGTTGAAGAATGCATTACACTTTTAATTCCTTCTCTCATCTCCTCCCACTTTTGAGTTTTTATCAAAAGAATGTAGGATTTTTAGATTCAGAATATTACTACTTATTTTTTAGCATCCTGTATCATATCTTTTAAGACTTTTAAAAATACATTTGAACATTTTATGATAATACTAACAGCAATAAGGTAATACATTGTGTTTCACTCCTTGTTTCAGGATCTAATGCTATGTGACAAACCACCTCAAAAGTTAGTGTCTTAAAAATAACCAATTTGTTATTATATCATAGTTTTCTGGGTTGATGGGGCTCATTTGCGTGGTTCCCACTGGGGTCTCTTATGTGTTTGCAGTTAGAGGCTGGAGGTTGAAGTCATTTGAAGGCTCAGTGGGGCTAGGTGTCTGAGGTGATTCATGCGCCTCCAAGTAGCCCCTCTCTCTGGTGAAGCTCCTGATCCTTCCTACAGGGAGCTCAGAGCTCCAACAGGAAAGAAGTGGAAGCTGCCACATCAGTTAAGGACTTTGTGTGGAACTAGCATACTGTCAAGTTTATGGTTTCTATTGGCCACAATAATCACAGGTCTAACCCAGATACATGATTGTGCAGAAATAGATTCTACCTCATCAACCGAGAACAGCCTCAAGGCCACATTACTGAAGAGTTTGTGGGAAGGGAAGTAATGTTGCAACCATCTTTCAAAACATCACAGTTGTTCATTGAGTTACTTGTTTTGCTTTTTTCATCCTTAAAATACTTTGATTCTGGGAGGCGAGCAGAAGTAACGCAATTTAGATTAAGAGTAGGCCTACCTACTTGGTAAAATTATCAGGTAGCTTTCGCTTAACAATGACCACTGTTTGCCAATTAGGACCAATTAGCTTTCACTTAACACTGACCGATGTTTGCCAATTAGGAAATTAGGAACGGGGAGGAAACCCCCAGGAAAGTCCCGGGCGCGCGAAAGTATTGACCAATGAAATTGTTTTGCAAACGTGTAACCAATCAGCTTCTCACCCTATAAATTTGTGTAATAGCTTGGGCTCGGGGCTCTCTGACCCGCACCACTGCGTTGGTTGCGAGCGGAGAGTCCTGGCTCGAGTCAGTAATAAACTTCCCTTCCTGTGAGTTGCATTGTCTTGGAAGCCTTCTCTCTTCCCGCTCGGGGATTCGGACATCGGGCATAACAGATTCAAGTCTCAGTTGGTTGAGATGCTTCTTACAGTAAGTATTTCACAGAAGTGATATACTTGCTGAATCTTTATAAAACCTTCTTGCGATGTGAGTGATAATTTGAGTGAATTCAGAATCCATGGATCATAGTCTTTATCTTTAGAAGCATCGAAAGCTTGCAGTGTTGTAGAGATGTCTGTTTCTAAACATTTTTTTCTTTGTGCATTTTCTCTTTTTTCCCTACCTCCCATACCTTATCTGGTCTGGGTATGTATAGTTCCCTTTTTCCTAAAGACCTCAAATTCATCGATTTTATCAGTAAATGTCTAGGTTTATTTCTTTCTACATGAATTTGACCTGGTGTTTATTAATCCATTTGGACTGTTGAAATAAACCTCCTCCTAAAGCAAACTTGTTCCAATTTCTAAGGATGTTTATTGTATCTTTATATGTTCTGTTTCTACATAGAATTCCTATTACAAGAAAATTGTATCTTGTGGACTTGCTCTCCATATCTGTTGTTTTTGCATCTTAAAGAACAAAATCACAGATTCAATTTTCTATATTAACCTCCTATAAAATTTGATACCTTTCTGGTGATAATGATTTTGAACGAAACTATATTTACATACTTTAGATTATTCCTTTTTTATAGATATACTGTATTTTCCACTCTTGCCTGGAATACAGGTAAGACATTTGTAATGCTGTCTCTCCTTTATTTCAGAAGGTCTGTTTAAAGAAAAGTATTTATCTAGTGCTTCAGATCCCCAGCCCTCTTTAAAACTACTAAATAATGTCTTAAGTTGAGTGATCTTTCTCTTTTTTGCAAATTCCCATACTGGAGATGACGTTTCCCCATCATTTGAAGTTACGAATTTTGTAGATTATATGGATTATCATTCAGATCTTTCAGATGCTAACAAAAGAATGAAACACTTGTTTGTTGTCCTTGCTAATCCAGAGACTGGTCGGCAGACTCAAGGAGGTGTGGCTCCTCCCTTTCAGGTTCAAATCGAATGCCACTTCTTCTAAGAGGCCATTGTTGACCCTTTAATCAAAAATGATCTATCCCAATTTTTCTCTCTCTCTTAAGGTTTGGCAAACTACAGTTCACAGGTTAACTCTAGCACATTGCCTGTTTTTGTAGATAGAAGCTTGTTGGAACACAGACATACCTATACATGTGTATGTTGCCTGTAGCTTCTTTTGTGCTGAGATAGTAGACTTGAGTCATTGCAATAGGGGTCACATGGCCTGCAAACCCTAAAATATTTACTATATAACCGTCAACAGAAAACATTCTCTTGACTCCTGCTCTATCTCATCATCCTGTTTATCTCCTTTGTGCTGAGTATGACACTCACTTGTAATTGCTTTATGCATTGCTTTGGTTGTTTATTATCCAACCCTGCAAGGATAAAGCTTGTGAGGCCGGTCGACCTTGGTCTACCTTGTCCATCTATCTCTGTATCTTCCATGCTGGCACGGTGTTTGGAATGTGATAGGAACCAAATATTTGCTGAAAAATAGATTTTTAAAATGTGGGAGCTTCTCTGATGGCTCAGACAGTAAAGAATCTGCCCACGGTGCAGGAGACCTTGGTTCAGTTCCTGGGTTGGGAAAATTCCCTGGAGAAGGGCCTGGCAACTCAGTCCAGTCTTCTTGCCTGGAGAATCCCCATGGACAGAGGAGTTCATGGGATCATAAAGAGTCAGACATGACTGAATAACTAAGCATACTGTTCTACTCATTTCACTAGGAATTTGGGAGCAGGATCAGGGGAGTTAAGGATATCTTGGCTCAGTTAACATATTAAGTTGGAAGTAGGTAACGGGAATACTTAGGGTATGAAAAAAAGAAGAATTAGAAAGGAAAGTTTCTAAAGGTACAAGAGCCTGAAAGCTATGAAGAAACCAGTAGGATTTCAATGGCAGGGAGTACAACATTTTGTATATACAAATGCTATAGACAGAATTTTAAAGTCTTAAAAATTGCCCTCTGGATTACAAAGAGCCCATTATGACATAGTCAAAGGTTGTTTCAGTGCAGTGGCTGGGTGCTGTGTTAATTTGCTAGGGCTGCCATAACAAAGTGCCCCAAACTCAATGGCTTAAAATAACAGAACGTTATTGTCTCACTGTAGAGAGTAAATCAGAAGTCTAGACGTTACAGGTCTGAAATCATAGTGTCAGCAGGGCCTTGTAGACTGCCGAGGAGGACCCTTCTTCCCTTCTTCCTAGCTGTAGGTGGTGGCCAACAATCCTTGGTGTGCTCCAGCCTGTTGACACACCCCTTCTTCTATCCTCACATAGTGTTTTTTAGGTATTCTTCAGTGTTGCTATGTTTCCATATGACCTTCTTATAATGATAACAGTTATTGGATTTATGCTGTGCTGTGCTTAGTCATGTCTGACTCTTTGTGACCCCGTGGACTGTAGCCCACCAGGCTCTTCTGTCACAGGGATTCTCCAGGCAAGAATATTGGAGCGGGTTGCCATGCGCTCCTCCAGGGGATCTTCCCAACCCAGGGATCAAACCCAGGTCACCTGCTTACTGGCAGATTCCTTACTGCCTGAGGCACCAGGGGATTTAGGACCCACCCTAATCCAGTATGACCTCCTCTTAACTTCATTTCATCTACAAAAACCCTATTTCCAAGTGAGACCACATTTACAGGTACTAGGGGTTAGGATTTCAACATATCTTTGGGGGGACACAGCAGGGGGCTGAGAAGTGAATGATGCAAGTGAAGACAAAGAGCAAAGTCTTAAAAAATCTTGGTAGAGAAGAGGAAGAAAACATAGCAGTAGAGAGAGACACAAGGTTTAGAAAGATGTTTGAAGGGTTAAAGGAAAGATTCACTAGAGGGAGAATTAAAAGTTATAGGAGAGAGAACATGTGAGCATAATGAGGAGTATGAGAAGACAGGAGAGAACTCTAGTTGACTCTACTTCTTCTCCCTCAATATCCATTCTTCCACTCAGCTTCCCTTGGTTTTTATCTGTGTTCATGTGATTGTTCATATTAAGAATATGTTTCTTAGCTTCTTTTGTAGCTGTGTGGGCTTTGTGGTTGAGTTCTGGCCAATGAGAGAGAAGTTGATGCATTGTGTGTTGGCTGGAGTGCATGCACATTGGCTGGAGTTCAGTAGTTATCTTGGACCATGAGGTGGAAGCCGTATTTTGAGAATGGACACATATGTCAAAAGGAACCATATCTGTCATGATTGTGTTAGGGAAAGCACACTGATTGAAGCACCCTGGCCAGGCACCATAGTAACCATTTGCGTAAGTTGTTTTATGACAGGAAGTCCTGGTAAGGAACAGGGAACTAATAAGCCTCCACCAATCAGAAGAGTTCGGGAAAGGTCAAAAGGAGACACCACCTGTCCGACCACCTCCCAGAATCCTTCTCTCTGGCATCCATCTTGGTTGAGCGATGCGTGCACCACCAGGAAGGACTCTGAGTCAGAAGGATTGGCTAAGGACAACCCGGAAACTAATCCCATCACCATAAAACCCAAGACTGTGAGCCATGTGACAGAGTAGTTCTCCTGAGTTCCCTGACCCTCCTGATCTCCACCCAGGTGCCCTTTCCCAATAAAATCTCTTGCTTTGTCAGCATATGTGTCTTCTCAGACAATTTATTTCCGAGTGTTAGACAAGAGCCCAGTTTCGGGCCCTGGAAGGGGTCCCCCTTCCTGCAACAATTGGAGAGCTGTTAAATTAGTCTTGATTTGATTATGTAAGGTCTTAGCTTTTGCAAAAGAGAAATGCATTTTGTGTATTTCCTTCCCTTGTGGTTGAACTTAATTGTGACTGAACATAGATAGATCTAGGTACGGTGTGAAGATTCGGCTCAGTTCAGGCAGAAGATAACCTAATTCACTGAAATAGGACGGAAGAATGGAATAATGGTTGTGAGTTAAAATTCACTGGTAAGGAGATGGTAGGAAGTTTATGAGTTCCTATGTTAAGGCACCTGTAAGTTAAATTAGTTGTTGAGAACAACAGAAGACAGATTTTAGTAGAGGAGGTCTGATGTTTGACGTAGATAGTGGAGATTTAACAACAAGCTGTGAGGCATGAGAGAGCTAATAAATAAGGGTTTGGGAGCAGTACTGAGGTTAGAGACGACGTGATTATAATAATGAAGTGAATTTCTCTCGTGTTCTGTGGTATGGGAGAAGGTTTGCAGTAAAGGATCAGTGACTAGGCCTATGCTTTATAGGAATAAATACAGAACCAGGGAACTTTACAGCAACATTTAGCTATTGTCTACCCAACCTTTCCTATGTGATAGGTGGGCTACATGAACGTGCCAAAATGTAACAATTCAGACTTCACTCCAACTCTGAAAGGGACTAACTTGGAAGATTTGGTCCTTGAAAATTCCTGAACACACTGGCAATGTGTGGGGGGAAGTGGGTAGATACCACTTCTGAGCATGTTGAGAAGAAATGCCCTAACATATCACAGGTTATACCATTATTATTTAGGACAAAGGGAAATAATCTAATAGGGCAGGTAACTTACTGCTGCTCCATGCTTTATTCTATTCAGTTATTAGGACTTTTTGTGCAAGTAACACAATGTAGTGAGAAAGTGTAGCAAGTTCTACTTCAAAAATTTTTTGAATATAAAGAAATCTTTATCAGACTAATATTTTGTTTTGGTTTTATCACTGTGGTAAAAAAGTATTATCATTTAGAGACAAAAGGAAACATCTGAGCAAATAGTAATAAAATGACAATGAAATTTGTGTTACAGATTTCATATTTGGCAGTTTTCAAGATATAGTTTGAATATATGTTATCTCACTTAATCTATAAACATCACTGCAAGTTAGGTTTTATTATGAATACTTAACTTACAAATAATGACATTGAGGTTCAGAGTTAATGATTTTTCCGGGATATGTAACTAGCAAATACTAGACTCCAGTTTTTCCTCCAAGGTCCAATGGGTGCGTTTCACCATGTTCATCCTCAGTGTGATGATTACTCACAATAAGTAATTAGTCTGGACAGCTCCACCATGAAGTAGGCAAGGTTTTCATTTTCCATGAAGGTTCTCCAAGAGTTTGAGGCTTTTTCCAATTATTATTTAAAACTTCAATTTGTGGTTTGTGGTTGTTAGTTCAAGGCAACATATCCACCTAAAATGGGACCTCTCTTCTCTTGAATTTGCTCTATTTTCTAAAGCCTATAAATCTTAAACTCTTGAAGATTGTACTTTGAGGGCCTGTTGAATGAATAAAATATATCACATTCATGTTGGCCTCTAGAGGTCACAAATGCAACAGAATCTCGTTTCTTTCTCTTCTCTTTAGAAGTGTTTTTGACAGCCCACAAACCACAATGGTTTTGATGCATGTGTGTGGTCACTGTAATTCTTGTGATTCTAATGATTGCATTACAAGAATAAGTTTGCTTACAAATGTGTCCAGAACCTTACTTTTAAAACCAGCATTCTCTGAATATTAATAGCCTCGGAGAACAGGAAAAAGTGATAGAAGGAAGTTTCTTTTGGAATCTGCAAACTTTTTAAAAAATGCAGAAAGAGAGGATACATTCTTCTGAAGAAGACCAGTTGGAATTCTTTGCTATCACTTTTGTGTACCAATGATGAATAAAAAGCACTTATTTTATAGATATGGGCAATAGAAATATTTGAAAAATACTTCATGGATTTGTGTATAAAAATAAATGGAAAAGTATGGTTAGTGTGTTATTTACATAAAGTAGTTAAAAGTTATAATTTAAATTGGTTAAAATACTGTGAAAACATTTTATGAAGCCATGAATTTGGTGGTCAGTAGAGCTTTGAAGTTTTAAATATTTTAATTTTACAGTGCTTTCCTAATAAAAATCTCTACTACTTATTGGTCATTTATGACTCATAAGGCATCATACTAAATGCCCTTTAAACATATTATTTCACTTATTTTCACAACAACCCTATGTAGGCCTTTTGCTAAATTTAAAAACTGATGCTTTTTATTTGCTTGTTTTTTTAAGGAAAGGTTTCCAACTCTTTCCCATTATATTTTAATCAGGAGAAAATAAGCATAGGTATTTCAAATTTTAAGTGATTATTTTGAATGAAAATATCTGTCAATCAAGTACATAGATTCGCATTGAGAGAGAATTAAAAAAAAATTCTAGGTCAATTTGGGCAGTTACTAAGACATATGATTATTATTGCTATATCACTATCCTAGTTTTTGCTTGCTTTATGCTCCCTAGAGATTACTTCATAAAGCCACTCTTCAGTATTCTGCATATTAGAATAGTAAGCACTTAGTAGTAATACCAACCAGAAACCAATGTTGAAAATTATTCAATATGCTGCTTTTATAGAAGAACCGTTAAGACGCAATGCAATGAGCAGGTATCAAAGGGAACTTGTCTTCTCCCTCTGAGCTTGCACTTCACGGTGTGGAAGGAACATGTCTGGGCTTTGAAGTTAAACTGAGCTGACTCCTTTATCTCAGGTAGGTTATTTACCCTCTGTGAAAGGTGATAGTTATTTACTCTCAGCACAGAGCTGCCAGCACAGTAACTGTGCGGCCTTCCTCACCCTCCTTTTCACCTGCTTCCACAGGCAGTTGTTAACTCCTTAGCACTCCTGGGTGGAGGGAAGGAAGGCAGCTGTGAGGTGGAGTCTTCCCTGCTCGCCCATCGCTACTTCCTTCCCAGTGGAGGAGGTCTATTAACTCTCAGCAGTCACTCTTTTGTAATTAGATGATTGGAAAAGCAAAGGGATCATGGTGACTACTGGCTGGTATCTGGCTCAGTTGGCAAGGACAGTTTGGATGAACATACCGTGTGAAGAAGCAGTCTTGTATCTTATGCCCCAGGGGTCTCAGAACAAATCTTCAAACAACGAAAGACAATAAAAGAGAAATACTATTTGTAAAGTGGACTAACAGTACAGCAGAAGAGATGTGAGACCAGGTTCCAAAGCTAGACCGCCTAGGTTTTTGCTTTTGTTATTTATTTATTTGGCGGTGCTGGGTCTTAGTTGTGGTATGCAGGGTCTGGGGCCCCTGCACTGGGAGCACAGTCTTAGCCACTGGACCTTCAGGGAAGTCCCAGACGAGCTGGGTTTACAGTCTACCTCTGCCCTTGCCAGTTGTGGAACCCTCTGTAAGTTGCTTGACTTTTCTGTGACTCAGTTTCTTCATCTTTAACATGGTGATTATTAGAGTCCTTTCCTCATGGATTGTTGTCAAGGTTCCATGAGTTAATATATGTGAAGAATTAGAACAGTATCCCACACTGTTAAGTACTACATGAGTCTTTATTGCTGTTAGGGATGATTACAAAATTAACCAGTGCAAATGTGAGTGCCTAAGTTAAGTTTAAATTACATTCATTCAAAAATGTCATTTATATAGGCTACTTCTTTTCCCACCTTGAATTTTGATGCTGGTATATATAGGTTTGAAAAGCTGAAAACAGTGCACAGTGATCAGAGTGTAAATTCCAGGAGATGAAATAGAGCGGAACCACCGCACTTAACAGTTTTCACACCAAACCTAAAATGAATCCAGGTTTGCCTTAAATTGGCACCTTTGTTTTATTTTATTTGGTTTGAAAGAATCAGGTGGTCCCTCCCTAAAACATTGTATGGTGTTTTATATTTCCAGATATCAGATGAAGTGTCAATGTTTGAATGGAGACCAGGCCAGATGATTTTGTTATAAAAAATAGATGATTTGCAAAATGCAAGAGCCTCTGAAAAAGAGGACTAAATCTTGCCAAATCTAATACTATAAGGACACAATGATGTTATCTACCTTTGTTTGGCTTTTCTTTTTCCCTTTTCTTTCTTTTCTTTTCTTCCCCTGCGCACTAATTTAGGTGAGGGAAATGGCAACCCCCTCCAGTATTCTTGCTTGGAGAATCCCATGGACAGAGGAGCCTGGCATGCCATGGTCCATAGGGTCGTAGAGAGTTGGACAGGACTGAAGTGACTAAGCACACATGCACACTCATTTAAGAAAGCAACTTGAAAAACAGAGTGAGACTGGAATTTAGACTACATTTAATTTCTTTGCATGTATAATTTCCCTTACATCCAGATAAATTTTTACATGGATATGCATAGGTATTTCAAACTCACAGACTCTGTTAAAACTTATATTCTCTTTTAAAATGCTATCATTTATAGAACTTCTCTAGTTCCACGAAGAGCGTTGTCACTCAGCCAGTTTTCCGTCTTGCTACCTTTGAGCCAGCATTTTGATCATGGCTTCTTGTTAAATCTACATCTGGTATAACTGTGAAGACTACCTTTTTCTTTCTCAGGGCTAACCTCGTCTCTTACCCATCTCTGTCCTACAGGTTTTGCTCTGCCATGTTGGGTAGTCTAGGTACTTTCGTGGTTTGAGGCCTCAAATCTAAAAATTTGCAACAGGTTGTTTTAACATACTGTTTTTGTTACTTCACAGAATCTCAGTTTAATTACAGAATTCAGCTTCTCTCTCTAGCCATCCTGGATATCTGAGCTTGTATTTGTCTCCTAAGTATTGTGTGTCCTAGAACATGATAGGTGTTCCATGAATGTTTATTAAATGAATGAATAAGCTGCCCAAAGAGTGTCATTTGCTCATGTGCTGAAATGATTTCACATAAGGTGCTGTCAACTATGAAGTAGTTCTGAGAGGCAAAATGTAAGCATAATTTATTTGAATTGATGGCTTGGAGGGATTCTAGTTTCAGACACATATGCATTTTGATAGGTAATCTAAAGATTTGAAGAGAAGTGTTAGTGAAGACCAAGTTTATTTAACAATCACAGATGAGATCACGCATGTGTGCTCAGTCACTTCAGTCATGTCTGACTCTTTGTAACCCTATGGTCTGTAGCCCACCAGGTTCCTCTGTCCATGAGATTTTCCAGGCAAGAATACTGGAGTGGGTTGTGCCCTCCTCCAGGGGATCTGCCTGGCCCAGGGATTGAACCTGTGTCTCCTGCATTGCCGGCAAATGCTTTACCGCAGAGCTCCAAATGAGATCTACAAACAGCTATTTTTTTAATGTGACAGAAAAAAAAAAATTAGCCTCCATGTGCAAGCAAAATCTATGGCAGAAATTGGCTGGTATCCACCTGGAATTTGTTCTCCACCTCCACTGTTGTTGAGTCGTTGCTGGGAAGCAGCTACCTAGCTAGCCATCCAGGTGTTGGTGGGACTGTGTCCTTGTTCCCGCCAGTGGATAGCAGGGAAGGTGAGTTACTTCACTTCTGGACTAAGGAGGTTGGAAGTGGTGTGCCTTCTTTATTCTCTTTCCCCTGTCCACCAGCTGTCATCTGAAGATGGTAAGACTTCAGCAAGTGACAGAGAGACAAGCTGGAAAGAGCCTGTCCTCGTGCACTGTTGCTGTGGTCCTAAGGATTCACGTTTGTTATGTGGAGTCGGGGTGTTGGATGATGAGCCCTGATTCAACAAGACAACAAGGGAACTGAAGGAGAGAAGCTTGTCACTCAGAGCTCCTGGAAGCACTGTCAATACGTGGTATGCCTCAAGGACCTCGTGGAGAGGCCAAAAGGGCTCAGGCAGAGACAGTAGGATTGAATTGGGGGCACGTGATTTTATTAGGGTCTACAGGTAGAGTACTTTGGGATTCCAGGGCTGGGACCAGGTTCGACAGTTCAGACCAGCAAAGAGCGGGTGAGACTGCTTGTCCCAGAGTGGCTGGGGAGCATGTCGGGAACTGACATCTCCTTGTGGCTCTGTGGGCTGCTGTCTCAGGCATGGGCTGCAGGGAGGGGCTGGTGTCAGCTTAAGGCTCCTGCAGGCAGGCTGCTTAGCCACACAAAACATGTGCCAAGCCTGCGATGTTATGCAGTCATCAAACGGAGGGAAGCTAATTTCAAACCACGAATGTGCACAATGCACTCTTACATGAACACAAAACAGACTTTTGTTAGGTTAGGCCATCAGAATTGTAAGGTATATTTGTTATAATAATGCTGGTTTTTGTGTGTATTAAATGTGCTAGAATTTCTCTAGTACACTAATTCCCACATGTTCGTATATTGACTCTATAACAATATTGCCTGTCCCTTCACAGGATGGCAATATGTCTCATTTTTGTACCTTCCATAATACTTAGCATAGAGCTGATCACATACTTTTCGATTCATAAGTATGTATGTTTATAAAATTGTGGACATTAGATAAGATGATTGAATGTTGATTTGAGGGAAACCATCTTCTATGAAGGGGTTACCTGGTGGCAAGGAATCTGCCTGCAATGCAGGAGACGTGGGTTCGATCCTTGGGTCGGGAAGATCCCCTGGAGTAGGGCCTGGCAACCCACTTCAGTGTTCTTACCTGGAGAATCCCATGGACAGAGGAGCCTGGAGGGCCACCATCCACTGGGTCACAAAGAGTCAGACATGACTAAAGCGACTGTGCATGCATGCACATCTTCTATGAAATATCTCTTGCTATCTGCTTAATACATAGAATGGTCATTTGAATTGGTAAAGTCTTCAAACCTAGTTGCTAGGGTTTTTTTTTTTTTTTTTTTAATATAACTTGGATTTTTTTTGAGGAATTTTCAGCCCAAGTTCGACTTTACAAAGCACCTCCTGACAATGTTACCTCATATCCCACAAGGTAGAAATAATTAACCCCTCTTTTAAACTTGTAAAGACATCTTTATAAGTAACTACAACCTCGTGTTGCTCTTAGTTGCTTGTGTATCTGTCTGTCTCTAATCTACAATAAGGTCTTTGAAATCAGGCACCATGTCATATGCGTCTTTTTATTTCAATAGGCTAGAAATTCACCAATGACAAGACTTGCTCTGTGGTACTTACTGCCATACACTTACTAGTGAGAAAGGAATAGACATTTCAGTTCTTAGCTTTCTGTGTTACTTTTTTCCCCTAAACTAACATGAGTGAAGAAAATTGTGGTTTTTTTAATCAAAAGCAAAAATATCTGAAATGAGATCAAGATAGTAAAATAAAAAAATTTAAAATACATTGTCTTGTCCATATGCAAATCTGAAAATGTGAGAACATTTTAAAATAAGCTGAGTGTTGAAGAACTGATGCTTTTGAACTGTAGTGTTGGAGAGACTCTTGAGAGTCCCTTGGACTGCAAGGAGATCAAGTTAAGTCAGTCCTAAAGGAAATCAGTCCTGAATATTCACTGGAAGGACTGATGCTAAAGCTGAAGCTCCAATACTTTGGCCACCTGATGAGAAGAACTGACTCATTGGAAAAGACCCTGATGCTGGGAAAGATTGAAAGTGGGAAGAGAAGGGTATGACAGAGGATGAGATGATTGAATGGCATCCCCAACTCGATGGACATGAGTTTGAGCAAACTCCAGGAGTTGGTGATGGACAGGGAGGCCTGGCATGCTGCAGTCCATGGGATCTCAAAGAGTCGGACATGACTGAAAGACTGAACTAACTGATTGACTATTTCTAGAGACGAACTCATAAATGAGAGAAGATGAGCCAGACAATCACATATTTAAAAACCTGGTACAACACTGTTTGTTAACTCTCAGCATTTTAATTTATTGTCTCTTTTAGTATTTTTTAGAGAGACAGAATGATAAAATAGAGCTTGACTAGATTGTGAGTCTTGATTCTACAGTGGACTGGTTATATATTATTGGGAAAAATTAGTCATTTAATCTTTCTGGGTATGAATCAACTTTTTATCTTTGAAATGGGATTGTTACCTCATACATTCTAATTTTATGGTCTCAAGATGCATTTTGAGTGTAGGATGATTAAAAAATATGATGATCAACTTTAAATGTTTTGTCTAGTATTTATTCTACCCAAATATATTATTTTCAAAAGTTTGTATTTTAAATATATGCAATCACTTTAATCTCATGGCTTACTTTCCTTCTTATTTTTCAATTGCTAACCATTTAAATAATATAATTTTTAAATTATTTTGATTGATTAAAAATACATTAAGATATAAATCACTTAGAGTTCTCTCATCCAAAGAAAGAAAACACTGTGCATATTTTGTTATACATCCTTTTTATTGTACATATTTTAAAAATTGTAACTGTGTGATTGAAGGCAGGAGGAGAGGGGATGACAGAGGATGAGATAGTTGGATGGCATCATCGATTTAATGGGCATGAGTTTGAGCAAGCTCCGGGAGTTGGTGATGGACAGGCTGGCCTGGTGTGCTGCAGTCCATGGGGTCACAAAGAGTCGGACATGACTGAGCAACTGAACTGAACTGACTGAACTGTGTTCTAGTTAAACATTTTATTTCTTTTTCTTCTTTCTTTTTTGATTATAATATTATCTTTAAAGCATTTTCACTACTCACTGATTTGATTTTCTTTCTTTCTTTCTTTTTTTTTTTGGTATGGAAGATCCAGAATTTATTTAACCATTTTCCTGAATTTACTGTTTAGTTAATTAGCTATTTTCACTTTTTAAAAAAGCCATTTTAAATAGCTTTCATTTATAAAATCTGGTTTATAAAAGCTGGTCATGACTCTACCAGAAAATTACTAGAGCTAATCAGCAAATATAGTAAAGTTGCAGGATATAAAATTAACACACAGAAATCCCTTGCATTCCTATACACTAATAATGAGAAAACAGAAAGAGAAATTAAGGAAATAATACCATTCACCATTGCAACAAAAAGAATAAAATACTTAGGAGTATATCTACCTAAAGAAACAAAAGACCTATACATAGAAAACTATAAAACATTGATGAAAGAAATCAAAGAGGACACAAACAGATGGAGCAATATACTGTGTTCATGGATTGGAAGAATCAATATTGTCAAAATGGCTATACTACCCAAAGCAATCTATAGATTCAATGCAATCCCTATCAGGCTACCAACGGTATTTTTCACAGAACTAGAACAAATAATTTCACAACTTGTATGGAAATACAAAAAACCTCGAGTAGCCAAAGTAATCTTGAGAAAGAAGAAGGGAACTGGAGGAATCAACCTGCCTGACTTCAGACTATACTACAAAGCCACCTTCATCAAGACAGTATGGTACTGGCACAAAGACTGAAATATAGATCAATGGAACAAAATAGAAAGCCTAGAGATAAATCCACGAACCTATGGACACCTTATCTTTGACAAAGGAGGCAAGGATATACAATGGAGAAAAGACAACCTCTTTAACAAGTGGTGCTGGGAAAACTGGTCAACCACTTGTAAAAGAATGAAACTAGAACACTTGCTAACACCATACACAAAAATAAACTCAAAATGGATTAAAGATCTAGATGTAAGACCAGAAACTATAAAACTCCTAGAGGAGAACATAGGCAAAACACTCTCTGACATAAATCACAGCAGGATCCTCTATGACCCACCTCCCAGAATATTGGAAATAAAAGCAAAAATAAACAAATGGGACCTAATGAAACTTAAAAGCTTTTGCACTACAAAGGAAACTATAAGCAAGATGAAAAGACAGCCCTCAGATTGGGAGAAAATAATAGCAAATGAAGCAACAGACAAAGGATTAATCTCAAAAATATACAAGCAACTCCTGAAGCTCAATTCCAGAAAAATAAATGACCCAATCAAAAAATGGGCCAAAGATCTAAACAGACATTTCTCCAAAGAAGACATACAGATGGCTAACAAACACATGAAAAGATGCTCAACATCACTCATCATCAGAGAAATGCAAATCAGAACCACAATGAGGTACCATTACACGCCAGTCAGGATGGCTGCTATCCAAAAGTCTACAAGCAATAAATGCTGGAGAGGGTGTGGAGAAAAGGGAACCCTCTTACACTGTTGGTGGGAATGCAAACTAGTACAGCCGCTATGGAAAACAGTGTGGAAATTTCTTAAAAAAACTGGAAATAGAACTGCCATATGACCCAGCAATCCCACTTCTGGGCATACACACCGAGGAAACCAGATCTGAAAGAGACATATGCACCCCGATGTTCATCGCAGCACTGTTTATAATAGCCAGGACATGGAAGCAACCTAGATGCCCATCAGCAGACAAATGGATAAGGAAGCTGTGGTACATATACACCATGGAATATTACTCAGCCATTAAAAAGAATTCATGTGAATCAGTTCTAATGAGATGGATGAAACTGGAGCCCATTATACAGAGTGAAGTAAGCCAGAAAGATAAAGACCATTACAGTATACTAACACATATATATGGAATTTAGAAAGATGGTAATGATAACCCTATATGCAAAACAGAAAAAGAGACACAGATGTACAGAACAGACTTTTGAGCTCTGTGGGAGAAGGTGAGGGTGGGATGTTTTGAGAGAACAGCATCAAAACGTGTATATTATCTATGGCGAAACAGATCACCAGCCCAGGTTGGGTGCATGAGATAAGTGCTCGAGCCTGGTGCACTGGGAAGACCCAGAGGGATCAGGTAGAAAGGGATGTGGGAGGGGGTATCGGGATAGGGAATACATGTAAATCCATGGCTGATTCATGTCAATGTATGACAAAAACCACTACAATATTGTAAAGTAATTAGCCCCCAACTAATAAAAATAAATGAAAAAAAAAAAGCTGGTCATGAAGTATAGTAAAGTGTACAAAAAATAGAAAAGACTAAAATTTCTATATTCTTAAATTAATTTTCTATGCATGAGAAGTAAGCCATCTGTTAACTTACAGTTTGCTTTTAACTAAGAATTCCTTAATTACTACCAAAGGAAAATAAACTAGAAAAATCAAATAGCATGAGAGTAACTTTTATGGATTAGGAAGTGTTTTGAGAAACCCTAAATAAGTGGCATGGTTTATGTTCTACCTTTTTTTTTTTTATGTTCTACCTTTTAAGAAATTATTAATCCAAGATGACCTGAGTCAAACTTATTATACAAATCACAATAAACCCATTTATGTAATTTTCTCTCAATAGTATTTAGTCATTGTATTTAATCACTATTATCTTTATATTTCTTTATAATGATGGATAATGGATGGATAGAATCACTTGTAAAAAATTCCTTGTGTTCACAGTATTTTTTGCGGTTGAGGATTTCATTATCTGTGTTAAACTAATACACATTTCCAAAAATTGTTCTGAAAAAAAATTGCACATCTTGATTAAAAAGTTATTACTACCATGTTATTTAAAGAGGCTGAACACTCCAGGGAACTAGGGGTGTGGTGTGATGGAAAGGCACAGTTCCAGAACTTAGAAAAACTTGTTATCTTGGCTTTGTAACTATTTAGCTATTTGATTATGAGTGAGCAGACCTCCTTGTGCTTCCACATTGAGTACATTAAAGGATTTGAAAGCCTAATAGCTCAATTCCCTTTCATCTCTGAAATTTTTGTAAATCTCTTATTCACCTTCTCTAAGATGAGAAAACAGTTTGTATCAGAAAAATTTGATTCTGATGTCTGATACACTGATGGCAGAAATGGCTCCAGTTCGCTCCCTCTCCCCGATTCGTACCCATTGCCATATGGTGTTGAATTTCTTCCCATTTAGAGGTAGAATCTATTTCCCTGCTCCCAGAATCTGAGTTGGCCTTTGAGTTGCTCTGGCTGGCAGAATGTGCTGAAGTGAAGCTGAGTCCAGTTCTGAGCCAGGCCTCAGTAGGCTTGGTGAGCTCTCACCTGCCCTTACTAAGCCTTCCCACTGCCTTGAGAATGAGCCTGTTGGAGGATGAGACGTCGTGTCGAGCAGTGCTGAGTCAGCCCAGCTGTCATAGCCAAAACTTTAACCCAGGCCAAACAGATCGTACCTGACTATAGGAGCATGAGTGAGTCTAGCTGAGACCAGAAGAACCATTCAATCACCAGCAGAATCCAGAACTAAAAAATTACTTATTATTTAAACCCTTTGAGCTATATAGTTTTTTGTTATGCAGCAAACAAATACCTCATTTCCTTGTGGCAAATAGATACTTGATATGTATACTTAACGTGTGCATGTGCTCAGTCAGGTCCAACTCTTTGTGATCCCGTGGATGGTAGCCTGCCAGACTCTTCTGTCCATTGAATTCTTCAGGCAAGGATACTGGAGTGCATTGCCGTTTCCTACTACAGAGGATCTTCCTGACTCGGGGATTGAATCTGCATCTCTTATGTCTCCTGCATCGGCAGGTGGGTTCTTTACCACTGGCACCACCTGGGAAGCCCCTGATACACAATCCTTTAGAGCATTGTACGTATCTTCTTTGACCCTTATTCTTGAGAATTCAGTTAGGGGTGTTACTGTCTTCTACCAGTTGAGTAGCTCACCTGAAGGCATTTGGTCCTGTCCGCACTAGACATGCCATGCATTTATGACCGAAGTCATCATTTCTCCCCCTTTGTGTCAGCACCAGATTGGCTCCTTATGTGTTTTCCATTTTGGTAGATACAGCATGACAATTCTTCCAAGTTGACAACCAGAAATAATCTTGGAGACATGCTTAACGCTCTTTGTCTTCTCCACTGCCCCTGCCCCTTTTATTGCTGCTGTCTTAGTTTCATCCTTAGCCTTGCTTTGGAAATGTAGCATTAAGTTTCTAACTGAGCTCACTTAATATCTAAACTCTCTTGTAAGTGAAGTCTAGAAACTCTAAAATACAAGAACTCATGCTAAACTTTCCATAGAGAAAAAAAGAAGTATTATTGTTGGACATGTAATTGAACTATCAAAAGTATACAAAATCAGCTGTGTACAAAATGAACCTAAGCCAACAGTTTTGATGAATCTGCCAAAAAAACATTTAAAATCTCAGCAATATAGAAAACAAACAAACAAACAAACCAATTGTTACCGTATCTAAAAAATTTCTTTGCTAAAATACAGTTTCTTTGGGGAAACTTAAATACTTGCTGGGAAATATTAATGAAGGAATTCAATGATTGTGGCACTGAAATCACTTACTAAAATGCTGTCTTTTTTAATGAAAGTTTCTGTTCATCTGCCCATTGCCTGGCACAGAGAAACACTGAGCAAATATTTGTTGTTGTTGTTTTTCTTCATTTTAATTATCAGTGCTGTGTTTCTGAATTTCACAAGTGTGGTGGGTGGGATTTCGCATTGTTGCATTGAGTTCTATACTTAGGTTCCGTAAATATTTTCAC
Organism: Cervus elaphus; assembly: GCF_910594005.1. Taxonomy (NCBI): domain Eukaryota; kingdom Metazoa; phylum Chordata; class Mammalia; order Artiodactyla; family Cervidae; genus Cervus; species Cervus elaphus. The sequence continues at coordinate 2,744,523 of NC_057817.1, read as the reverse complement.
ATACTGATGTGTGTAATCAGGTCAGAAGATATTTAAACTGACATATGGTTTTTCTGCAATCAGAACAAGAAACAGTCACTTTATTTTGTGGCTTTCTGAAAAGTATACTTCTGTGTGTGAACATCAGCCTTTGTTTTCAAAGACTGGAATGGCTACAAAATGAAAGAGGGTCTGTGGTTGTTAAGACAGATGTTGGGCTTACAGTAAGAGTAAATAGGATTTTGTTGCTGGCACCTAATTTTTGGTGAAGATCAAAAGGGTGAAAAGAAAATCTGCTCACTGCTGAGAAAAGGAATCTGGGGCTTTTTGAATCATAGAAGTGTGTACCAGATACTGCAGTCCTGCTGGGAGAGAGTCTTCTGGTGCAAGGGTTCCCAAGTCTGAAATGCTGTGAGGACGATCTGAAGACTGTCTCAATCAAAACTAACAAAACCTTCAGCCCGACCCTTTAGTGGGGCCAGCCATCTGCGCGCTCTAAAGACTGACTGGATGATTTCATGATTTTGGTAACCAGGCATATCTGGGCTCTAGTAGAGGATAAGTAAGATACTGTAGATACATCTTTTTCTTTTTTTAGGGCAGTACTAATTTTCTGAAACCTCTAGATACAATTTGTTTTTGGAGAAAAGAAAGGCATTATAGTAAGACTTTTTTGAAAAGATAGATCAGAAAAAGAAAGGGAGGACTTCCCTGGCAGTCCAGTGGTTAAGACTCTGGGCTTCCAGTGCCGGGGGCATGGGTTTGATCCCTGGTCAGGGAACTAAGATCTTGCATGCCACATGGTATGACCAAAAAAAAAAAAAAGGAAGTCAGGTATATAGGTATATATTTTTCTGCCTCTGAATATTGAGATTTTGTTGTTGTTGTTGTTGAGAAATATAGTAGCCTCCGTTTGTGGAGTCTAAAAATGTTGACTTCATAGAAACAGTAGAATAGTGGCTGCCAGGAGTTTGGGGGGTAGAGGAAATAGGGATATGTTGGTCAAGGGTACAAATTTCCACTTATAAAATGAGTAAGTTAGGGTTACCTAAGTTCCTTCTCTTGGAGAAGAGTGGGGGGAGAGGGATAGGTTGGGAGTTTGGGATTCACATGTACACACTGTTATATTTAAAATAAAATGCCTTTCCATGGGGGAAAAATGAATAAGTTCTGTGACTCTAATGTACAGCATGGTTTCTCTAGGTAATAATGATGTAATGTATACATGACTTTTGCTGAGAGTAGCTTTTAAGGGGCCTCACCACAAACAAAAACAGGGCTACTATGGGAGGTGACAGACATGTTACTGAGCTTGATTTTGTTGTTGTTTAGTTGCTGAGTTGTATCTGACTCTTTGTAATCCCATGGACTGTAGCCGACCAGACTCCTCTGTCCATGGAATTCTCCAGACAAGAATACTAGAGTGGGTTCCCATTCTCTTCTCCAGGGGATCTTCCCAACCCAGGGATTGAATCCATGTCTCCTGCACTGGCAGGCAGATGCTTTAACACTGAGCCACCAAGGAAGCCCAATGAACTTGATAGTGGTAGTCATTTCACAATTTATATGTGTATCGAATTATCAAGTTGTAGACCTTAAGTATAGGCAATTTTTATTTGTCAATCCTACCTCAGTGGAACAGGAAGAAAGTCATTTTAAAAAAGCTAAGCTGGAGACGGGCGCGGAGACGCTTCTGGAAGTAACATCGCGATGGCTGCCCAAGGAGAACCCCAAGTTCAGTTCAAACTTGTTTTGGTTGGTGATGGTGGTACTGGAAAAACTACATTCGTGAAGCGTCATCTGACTGGTGAATTTGAGAAGAAGTATGTAGCTACCTTGGGTGTTGAGGTCCATCCTCTTGTGTTCCATACCAACAGAGGACCTATTAAGTTCAATGTATGGGATACAGCTGGTCAGGAGAAATTTGGTGGACTGAGAGATGGCTATTATATACAAGCTCAGTGTGCCATTATAATGTTTGACGTAACATCAAGAGTTACTTACAAGAATGTGCCTAACTGGCATAGAGATCTGGTACGAGTGTGTGAGAACATCCCAATTGTGTTGTGTGGCAACCAAGTGGATATTAAGGACAGAAAGGTTAAGGCAAAGTCAATTGTCTTCCACCGAAAGAAGAATCTTCAGTACTATGACATTTCTGCCAAAAGTAACTACAACTTTGAAAAGCCCTTCCTCTGGCTTGCTAGAAAATTGATTGGAGACCCTAACTTGGAGTTTGTCGCCATGCCTGCTCTTGCCCCGCCAGAGGTGGTCATGGACCCAGCCTTGGCAGCACAGTACGAGCACGATTTAGAGGTTGCTCAGACAACTGCTCTCCCGCATGAAGATGATGACCTGTGAGAAAGTGAAGCTGGGGCCCAGCGTCAGAAGTCTAGTTTTATAGGCAACTGTCCTGTGATGTCAGTGGTGCAGCGTGTTTGCCACTTTATTATATAGCTAAGCAGAACATGTGCTTAATCTTTGGATGCTGAAGGAGATGGATGGGCTTTGGAGTGAATGTGGCAGTTTAAAAAAAAAAATACCTTCATTTTTTGGACCTGCATATTTAGGTGTTTTGGAACACAGTTGTTTCCTCCTTGAGTTTCAAATATAAGACTGCTATAGTCACATGACAATATTGAGAGGTGGAATCTTGTTTGTTACTGTCATTCCCATTCCTTTTCGTTTAGAATCAGAATAAAGTTGTATTTCAAATAAAAAAAAAAAAAAAAGCTAAGCTGAATAAAGAAACTACACAGGTCTCTTCTTATGATGAATTTCTGTTATAAATCTTTAATACCAGCATTTCTCTTTTTAACCAGATGGGCAAATTATTTATTTTGGGTGATTATAATTCTAATTTCCTTTATTTTGCCCCCTGAGCATCTTATGATAAGGATATTGTGTAAATGCCTTTAAAAATAGGGTGCTTATCATTTCATAAGGCTTATTTGTAATGTCACTTTGTTTATTTTGTACTGAAAGTTAAAAACTCTTTTTATAGCCAGTAAGTTATCAGCTGTGACAGTTGACTGCAAAAAGGGAGAATTTCTGAAAGAGAGGGAAGATATGAAGCCTTTCTGGGAAAAGTTGGTCTGAAAGCAAGTTCTAAAAAACTGAATAATTTCTCTAGGGACAGAGGGTTGAATTTTATTAGAAATTGGCTACCTTCATTAAAAAAATCAACTGCCAAAGTTTTAGCTAAAACCACTGAAGACTGTCAATAATCAGTTAGGTGGCAGCCTACCTCACTTTGGAGAAGGAAATGGAAACCCACTCCAGTGCTCTTGCCTGGAGAATCCCAGGGATGGGGAAGCCTGGTGGGCTGCCGTCTATGGGGTCACATAGAGTCAGACATGACTGAAGCAACTTAGCGGCAGCAGCAGCAGCAGCTACCTGACTTGATGAAGCTGAAAAATTAAAACAATGTGTGAGTGGGAACACACAGAAAAGAAGCAGCTCTTCAACATGTCTGTTTCTACTTGGAGCACTTTTTAAAGGAGCAAATATATGTAGGGCCACAGCCCAAGTTTAATGCATCTTTTAATGGTGCTTTGAACCAAGAATAAATTCCCAAAAGATCATCCAGTGGATAAATCAAGAATAAAAGACAGGGAGGGGGGATCGGGATGGGGAATAAGTGTAAATCTATGGCTGATTCATATCAATGTATGACAAAACCCACTGAAATGTTGTGAAGTAATTAGCCTCCAACTAATAAAAAAATTTAAAAAAAAAAAAAAAAAAAAAAAAAAAGAATAAAAGACAGAGATTAATCTTGGGTGTGAAATAAAATTGAGTTTCAATTATTCAGCAGTTGTTTCTCTACTGGCAAGTTACTTTGTTTTCCACACTGCTAGGTGTGATTCATTTTGTTATTACAATTGATCTAGGATCCTTTCTTGGTTCTTGAAATCTATTTTTATTCATATAGGTTAACAGATTTGAATACCCATTGTGTGCCGGGTGCTGGGGACACATGAAAAGGTAGTTTCCTGACCTCATCAACCTTTGGTTTAGATCAGGATCATTAGACTATGGCTACATCTGGCCTGTCACCTATTTTGGTAAATAGTGGCTCAGCTGGTAAAGAATCTGCCTGTAATGCGGGAGACTTGGGTTTGACCCCTGGGTTAAGAAGATCCCCTAGAGAGGGGAAAGGCTACCCACTCCAGTCTTCTGACCTGGAGAATGGACTATATAGTCCATGGGGTCGCAAAGAGTCAGACACGACTGAGCAACTTCCACTCACTCACTGAGATGCAGACATTCATTTTTACATATCGATCAGGGCTACTTTCATATTACAATGACAGGGTGAGTGGTGATGACAGATGGGTACTGCATGGTCTTTTGCTAAAATACTTAATATCTGAAAATGTTTGCTGACCCAGGACTAGGTTCTCTCTAAAGCAGTAAATTCAGAGTGGAGAAAGTAAAGACAAGACACAAAAACACCAGGGCTATATGTTTTTTAAAAATCACTGTGTCATATATATAGTATATATAGGTACTAAAAAGTTTTTAACTGGTTAAGAAATATTTTTTGCTGGCCAGCTCAAGTAGTTACAACAGCATGTTAACAAGCCCGAGACCATATTCTTGATTCTCATATGGGACAGTTATCTTCCCTCTAGTTACTAGCATCCAGACTATGAACATGGAACTGTGTTAGACTATGGTTACAAAGTATAGTGAACTGTGCTGTGCATTAACAGTGCCAGTTATCAAGGTGACAGGCTGAAAGCGTGTGACTTAATCAGTACAAAATTTCCAACATGGCAGAACAAATAAAGCATATCCCTTTCTGATGATGTGCTTATAGTGTCTTTGTGGGTTAAACTTAGAAGTGTTGAGGAAGAATAATGGCAGATAAAGAGATGGGAATACCAGACCAGCTGAACTGCCTCTTGAGAAACCTGTATGCAGGTCAGGAAGCAACAGTTAGAACTGGACATGGAGCAACAGATTGGTTCCAAATACGGAAAGGAGTACGTCAAGCCTGTATATTGTCACCCTGCTTATTTAACTTATATGCAGAGTATATCATGAGAAACGCTGGGCTGGAGGAAGCACAAGCTGGAATCAAGATTACCGGGAGAAATATCAATAACCTCAGATATGCAGATAACACCACCCTTATGGCAGAAAGTGAAGAGGAACTAAAAAGCCTCTTGATGAAAGTGAAAGAGGAGAGTGAAAAAGTTGGCTTAAAGCTCAACATTCAGAAAACTAAGATCATGGCATCTTGTCCCATCACTTCATGGCAAATAGATGGAGAAACAGTGGAAACAGTGACTGACTTTATTTTGGGGGGCTCCAAAATCACTGCAGATGGTGATTGCAGCCATGAAATTAAGAGATGCTTACACCTTGGAAGGAGAGTTATGACCAACCTAGATAGCATATTGAAAAGCAGAGACATTACTTTGCCAACAAAGGTCCATTTAGTCAAGGCTATGGTTTTTCCAGTGGTCATGTATGGATGTGATAGTTGGACTGTGAAGAAAGCTGAGTGCCAAAAAATTGATGCTTTTGAACTGTGGTGTTGGAGAAGACTCTTGAGAGTCCCTTGGACTGCAAGGAGATCCAACCAGTCCATCCTGAAGGAGATCAGTCCTGGGTGTTCACTGGAAGGACTGATGCTGAAGCTGAAACTCCAGTACTTTGGCCACCTCATGCGAAGAGCTGACTCATTGGAAAAGACCCTGATGCTGGGAGGGATTGGGGGCAGGAGGAGAAGGGGACGACAGAGAATGAGATGGCTGGATGGCATCACCGACTCGATGGACATGAGTTTGAGTAAACTCCGGGAGTTGGTGATGGACAGGGAGGCCTGATGTGCTGCAGTCCATGGGGTCGCAAACAGTCAGACATGACTGAGTGACTGAACTGAACTGAATAGCAGATAGAAAAGAGACTGCAACCAGAAATTCAGCACCTCTAAAATAGCCTTTCTGCTCAGTGGGGAGTGACTAATATCTCAGCCAGATCACTATCTCCTTGGAAGATATTTTAATTGGGAAAAATCAAGGTTCCCATCTTGTAAGACAAAATTAAGGGACAGTGCCACCACCCTGTCACTAAACTGCCTGGTACTGCCCCTGTAACTTTGAACCACAAGGAGAAAGCCTGCTATTAATTTGGGGCTGTAAAGTAGAAGGGTCCCTAGGGAGGTTGTGGTCCTTACTGAATTTCTGGTCTGCGTAGGATGGTGAATCCATCACTACTTCTGTGCTGCTAAGACTGCATCTGTGGAAGCCTGCCAACCCTGCAAGGGTATAGAGGATGCATCTAGCTTTTTACTACAGTGCCCTACTAGAGAGGAACACTGGGCTTCTTCCAACTCTGGGAAACTGGTGCTAAAGATATTCCTGACTTCCTTATGTGACACATAGAGAAGCTAAGTTTACTGCATACGTGAAATGACTAACAATTGATTTTAAAGTGGCTTGGACAAATGACCTCAATGCAATGCTTTGGCTTGGGAGAGAAAGTGAGAACATGAACAACTCAATTTCATCAAATCATCAAGGAATGCAAGATCTCATTTTCTTCAATTAAGTTAGTTTCACTTGTTCATAATTTGACTTACGATATCAAACTTGATGAAATATATCAATTGGTTTTTAGTAAATAAGGATGACTAATTCAAACAAATGGCTTCACTTGATCTGGGAAAAATCTAGTCAATACTTAGGAAAAGGCCTAGAAAGAGAAACAACATCCTACCAGATTAAAGTTATTTAAAAAGATCAAGCCTGGTGAATTGGGCAGACTATCTGGTTTCAGGAACCTGGCCTTTAATCTTGGCACAGAGAGAACTCATTGCTGTCATTTCAAGTTGGCTTCCTGCCTTTGCCTTGTCTTGAGAGGTTGTTTGGTTGTGTTTTTAACAAAAATCAAATATCCTGACTGATGAAATGTTTAACCTTCTCCATTTTCTTTTTCTACTTACAAAAGGATCTGGAATTTTGGGAAATTCAGTTCAGTGCAGTTCAGTCGCTTAGTCGTGTCTGACTCTTTGCGACCCCATGGACTGCAGCACACCAGGCCTCCCTGTCCATCACTAACTCCCAGAGTTTACTCAAACTCATGTCTATTGAGTTGGTGATGCCATCCAGCCATCTCATCCTCTGTCGGCCCCTTCTCCTTCTGCCCCCAATCCCTCCCAGCATCAGGGTCTTTTCCAGTGAGTCAACTCTTCACATGAGGTGGCCAAAGTGTTGGAGTTTCAGCTTCAGCATCAGTCCTTCCAGTGAACACCCAGGACTGATCTCCTTCAGGATGGACTGGTTGGATCTCCTTGCAGTCCAAGGGACTCTCAAGAGTCTTCTCCAACACCACAGTTCAAAAGCATCAATTCTTTGGTGCTCAGCTTTCTTCACAGTCCAACTATCACATCCATACATGACCACTGGAAAAACCATAGCCTTGACTAAATGGACCTTTGTTGGCAAAGTAATGTCTCTGCTTTTCAATATGCTATCTAGGTTGGTCATAACTCTCCTTCCAAGGAGTAAGCGTCTCAATTTCATGGCTGCAATCACCATCTGCAGTGATTTTGGAGCCCCCCAAAATAAAGTCAGTCACTGTTTCCACTGTTTCTCCATCTATTTGCCATGAAGTGATGGGACAAGATGCCATGATCTTAGTTTTCTGAATGTTGAGCTTTAAGCCAACTTTTTCACTCTCCTCTTTTACTTTCATCAAGAGGCTTTTTAGTTCCTCTTCACTTTCTGCCATCAGGGTGGTGTCATCTGCATATCTGAGGTTATTGATATTTCTCCCAGCAATCTTGATTCCAGTTGGTGCTTCCTCCAGCCCAACATTTCTCATGATGTAATCTGCATATAAGTTAAATAAACAGAGTGACAATATACAGGCTTGATGTACTCCTTTTCCTTTCCAGTCTGTTGTTCCATGTCCAGTTCTAACTGTTGCTTCCTGACCTGCATATAGGTTTCTCAAGAGATGGGTCAGGTGGTCTGGTATTCCCATCTCTTTCAGAATTTTCCAGTTTATTGTGATCCACACAGTCAAAGGCTTTGGCAGTCAATAAAGCAGAAATCGATGTTTTTCTGGACCCCTCTTGCTTTTTTGACATCCAGCAGATGTTGGCAATTTGATCTCTGATTCCTCTGCCTTTTCTAAAGCCAGCTTGAACATCTGGAAGTTCACAGTTCACCTATTGCTGAAGCCTGGCTTGGAGAATTTTGAGCATTACTTTACTAGTGTGTGAGATGAGTGCAATTGTGCGGTAATTTGAGCATTCTTTGGCATTACCTTTCTTTGGGATTGGAATGAAAACTGACCTTTTCCAGTCCTGTGGCCACTGCTGAGTTTTCCAAATTTGCTGACATATTGAGTGCAGCACTTTTACAGCATCATCTTTCAGGATTTGAAATAGCTCAACTGTAATTCCATCACCTCCACTAGCTTTGTTCATAGTGATGCTTTCTAAGGCCCACTTGACTCCACATTCCAGGATGTCTGGCTCTAGGTGAGTGATCACACCATCATGATTATCTGGGTCATGAAGATCTTTTTTGTACAGTTCTTCTGTGTATTCTTGCCACCTCTCCTTAATATCTTCTGCTTCTGTTAGGTCCATAGCATTTCTGTCCTTTATCAAACCCGTCTTTGCCTGAAATGTTCCCTTGGTATCTCTAATTTTCTTGAAGAGATCTCTAGTCTTTCCCATTCTGTTGTTTTCCTCTATTTCTTTGCATTGATCACTGAGGAAGGCTTTCTTATCTCTCCTTGCTATTCTTTGGAACTCTGCATTTACTTGGGAATATCTTTCCTTTTCTCCTTTGCTTTTTGCTTCTCTTCTTTTCACAGCTATTTGTAAGGCCTCCTCAGACAACCATTTTGCCTTTTTGCATTTTTTTTTTTTCCCATGGGGATGGTCTTGATTCCTGTCTCCTGTACAGTGTCATGAGCCTCTGTCCATAGTTTGTCAGACACTCTGTCTATCAGATCTAGTCCCTTAAATCTATTTCTCACTTCCACTGTATAGTCATAAGGGGTTTGATTTAGGTCATACCTGAATGGTCTAGTGGTTTTCCCTAGTTTCTTCAATTTAATTCTGAATTTGGCAATAAGGAGTTCATGATCTGAGTCACAGTCAGCTCCTGGTCTTGTTTTTGCTAACTGTATAGAGCTTCTCCATTTGGCTGCAAGGAATATAATCAATCTGATTTCGGTGTTGACCATCTGGTGATGTCCATGTGTAGAGTCTTCTCTTGTGTTGTTGGAAGAGGGTGTTTGCTATGACCAGTGTGTTCTCTTGGCAAAACTCTATTAGCCTTTGCCCTGCTTCATTCCGTACTCCAAGGTCAAATTTTCCTGTTACTCCAGGTGTTTCTTGACTTCCTACTTTTGCATTCCAGTCCCCTATAATGAAAAGGACGTCTTTTTTGGGTGTTAGTTCTAAAAGGTCTTGTAGGTCTTCATAGAACCGTTCAGCTTCTTCAGCATTACTGGTTGGGGCATAGGCTTGGATTACCGTGATATTGAATGGTTTGCCTTGGAAACGAACAGAAATCATTCTGTCATTTTTGAGATTGTATCGAAGTACTGTATTTCAGACTCTTTTGTTGACCATGATGGCTACTCCATTTCTTCTAAGGGATTCCTGCCCACCGTTGTAGATATAGTGGTCATCTGAGTTAAATTCACCCTTCATAAGTATTAAATATTAATTATTGTATTTCAAAGTCTAAAATAAAATGTGGCAAACATTTCTCTATTCAAACAGTGATAGTGATTGAGGGGGTGTGCCCCTTGCTGGAAATTAGAGTTTATGGGTTTAAATCTCAATGTGTGTGTATGTTCTCAGTCATGTCTGACTCTTTGTGACCTGATGGACTGTAGCCCACCGGGCTCCTCTGTCCATAGGATTTCACAGGCAAGAATACTGGAGTGGGTTGCCATTTCCTCCCCTAGGTGATCTTCCCAACCCAGGGATTGAACCCTGGTCTCCTGCATTGCAGGAAGATTCTTTACCACTGAACCCCCTGGTAAGCCTTAAGTCTCAGTATGGGATTCTACATATTTAATTCAAGGGATCCAGCCTATTTTTCTGGGCAGGAATAATTTCTGTTTCTCTGCAGACCCATATCTCTTGGCTATGATGGGATGCTTTGTCCTGAATGTCAGGGCTGAACAAAGAGGAAGTGGAGAGCCCTCATCTTCCCCAGACAGGAAAGTGCGGCCTAGATGTTCTAACCATTCAATATAGTTTTTACATTATGTCTAGGAACTGGTTAGGAGGCATGATGATAAAGGCCTAGAGAGGCTAGATATGGCTACTGAAATATGTATGTGTATTGTGAGTCAGAATAGGTATATTGTAAAGTCAGAATAGGTATATTGTATAATGGATAGAATCTGGGAAGGTAAATTATTCACTTGTTTGTTAGTCTCTCAGTCGTGTTTGACTCTTTTCAACCCCATGGCCTGTAGCCTGCCAGGCTCCTCTGTCCGTGGGATTTCCCAGGCAAGAGTACTGGAGTGGGTTGCTACGCTCTCTTCTAGGGGATCTTCCTGACCCAGAGATCAAACCAGTGTCTCCTGTGGCTCCTGCATTGCAGGTGGATTCCTTACCACTGAACCACTGGGGAAGACCAATCTCACATGTAGTTGAAGACAGAAAGTGTGCAAATGATCATGCATAATTACAATATTAATCATTCATAACCTCAGAAAATCCCTGCTTCTCTACATTGAACTAACCCATACCCTGCCTCTCACTCTTGTTTTCTTTTGTTCTAGGGAGATAGACTCTGACTTGAAAATTTGCCTGCAGGAGGTTTATTTGGGAATGTTGTCAGGAACTGCATCTGTAAAGAGAGGGGGGAAGCTGGGCTGGGCAGTGGGAGCATTTGATCTGTGATGCATTGCTACCGGAAATCCCAGTGGCTCCCACCTGGCATTCTGAAGCTGGGATGGCACTTTACGAATGACCTGAGCTGAGCCTTTGGAGGCCTTCTCCTCCAGTCACTGAAGGCAGCTGCCTCTGGAACAGCATGCGGCTTTGGGCCATCCTCTGAAGGGGCTCTTCTGTGACCTGCCAGTGGGCACACTGCTCGTGGCTGCAGGAAGTGGGCCTCCTGCAACACCCCACAGCTCATCATACACTTGCATTCTCCACTGTCCCTTCACGGCTTTCTTCTGCTTCCCTTCTTTAGTCTAGGGGATGTAGCATTCATGTTTACTGGGCATCTTTTGTGTGCCTGGTGCTATGGTAGGTAGGCACACATATACGGTTATACATATTATATAAAATGTATAGCATGTATAATTTTATTTAACCCTGTAGGGGGATGAAATTTGCTACATTTCAAAATGTGTGTGTGTCTCCTTAGCCTGAGGATCGTTTTTAAGGGACAGAAGATTCAGGAAATCTTTATTTTTATTTCTTCCTTAGTTGCCTAAAGATAAAGGTACATTCTTGTCATGTCCAACTCTTTGCGACTCTCTGGACCCCTCTGTCTGAGGGATTTTTCAGGCAAGAATACTGGAGTGGGTTGCCATTTCCTGCTCCAGGGGATCTTCCTGACCCAGGGATTGAAACTGCATCTCTTGTGTCTCCTACATCAGCAGGCAGATTCTTTACTGCTGAGCCACCTGGGAAGCCCTTTAAGGGCCAGGGAGTCAAACCCTGGTCTCCCCCTGACAGGCGGGGATTCTCACCACTGTCAGTGTGGTGAGGACAGCGGCAGAGGATTTAAATAAGGGACTTCCCTGGTGGCCCAGGGGCTAAAACTCCGTGATCCCAATGCAGGAGGCCCAGGTTCAATCCCTTATCAGGGAACTAGATCTCACATGCTGCAACAAAGAGTTTGCATGCCATAACTAAAGAGCCTACATGCTGCAGTGAAGACTGAAGATCCCATGTGCTGCAATAAGAGTAGGCACAGCCAAATGCATAAATAAATAAAAAATAAAAACAAATATTAAAAAATAAATTTAAAAGGAGTTTAGATGGAGGACCCTTCTAGAAAAGGAGCTATGATTGAAGTTAACTATAGTGTTACCTAACTATAGTACGCAATGCCAAAGAATGCACAAACTACCGCACAATTGCACTCATCTCACTTGCTAGTAAAGTAATGCTCAAAATTCTCCAAGCCAGACTTCAGCAATATGTGAACCATGAACTTCCATTCAAGCTGGTTTTAGAAAAGGCAGAGGAACCAGAGGTCAAATTGCCAACATCCGCTGGATCATCGAAAAAGCAAGAGACTTCCAGAAAAACATCCATTTCTGCTTTATTGACTATGCCAAAGCCTTTGACTGTGTGGATCACAATAAACTGTGGAAAATTCTGAAAGAGATGGGAATACCAGACCACCTGACCCGCCTCTTGAGAAATCTGTATGCAGGTCAGGAAGCAGCGGTTAGAACTGGATATGGAAGAACAGATTGGTTCCCAATAGGAAAAGGAGTTCATCAAGGCTGTATGTTGTCACCCTGCTTATTTAACTTATATGCAGAATGCATCATGAGAAACGCTGGGCTGAAGGAAGCACAAGCTGGAATCAAGATTGCCCGGAGAAATATCAATAACCTCAGAGATGCAGATGACACCACCCTTATGGCAGAAAGTGAAGAGGAACTAAAGAGCCTCTTGATGAAAGTGAAAGAGGAGAATGAAAAATTTGGCTTAAAGCTCAACATTCAGAAAAGTAAGATCATGGCATCTTGTCTCATAACTTCATGGCAAATAGATGGGGTAACAGTGACTGACTTTATTTTGGGGGGCTCCAAAATGACTGCAGATGGTGATTGCAGCCAAGAAATTGAAAGACTCTTACTGCTTGGAAGGAAAGTTATGACCAACCTAGACAGCATATTAAAAAGCAGAGACATCACTTTGTCAACAAAGGTCCGTCTGGTCAAGGCTATGGTTTTTCCAGTAGTCATGTATGGCTGTGAGAGTTGGACTGTGAAGAAAGCTGAGCGCTGAAAAATTGATGCTTTTGAACTGTGGTGTTGGAGAAGACTCTTGAGAGTCCCTTGGACTGCAAGGAGATCCAACCAGTCCATCCTAAAGGAGATCAGTCCTGAGTGTTCATTGGAAGGACTGATGTTGAAGCTGAAACTCTAGTACTTTGGCCACCTGATATGAAGAGTTGACTCATTGGAAAAGACCCTGATGCTGGGAAAGATTGAAGGTGGGAGGAGAAGGGGACGACAGAGGATGAGATGGTTGGATGGCATTGCTGACTTGATGGACAGGAGTTTGAGTAAACTCCGGGAGTTGGTGATGGACAGGGAGGCCTGGCGTGCTGCGGTTCATGGCGTTGCAAACAGTCGGACATGACCGAGTGTCTGAACTGAAGTGAACTGAACTATAGTAGACAAGGAGGAGTCCAGCAAAGTATCTTAAAATTCCTCTGTGTCCCACTGTTTCTGCAGGAACCAGGAAACATTTATTTTTCAAGCATTTCCTTTTCCATCTCCAGGCCTATTGCCTTCCTCGGCTTTGAAGTCCCAAATCACTACTCCCAGTACCCTCTGTTGGTTTTAACTGAAGATATGAAGTTTAAGGTGAAAGTTTCACCCATGTTGGCATTATTCAATTTGCCTTGGATCTCCTCCATGTGTGTTACTAAATTTTTGTCTAATTTTCTCTTGTTCATCTGTCTCATTTAATTCTAAGACCAGCCAGAAGAACCTAGAAGGGTAGAGGAAAATGTTCTCCTCCCTGAAATCCGTCAAAATGGTTCTAAGAAGGAGGAAGAGACCAAATTTTATAGCATAATTTACCCAAGGTGGCAAGACTCAGAGCCAGCTTCCCAATAGCAAGCAGTTTATGGCCAAAAGTCATGTCCCTCCCCCAACATGTCCCTCTCATCTCCATTCCATTTACAGTTTGTAACAGGACTGTTTCAAGTGTTCCCTCAGCAGTTAGCTCTAAAATACACTTTGCTTTGTAGCTTTTTGAAAATGTGTTTATTTTAAAATATCTACATTATCCCTTTCAATACACTGTATTTAATTTGCAGGGAGTTGTACAAGTTAAAATCTGGTAATCATCAAGAATCTATAAATATTAAGGTGAAGACAAAATAATTTCATTATGTTTGTTGGAAGTTCACTAATTTTGACTCTCTTTGTCAAAAATCCTTACAAAATTTAAAAAATGTATCTTCACACCTCACATACTGGGTCATTAAATTCTATTTTATCCTAACTTTCAGTAATGACCTGAATAATCACCTTTTGAAAGTAATAGTGAGCAAAGAAGTTCATCTGAATATCTTAAATTGGGAATTAAAAAAAAATGAAGATAGTAAAGTGATGTTAGCTTGGTAATAGATAAAAAGTAATTTCCTTTCCTTGATTTTTTTTTTCCTTTGTGAATTTTCATAGTAGTTCCTAGCCCCAAACAAATCATAGTTGTTGTTTTTTTAAAGAAGTACCCAAGGGAGAAAATATTTCTTGGTCAAATTCCTTCCTTTCAGAGCTGTTGACACTTTCATGAATTTTGTATCAATTTCCAGTTCTTTCCTCTCATCCAAAGAAATTGTTAAGATATCTTTGAAAAACTTTTGTGTGTTAGTCCCACAACTTATCTGTAAAATATATAGTTGTGAGGGAATTCCTTGGTGGTCCAGTGGTTGACTCCATGCTTCCACTGCAGGGGCCATGGGTTTGATCCCTGGTTGGGGAACTAAGATCCCACATGCTGAGTGAACTGGCCTAAAAATAGAAATGAAAAGAAATAAATAAAAATAAATATAAACATATAAATCTTAAAATATACAGTGTGAATCAAACTTTCAAATCAGTGATTTCTTTTCCTACTGTAAATGATAATGTAATTCTTTAGTATTCTTTGCACACTAAATTTTCAAGTCCCATATGCTACTGGTTTTCTTTACCCATCAATTAAATCAAGAAATCCTGCTCATTATAGAAATGCCTCTATAGAATGTTGAAAAAAGTCTTATCACTTCTTTGGTCCATGGAAGGACCTGTCTTCTATTTTGTGCAATTCCTTACAGAGAGTAGATTTAAGAAACGAAACCCACCTTTCAAAGTCAAAGTCAAAGTGGTGCTCAACAGAGAAATGTGGCAGAATCCATAGCCAACCTGCCACTTTTTCTTCCATTCTCAGAGCAATGGCAGAAGTGAGCTTTAGTTTCTAACTTAACAGTTCATTTGCTTTTTCAGGTAGTTCACTTTTGCTCCTCACAGTTGGAGCTAGACCCCTTGGCAGTCTGTCCTTGGGAGAGTTCCCTAAAGATTTACTTCTTGCAGACTGGTTGTTCAATATTATAGCAATATAACTTTTGGAAGGCTCTTTTTGTTTCTTTCATGCCATGTCCTTCTCCATTCTTTTATTACATTTAAAACCAACAGCATTTTTTTTTTTTTTTAGTGCCTTACTGGTTAATCATTTTCCTTCAGTATCTTAAAAAAGAGAGTGTTTTTGACTGTTGACCACCCTGATTAGTGAAAACATTGAAGTACGAAGTGATTTAAAGTTTGTGTGCTTTAAAGACCAAGCAATTAAAAATATCCTTTGTTCTTAGTTTTATGTGTAGGAAAATGTTGAGGTTAATTCACTGACCATGTGGGATAATTTGACTCTTAATCAGTAAATTTAAAAGATCTTTCATAATATAAAAAAGATCCAGCCCTGCCAAGAACAAATGACTGGCACTGAAATTTCTTTGTTAGCTTAAGTCATTGATATGTAAAACAAAAGAAAATTCTTTGGCAGAAAACAGAAGTATGTCCAGATGGTTCCTATCTATGTTCTCATTGATTGTATAATTAAAATCCCCTTTAATCATCAGAAAAATTGAGATAGAATGTTTGTAATAGAACAGTACTGTGTTTTCAAGAAATACTTCTTCTGTGGTAGGTTCACTAGTAATGAAGTACTGGCAGTGACTGCTTTGTGAATCCATCCATACAGAAAGATATCCATGCAGTTCACCAAGGGATGTGACTATAGCATAATGCTACATGTAGCCTTATGTTGGTTGCGTCAGATAAGATTAAACACTAATCCATTAAAATGAATATGAATTAGCAATGATCACCCAATTTTCATGTAATAATTTTCCTTATCTGAGGCAGGATTCACTTCTTTGATTAATTAAGAAGTGAATTAGTGTCTTTGTGAGGTTAGTTACTAATGAAATCACTAATAATAATAAACTACTTATCATGACTTATGTCATCGGCAATTATGGGATAGAATTTATATATTCTGTGAAATGATGCTTCTGTTGATCAACATGAATGATATTGGTCAAAAGAACTACAGTCTTCTGTATTCCTTCTACATTCTACATCACTAGGTTATATATTATCGCTTTATACCTGTATAATGTGCGTATGGTTTTAGTTGATGGGTGGTTTTATCTTATTGGGCTGAGGGGCTACTTAGAACTTTGTGGTGATCTTGTATGACGTATCCATGTCTAGATCCAGATCTAGAACCCTTTGTCTCCTTTGTTTGTAAGTGGAATCACTAATGATTTTAAAATGGAAAACAAGCAGTGTGAATCACTGTGTGGTTTCCAGTGGGTAATGACTCATAGTCATAAAGCCTAAAGACACAGGAGGGTAGGATAAAAATTGTAGGTTCAAATAACTGCTAGGCTTATTAAGTACTTACTGTAAGTTGTGTGCAGGGCTAAGGACTTCACATAGATGACCTTATTTAACAGCCAGAGATGGGTATCATTATTATCCCCATTCCACGCATGAGAAGAGCAGAAGCTTAGTTAATTTGGAGGATCTGCAATTCAAATCTCAATAATTTGACATGACAGGCAACCTCTCAGTCATATTGTTCTGCCTGGAAGTAGGACTTTGAAACATCTGTATCAAAGCCAGGGAACATTCCAAGAAGGGGAACTGAAGTCTGATGCAGTCTGTTGCTTTCTTTCCTTTCTCTGAGTCTATGCATGAGAGAAAAATGCATTTTGTGTTAAAAAAATCTGAATTTGGGGATTCATGCAGGCTCATAAATATGTTTCCAATTATATTAATACTTATATAGAAACTAACCTTGATGATTTTCTGGGGTTATACATTCCAGTCTAGTCAGTAAATTTTCTATCCATTCAAGGGACTTAGTCACTATATAACTGATTTTGTATAAATTATCAAATGATAATTTTTATTAAAACTCTTTTGAGGACAGAGTTTGAGGTTTTCTTGTTCACCACTATATTTACAGCTCCCTGGCACAATACCATGCATGGTAGACACTCAAAATGTATGCTACTCTAGTTAA